>NC_044031.1:230248366-230555491 GCF_901765095.1 Microcaecilia unicolor | reverse complement strand
AAGAAAAGACCATAGATTCTAGTAACTCAAAAGTTTTGGCCCTGATTAGAGCATAATGAAAGGCCTATATTTGGCCATTCTCTTATTAAGATAGGAAGGACTTATATCAAATAAATTATAACTCCCGGGTAGTTTGGAAGCCATTGAAGGGCAACATGAATTGGGGACATATGTTCCCATTTGGAATTTTTTAACACCCTTGCTGCAACATTGAGACTCATTGCCTACCCATTTAGGGATGCCAACATAGAGTGTTGCAGTAGTGATCATCACCTGCATTACAGTTGTAATTTCCGAGGACTAAAATTGGGCTGCATTCAGTGTCTGTCTTATGAAAGACTTGAAGTGTTCCAGAGTAAAGCAAAGAAAATGGTATGAGGTATGCGCCACAAGATGTTATGAGAAGAGAGACTTGATGACCTAATGTTATGTACCCTAGAGGAAAGGAAACATGGAGTGATGTGATACACAGAAGTTTAAATATTTGAAAAGCATCAATATACAAACTTTTTCCAGAGACTGGGAAACAGTAGAACTGGAGGACATAAATTGAGGCTGCAGGGAGGTTGACTTAGGAATAACGTCAGGAAGTACAATTTGCACGGAGAGGGTGGTAGATACATGGAATGCCTTCCCGCGGGAGTTGGTGGAGATGAAAACAGTAACAGAATTGTGCAAGATAAATGCAAAGGAATCCTATATGGTATGGAATGAAAACATACTTAGTGGTGTTTAGATGACAACTCCATTAATTGAATAATAAGGCTAGTGCTATGCAGGCTACTACAGTCTGTGTCCTGATTGTGGCTGGACTATGTGGATGGACTGGAGTGAGTGCTTCCAACAGCAACTTCAGTAGTTGAGGAATAAGGCCAATGCCAGGAAAACTTCTATTGTCTATGCCCTGAAAATGGCAGACAGATCCACACCAAATATACATAAGTAATATCACTTTGTACTATGTGCCATGCGTTTATCTTGTTGGGCAGACTGAATGGACCATGCATGTCTTTATCTGCCATCATCTTCAATGTTACAAAAAATAGGAGAATACTTTCTATAGAAAATTGTGGAGAAAGTTCAAATTCCACAAAATAAACCCCAACAAACTATAACATATATCTTTAAAAGTAAATCAACTTTAAATTTTTTAAAGATTGATTGTGCTAATATATATCAAGAGACCATTTGGAACCTGCTTATAATGTCTGTTTATGGGGTAGGGGGCAATTACAGTTTGGACTACGTAGATGTCATTGAATAACTGGAGTTGAATGCTATTAGCAGTCTTAGTTGTGCTCTAGTGTGCAACCAATGAACGTTTACAATGCCAGTGAGATTTAACAAGTCTGCATTTTCTGTGCAGCGATTGACTTAAATGTGACCATAAAACTGTTGTTTGAATCAATGGGGGGTAGAGTGGGGAGGGCTGGCAAGGTTTTCTGGTGCGGGGACTATTTTCTTGGTTAGTTCTGTTTTTATTGCATTAAAACAAAGAGGGACAAGTACACAGTGACAATCCCAGGTCGGCTGCCACCCGGGGCGGATCGCCAATGCGCACGACCCCCCCACAGGTGCATTCTTGGCTGCTGGGAGCAGTCGCGCGGCTCTCGGCTCCGCTGGCTCCCTGCTCCCTCTGCCCCGGAACAGGAAGTAACCTGTTTCGGGGCAGAGGGATTAGGGAAACAGTGGAGCCGACAGGCGTGCGGCTTCTCTCTGCACCCCTCCAGTGGCGTGCACCCGGGGCGGACTGCCCCTACCGCCCTGCCCTTGGTACGCCACTGCAAGTACATGATCTGTTAATGAGTTTGACACTTTTGGTCTCGGGAAACTTGGAGCAGACCTCTCAGAAGTGTGGAGGTAATTCTATAAAGTGTGCTAAAACGAGCACCGAGTAGTATTCTCTGATGGCAGCTGGGCGCCCAGACTCCATTATAGAATACTAGCATAAGTTGACGGCAATGTGCCTAGATTTAGGCATGGTCATTTATGCCAACTCCATTGCAGGTGTAAATGTGCATGCCTAAATGTTTGTTTATTAGAATTTGATTTACCACCTTTACTATCTAAAGGTCAAGGTGATTTACATAAAAAGGATAAATTCCATTAACATAAAGAAAAGGAACTACAATAATAGGAAAGAACACATTCATACCAACAAAACAAAAACATACAGCATGAACATGAAAGGCTATAACTCAGTGATACTGCATCAGGCACTGGTTGTTAGGCTAATCAGAGGGAGTGTTGAAGGTTATTTGGAAATAATGGGCCTTCAGTAATGATTTAAATTGGGGGAAGGAAAGTTTGGACCTAATGTTAGGTGGTAAGTTGTTCCATAAGTATGAGGCAAGATAAAAGGATACAGACAACCTTGTGTGGAACGTACAGCATGATCCCTCCCCCCACCTTTGTAGTTGCACGATATAGAAGTGAAGTGCTAAGTTTATAGAATAGAGCTATAAGTCTGTTACAAGCATAATGACAAATTAGTGCCATTTAATGCTCATTAAAGCCTATTTATTTATCACACAATTTCTAGACCGCACTATACGTAATTCTAGGCTGTTTACAATATAAAAACATTCACAAATAAAACACAATTAGTACAATAACAGACTATACAATCATCTCTCTACTGAATAAAATACAGCTTATTCCTGTTGTCCCTATAAGTAATTGAAATTAATTAATGACCTGAGTCATGCTGCAAACGCACAGGGGCTTCTCCCCCTAAAGTGAAATCCCTGGTAGTTGCTGCAAAGGTTTTCCAACAAATGTTCTTTAGCGTTTCCACTTAACATGTGGCGAGTTGGAAAGTCAGGGTACAGTTCGACAAATAGGGTCTAATATTTGTGTCATAAGAGATATATTTAATACTGTAATATGCAAATGCAATATGATGCTCTTAGCTGATGCCCATTTAACTGCATTGTAGCCTAACCTGAGCTTGCTGAAAGACCAAATTTCTTGAAGTATAACTCAATGAAACTCTTTAATGTGTTGTTTTATATTGCTTTTCACTGCACTCTTCTGCTTTAAACTTCTGTGGTGGTGGGTTATTTAACACCTTGGTAAAGCGCTAAAGAAATTAGAGGGTAATAATCATTGCATTTATGTTGTGAAAGGGGTGATGGTGTCACTGATTTGGAGCAATTAAGGCTGATCACTTATAGCTATTGCTGCACTTGGCTGTTTTTGTCAGATGGTAGTAGCACTGTTGGCTCACACATTTGAAAGTCATCATTTGCAACCCTGCTAAGTACATGCAAATCTGCTGTATTGGCAAGATGAATTGATGCATTTAAGTGTTCTGAATTCCAGAGTCAAAGGTCCTTGCAAAACGGTGCTTTCCTGAACTCAGATTCTGAATATATTACTTGCTTATCACACACTCCCTTGGCCTTAGATATAACTGGTTTCTCCTGTAAATTGCTTGCACTTTGGCATGACCTTGCATTCTTAAACTAATCTGATTAACACATGAATAACAGAAACATTGGTAGTTTTGCATGTTGCTGATTTGGGCCCTCGTTTCCCATTTTCATCCATTTTCCTCCTTTCTTTTTTTTTTTTTTTTTGCATGTCTTTTAACATTTACATTCACATGTAGATGTATATGAAACATTTTTTTACCCATAGCTATAATCTTCTAGCTCCATCCCTCACTAACCGATAACTGTGCAAATGGTACAGGCAGCCCTCTCAAGACGACAGGTCGTTTTGGAGACCAGCCACAGATGGCGATGGCGGGAACATACAGTATGTCCAAGACCAGAACCAGAAGAATCTGGGAGGGATCCAAAGTATGATGTATCAAGAGAAACTGATGACAACGCTCTAAGAAATGAGATCATTCATACAGTCATCTTAGATATCCATCACATTCCATAGACTTACATCTGTCTTTTGAGTATGTGCAAGAACTTTGTAAAAAGTAATCCAGTTTTTAAAATTTGTAGTACATTTAGTTGTTAATATTATGCAGTATTGCAAGAGTAATTATTTTTCTAAAGATCTGAAGGGGAAGGAGTCAAATTGTGACAGCTGATCAAAGCTTGCAGTTGACTACATTTGTTTTGAAATATAAACTGGAAAGTATGTGGTTAGTCTTCCACTTTTTTGTGTATTTAAATTCAAGACATACAATAAGCTTCTGGTTTATTTATAAAGCAATGAATTTGATTCATTGCAGTTTATGCAGGTAAGTTGTGGCTATATATATATATATATATATATATATATATAATTAAGTTGCAGTACAGCACATCTTTTTAAACACAAGTGACTTCTGGTTCTTTTGAGGTACCCTGTTGTGTATATGGTGACATAAATGTATATATTTTTTTTTCTAAAAAAATTCAAACTTGGCTTGTACATTATTTTCTGCCTACTTGTATATGTAGTAATATGACTTTACAGCCATGATGGCATTTCATGGGAATTTTTGTTTGATTTTTGGAAAGTGACTCGATGTGCTCAGTACCCATGCCAATTGCATTCCTTAATTATAGTTTGCCTCTTTCTCATTGTTTTATTTATGAGGTTAAATTAGCTACAGAACTCACATTGAAGCAATTGCTTTTGCAACTTATACAGGTTTGGAGGTATACAGTAAGTCAGCACAAGGTAAAATCCTTGTGGCAATGGCAAAGAATTAGTGTAAAAATGCCACCCGTGTACCTAACATCAGCATTCACATCAATGCAAGCATTACCCATGCACCACCAAAGAAACTTAGTATAACATTTATAAAATGTGGCAAAACAGTCTGACTGCAGCTGTACTGCTACCAAATCAAAATTCACAACTTCTTAAATACTTAACTCTTTCCAAATCTTCTCCCACTCATTCATTCCCATGGCAGCCATTTCCCCCCATCCTTATTTAGTAAGTCAGTAACAAAATACTTTAGTCCGCTTCAGTATAAAAACATCAACCCCAGTAGGTAGGGCTTGTGGTGAATGCAGGGCCTCACTCCCACTTGTCACATATGAGCTGATACCATCTCATTCTCCCTACTTCCTCAATCCCCCCCCCCCCCCCCCATACACACACACCTTTTCCCAGGCCACATCTGATCCAAAACCCCCTCCTTCCACCACAGCCAAAGATGCCACCTATAATTCCCCACCTGTAAAAGGAACCAATAGGGAAGGAAGAGGGGAAATTTCCTCTCTCCCCCCCCCCCCCGCTTTTTTTCCTACCACACCACCTTCCCGGAATGAAGACAGTCCGCCCAAATTGCCCTGAACTATTATTCATATTCCACTACTCCCTACCCATTCAACTATCTAATCACCAGTAACCTTTCCCTGTCCACCTACCAACTACACTGTTGCTAGCCCACAGCCTAACCTCACTGCCTTATATCTCCCTTGACGACCTACCACCCTCCCCTTCCAATTGCTACCTAGATTGGGCTTGGTCCACAGCTAAAAGCTGAGGTCATCCTTTAAAAAAAAAAAAAAAAAAAAGAAAAGTCTTTCTCTGCAGCCAGAAAGAAATGTGTCTCAGTGAGTAAAAGAAAATAGGGCAAAAGTAATTGTAAATGCTTTTACCATTTGTAGGGAAAAGTATGAAAGAAAGTACTATGCTCATACATTTCTTACTATAAAGGTATACTGACTGTATAAACCATCTACCTAAGGGTAGCATTTGCTGCTATAGATCCTCAGCAAAAATATTATGATGCCATAATAGTGGATTTAACGGTCTATATGTAATTTTGGATGTAACTTGTTTTGGGGGTTTTTCGTGGGGGGGGGGGGATACTTTTTATAGTATGCCTGCGGATGATGGTAATTGTGAATCAGACCTATTCTGATTTAAAGATGCAACTCATCAGCACTGTGCTTGTAGCTATAACTAATATTGTTTTAGAGTTGCTTGAATCTTTAATTTCAAATCTTAGATACCATTCTTGTTTGTGTTAATATGTTAGTGCTGAGTCCCAAATAATGCCACTTTCAAATGAAGACGTTTCTTGATATTGAGAACATTTTAAAATAATATAACAGTTCTGGTTCAATTATAATTAATTTACTTTGAAAGCTGGGAGAACCTTTTTCTTTTTGTTTTGTTTTTTAAGAACAGTTTTGAATAGTATTTGTATATATGTATTTTTTTTTAATGAATGTGTTTACAGACATTTTTCCCTTTCACATTTGTTTTGATCTCTGTATGTGCTAGGTACAAATAAACATGAAACTTGTGAATATTTTTTTTCTTTAATTTTCTAAAGCCCTGAGTGTGATGCATTCCTTTTGTTCTGTGGCCCCTTCCATTTTCATCTTTCCTTGCTGAAAGTAGTAAAAGTTATAGATGTTGTACCATGCTATGCTTTGTAAGTGAAAAAAATGATTTTGGTGCACAAAGTTGAATTATTGAGCCATATACCCACTAATTTTATATATAGTGTTCAAAATTACTCATAAAAATTTGGGTGTACCAAGATTGTGCATGCAATTTAATTGCTTAATGAGCCAACTAATGCTGATAATTGGATGCTAACAATTATCATCGCTAATTGGCAATAATTGTAATTTACACACACACATCTTTATAGTAGCTGTTCTATAAAGATGTGCACGTAAATTGTTTCACACGGATCTGAAAAGGGGGCGTAGTCATGGGATTGGTATGAGTTGGCCAGGGGCATTTCTAGGATTTGCGCGCAGTGTTATAGAATTCGGGGGATTAGTGCCTAATTTAGACGCTGGGATTTACACTAGGGTTCAGTTGGTGTAAATCTTCATGCCCAAAATTGGGTGCAGATCCACGCGCTAAGCACTATTCTATAAATGGCACTGAGTATTGTTTATAGAATTGCACTTAGCGTCCATTTTTTTGGCACTCAGGTTTGAGTGTCATTTATAGAATTGAGCCCATAATGCATTGTATGTATTACTGTTAATGAAATATAATCCATGCTAGCTGGTTCTGCTCTGTAAAGTATCATTGTGTTCCATATCTGTACTCATCTCAGCCAAATTGGTTTCTCCTCTTTAAGTTGGATTAAAAGCGATTCTGATTCATGTAGCTGGGGAATGGAGATTCTGTGCAGTTTGATTGTATCCCGAATCAAGACTGCTACCCCTCCACCCCGTCTTCCTGGTCTTGGTTGATGTTGGATGTTGAAACCTGTTGGGCATAGTTCAGTCAGGGGTAAACCCCCACTTTCATCTAGCCAGGTTTCACTTATTCCTAGGATGTCAAGATGCTGTTCATATATGACACCGTGCATTGCCGAAGATTTCTTCGCAGCTGATCTGGCATTCACCAGTCCTATAGTTCCCAAGGGTGGTCAGGGGGTGCTGGGGATAGCTTTGGTGTGGCAATGAGGTGATCTTTATGTAGGTGTTTGACCTCTTGCACTTTTGCCTTCTCTTTGGTTGGTGGGGATTATAGTTTCCTCTCCCATACACCACTGGGATCCCCAAGGTCTTGTGGTCTGCCGGACCAAGGCACATTTTTTGTGTCAGAAGCTAGTTAGGCAAAGTTTCACTGGGTGGCACTGATACCAGTGTGCCACAAGCATACTGACAAACATTTTTTGTACTCTTAAAGAACTCCTACTTAAATGGACAACACCAACATTTTCAATTTACAAACATCTAAAATTAGAAGCCCTATTCTATGATTTTAAACTCAGGCTTTTTTCTGTTCTGATGCTGCTGCTGGTGGACTCAATTTAAGACTATCCCTTGAAAAAGAATTTAAGCTGTCAGGGTCAGCAAATATAATTTGTTGTCGTAATACCCATAGCACACAATACAGATATTCTTGGAAAGGAATGTGGCCCATGTATTCAATGCACACTGGTGGTGGTCTAGAAAATTCTTCTTAATACCTTTTGATTCTTTAGGATAAGTCTAGACAAATAAGTACTGTTTGCATTAAGAAATAAAATATTTCTGTTCTTGAAAAAGTACACAGTACCGAGTTTGTTAAAATTCAAGAAAAACATTGAGAGGCATTTTTGATATGACGCCTAAATCTGATTTTGGACAATTTGTGAACATGGCCATTTTCAATCCAGAAAAACATCCAACTTTTTGTTTCGAAAATGGTTATCTGCTAGACATTTTTGAGCTCAGTGCATCTATTTAGAACCATTTTCAGAAAAAAAACATCCAAGAGGAAACCGTACAAAAACAAGCTCATTGGGATGTATGGAAGGCCAGCATTCTCAGTAGACTGGCCACATAGACAACCCAGCAGAGCAGTGGGGCACTCCAGGGGGGCACTGCAGTGGCATTCACATAAAATGTCCCAGGTACACATCTCACCATTACCCCCTTATATTGTATGGTGAGCTCACCAAAAACCTACTGTACCCAACTGTACACCTCTACAACAGCCTTTATGCATTAAGGTGTCATCTATATGTAGGTACAGTAGCTGTTTAGGGCCAGATTATATGGCGCCTAAAAAACCTGCATGGTAAACATTTCCAACTAAGCATATTCTATAAGTGGTGCCTAGATTTAGGCTCGGTATATAGAATACGCTTAGTTGATATCAAAGTGCCTAAAATTACATGCCTCCATTTACAACAACGAAAAAGTGGTGTAAATCTCTGCACCTAGATTTACGCACACTGGGCCTTATTCTATAACTGCCTGGGTAAATTGTGGAATTCCCATGAAATACCTGTTTCCCCACCGGAAGCCATGCCCCCTTTGAACTACACGTATTAGAATTTAGGTGCAGTTCATTACAGAATACGCTTAGCAAGTTATGTGTGTAAATTCTAATTATTGCCAATTAGTGCTCATTATTGCTTAAGTACTGTTATCAGTGCTGATTAACTTGTTAAGCCAATTAAGTTAAGCGTATTAGAATACATTGATTTCAGCACAGAACACTAGGTACCATATATAGAATCCGGGGGTTAGTGTATTTTGGAGGTTTCACAAGTGTACCAGTTAGAGTGGGATATGGACCTAGGTCCACTTCTCTGCAGTCCACTGCACTGACCACTAGGCTACTCCTGGGACCTGCTTGCCACTGTAATAGGAATGGCCGCCATCTCTGAAACTGTCATAGAGCCTTGTATGTATTGTCACTGTCGCATCTTAGAGGGCTTGGGAGGGTGGGGGGGGGGAGAGTTGGTGACCACTGGGGAGTAAAGAGAGTTTTGCCTTAATTTCTCCAATGGTCATTTATTCCATAAGTTACTTTGTAAGTCTAACAGGCTTATTTTCAAAAGAGAAGGGCGCCCATCTTTCGACACAAATCGGGAGATGGGCGTCCTTCTCCCAGGGTCGCCCAAATTGGCATAATCAAAAGCCGATTTTGGGCGCCCCCAACTGCTTTCCGTCACGGGGACGACCAAAGTTCCTGGGGGCGTGTCGGAAGCATAGCAAAGGCGGGACTGGGGCTTGCTTAACACATGGGCGTCCTCAGCCAATAATGGAAAAAAGAAGGGCATCCCTGACGAGCACTTGGCCGACTTTACTTGGTACATTTTTTCTTGCGACCAAGCCTCAAAAAGGTGCCTCAACTGACCAGATGACCACCGGAGGGAATCGGGGATGACCTCCCTTTACTCCTCCAGTGGTCACTAACCCCCTCCCACCCTAAAAAAAAAACTTCAAAAATATTTTTTGCCAGCCTCAAATGTCATACCCAGCTCCCTGACAGCAGTACGCAGGTCCCTGGAGCAGTTTTAGTGGGTGCAGTGCACTTCAGGCAAGCGGACCCAGGCCCATCCCCCCCACCTGCTACACTTGTGGTAAATGTGAGCCCTTCAAAACCCACCACAGACCTACTGTACCCACATGTAGGTGCCCACATGTAGGTGCCCCCCTTCACCCCTTAGTTCTTTGGTAGTGTTGTACAGTTGTGGAGAGTGGGTTTTGAGGGGGCTCAGCACCCAAGGTAAGGTAGCTATGCACTTGGGAGCAATTTGTGAAGTCCACTGCAGTGCCCCCTAGGGTGCCCTGGCATGTCTGGGACCAGTGCACTATGAATGCTGGCTCCTCCCACAACCAAAGGGCTTGCGTTTGGTCATTTCTGTGATGGGCGTCCTCGCTTTACATTATCGCTGAAAACCGGGGACAACCATCTCTAAGGTCGACCTAAATGTTGAGATTTGGGTGTCCCCGACTGTATTATCGAAACGAAAGATGGACGTCCATCTTGTTTCAATAATACAGGTTTCCCCGCCCCTTCACGGGGACGTCCTGCAAGGACGTCCTCAGGAAAACTTGGGCACCCCTTTCGATTATGCCCCTTCACATGGTTTGAAAATGATCTCCTTGGTCATTTAGGGCATCTTTTGGTCACATAATCATGATTGAAACCGGTCTAACCAAAATCATCTTAATTTTGGCCCTAGACATTTTCATTTTGTTCCTCTTTATTACAGAAAAAGTCTGTCTTTTGGTGCTGCCCATGTCCTGCTCAAAACGTGCCCCCTTGAAATTTGGACAAACTGTGGAGCATAACATCTATAATCAGGGTGTTGAAAACCACAACTTGGATGTGTTTCAGAGAAAAACATTCCTCTGCCACCTTATGACATTTTTTTGTTTTGAAAACGAGCCCCATAGCCTCAAGCTGCTCTCTAACCACCTTATCTAGAATTGTCACCGGACGAGCTGTGAGATTTGAAGTCTAAGGAGCCAGAGTATCCATGTAACCTTTCCCCTTTTATCTCCTTCAAGCGAAGAAGCTTGGACAGTGGTTTTCAAACCAAGTCAGGACCCCAGATGGGGGGTCATAGCATCAGTGGATGATGGTCACAGAAATAGGGTTGTTCATGATTCATCCTCCTGCCTCAGCTGTGACCTATGTCCTGTAGCTGTAATCTGTATGAGATCTTGGGGTCAGTGAATATTCACAGGCCTTGCCTTTTACTATTAGGCTGAAAATGTAGAGTACTGGAGACTGTAAGCACGCACTGAAGCAGAACTCTATGATGACTCCTGGTACTGTTGACACCACTTCTCCTGCCACTGTCTCCATGCTTTGGATAAGATGGGGAGGAGGAAGTGGATGCCAGAGCAGAGGGGAGTTGGGGGGGGGGGGTAGTGTTTGTTTTCATCATCTTAAGTTCGCATGAATTTTTAAGCATTAAAATGAGGTCATATTGGATAAAGAGTTTAGATGGCACTGGTCTAGGAATATTAAACATTCAGTACAGAAATATATTGTTTCAAAGAAAAATTTTAATATGTTAAAAGTAATTTTCTTGATGCACGCTGAGGCCCCCCCTTTTACCTTAGCTGGTAAAATGGAAGTCTTTTCTGCAGGAAATGGCCGTGCGGCAAATAAAGCACTTGCGCGGCCATTTCGGTGGGGAGCCCTTACTGACACCCATTGAGGTGGCGGTAAGGGCTCCCATGCTAACCTGGTGCTACAAAAATAAATATATTTTTGTAGCACCAAGCTCCCCCACGCTAACCCGGCGGTAACCGAGCAGCGCACGACACTGCCCGATTACCACCAGGTTCACCCCGAATATGATGGCGTGCTGGGGGTGGGAAATACCTCTGGGCGCTGCTGCAGTAGCCCAGCGGTACTTCCTGTTTAGCGAGCAGTAAGCATGTATTGGGCTTACCGCTGCTTTGTAAATGGGGCCCTAAATGAATTCTTTGCATCAATCTTTACTGAGAAAGGTATAAGGGAGGTACATGTGCCAAACATGGTATTTAATAATGATGGGTCAGAAGAATTGGAGGGTGGCTATTTTTAAAAAATGTGCCAGAGATGGCCCGGAAAATTATAGACCAGCGAACCAGATGTCGGTACAGGGCAAAATGATGGACTATTCCAAAATTACTGAACATACACATAGGTGTGGATTAATGGGACAAAGCCAACAAGGATTTAGCCAAGGAAAATAGTGCCTCACCAGTCTACTACATTTATTTGAATAAACATGCACAGAGGTAAGTCAGTTGATATTGTGTATTTGACAGAGTACCTCATGAATGAGGAAGGAGTGTCCTAGCATGGATTAAGAACCGGTTAAAAGAAAACAGAGTAGGTTTGAATGGTCAATATTCTGAATGGCGATGGGTAAATAGTGTCCCCAGGGCTCTGGGTCTGCTGCTTTTTAATATTTATTAGGATTTATTTACAGCCTTTTTGAAATAATTCACTCAAGGTGGTATACATTAAGAATAAATCAAAAATAAGTAATAGTTACAGCAGTAAAAATATTCAAATAATACAAAGTATGGCATAGTATACTACATACAATGTCAACACAACATGTAATAGACCATTTTAATAGCATAGGGTATAAGCAAAGATGGAACATATAGATAGGTAAGAAAGTAAGAGGAGTTAGAAAATAAGGTGATTAATTTAAAGAAAGTTGCACTTGAGGTCAGAGAGAGGATTAATTGTTAGCTAGGGTAGGAGTGGATAAACACGTCCTGCTGTGTGTGAGAGAGAGACTAAGAAGTTAGTTACTTCCATTAAAGGAATGTATCATTTATAAATGATCTGGAAATGGGAATAATGAGTAAGGTGATTAAATATGCAAGTTAAATCACAAGAGGATTGTGAAAAAATGCAGAAAGTACCTTACAAGACTGGGAGATTGGGCATCCAAATGACAGATGACATTGAAATGTGAGGAAGTGCAAAGTGATGCAAGTAGGAAAGAGGAACCCAAATTATATCTGTGTGGTGCAAGATTCCACATTAAATCACTACCCAGAAAAAGGATTTAGGTACTGTCATTGATAATACATTGAAACCCTCTGCTCAGTGTGCAGTGGCAGCTAAGAAAGCAAATAGAATGTTAGAAATTAGGAAAAGAATGGAGAACAAAACTGAGAATATTCTAATGCCTTTGTATATATCCATAGTGTGACCCACACCTTGACTATTATGTGCAATTATGGTCACCTCATAAAAGATTTAGCAAAATTAGAAAAGGTGCGGAGAAGGGCGATGAAAATAATAAAGAGGATGGGATGATTTCCCTATGAGGAAAGGTTGAGTGACTAGGGCTCGTCATCTTGGAAAAGAGTCAGCTGAGGGGAGATATGATAGAGGTCTATAAAATGCGAAGGGCCCCTTTTACTAAGCTGGGTAAGCATCTATGCACACCCAACCCACGCCAAAATGGACTTATCGCCTGACTACCATGTGGCTGTTGCGGTAATTACATTTTTGGTGCGTGTCCGAAAAATATTTTTTTATTTTCTGGTGCATGTAGCGGACACGCGCATGTCATTACTGCCCAAATTCTTTACCGCCAGGTCTATGGCTGGCAGTAAGGTCTCAGACCCAAAATAGACGTGTGGCAATTTTGATTTTGCCACGTATCCATTTTGGGGGGGGGGGGGGAAGCGGCCTTTTCTTTTTACAGACGTACTGAAAAATAATTCTGCGCACACTTAAAACCCAAGCCTACACTACCGCAGGCCACTTTTTACTTACTGCTTAGTAAAAGGACCCCTAAGTGGTGTGGAACAGGTAGACGTGAATCATTTGTTTACTCTTTACAGAAATGTAAGGAGTAGGGGGTACACAATGAAGCTACAAAGTAGTACATTTAAATCACCTCAAAGTATTTCTTTATTCAATGTGTAGTTAATCTCTTGAAGTTACTGCCAGAGAATGTGTTAAAAGCAGTTAGCTTAGCAAGATTGAAAACAGGTTTGGACAAGTCCCTATGAGAAAGGTCCATAAGCCATTATTCAGATGGACTTGGGAAAATTCACTGCTGATTCCTAGGATATTAATATAACCTAAGTCTATTTGCTGCTAAATAAAAAATGAAAATAGACAATATCAGTCCATGCTCATCTCAGACTAAATTTAGTAAGGGGGGGGGGAGCCTCATAATTTCACAAAAGGAGTCGTGCAACAAAGCAATCACTGGCTGGATAACTGCCCTTTTGTAATCATAGAAAACCTCCTCCTCCAATTAAATATTTTTGAATATATTCTTTTTCTGACTTAGTGGAGCATCTGAATTTTCACCACTGACCCCGGTGGGTTTAGATGCAGAATGGGACACTCTTCAGTCTAATTTCAAATCCTCCATCAGACTTGAACTAAACAGCTCTGCTTTGATAGAATATTGCAAATTGGAATATATTCCAAGAGGATTACATATTCACAAAGCTCCCCAAATTTTCAGAGATCAGCCTGATTTTGTAGATAAGTGTTCCCTCAACTTACTCATCATCGAACAATCACATCCTGTCCTGAAATATGAAAAAGAATTGTTAGACAAAGAGCTCAACAAACTTAAGGGGTATCACCACAGGTTTTTGACCAAAGACACCAGAAACTAAAAGAGACCCTGGAAGCTTTCAAAGAGAATATCAGGAAGTCCAAGATAAAGAAGCTTACTCGGGACAAGAACGATTACGATAAACACAGAGTTTATCCCTGGATGTCAGAGAAAAAAAACAGAAATCAGACCAGATTCTGAGAACACCACCGACACGGTAATCAAAAAGGTATCTTTTCGCACTTTCCAATACACTGGTAGCTCATCAGGTGGTAGCAACCCGGATGATTTTTTAGAGGGTTGCGGACCAAGAAAGCAAAGAGGCAGGGGCACGAGAAGAATAGGCAATCGAGGACATCCTGCAACTTGACCATGGACAAGATTGCAATGACAATAGATAATTCAAATGTCCTTAATTTATCTAAGATTGTGATGGCTTCCTCCGATACATCATTGTTATCAAAAGGGTTTTTATTTGCACCCTCACGTCCTTTCGACCCATTCCAGTTTCAAATAGACTTGGAGAAATTCATATGTTCACTACAGTTATGTATTTATTTCCACGACAAAGTGAATATTTATGATAAATCCAGAGTCACCCCCAAGTCCCAGTGGGTGCCACCCATTCTGGAAGATCCTGTATTGAAAGTTTTCAGACAACTGGTTCTCCAAGATGTACAAGCATTCCACGGGGCAAAATACTGTCATTTTCAAAACAACTTGTCCACAGCAGAAAGAAGATCCTTGATGACTCTTCGCAATAACCACGACATTGTGATTAAACGTGCCGATAAGGGTGGCGCAGTGGTCGTGTAAAGAGAACACTATATTCAAGAAATTTAATCACAGCTGAGGGACCCGAAGGCTTACACCAAATTAGACCAAGACCCGACTAGCAGGTTACAAGGTGAAATTATGGATCTGACCAAGAAAGAACATCGGTTCCTGAATAATCTTCATCCTACTATTCCTGTGCTGTACATATTACCGAAAATCCATAAGGATGTATAGCACCCCCTTGGCAGACCCATTATGTCTTCCAGGGGTTCTCTTTTGGAACTATTGTCAGTTTTCGTGGATACTTTTTTGAGACACAGGTCATCAAGTGTCTCTCATACATCAAAGACCTGACCCATTTCTTACAAATACTTTCTGGGATTGAAATACCCACATAGACCCGTGTCTTGATGGTTACTTTGGATATTAAATCTCTGTATACTATGATTCCACAAGATGAAGCCCTGGTGGTGGTAAACAATGTATTGAAATCCAGACCCAGACCGCATGACATTCCCACCTGCTTCCCACCTCCTTCATGTAGTCCCTGACTAAACTAGCCCTCTGTGAAAACTACTTTACGTTGCAAGATTCCATTTATCTACAAACGTCTGGTGTGGCTATAGGCGCTACATTCGCCCCATCCATAGCAAACCTATACAAGGCAGCGTTTGAAGATAGATGGTTAACTTGGTCTCCCTTTAGTTCCAACATTTTCTTGTGGCAAAGATATATCAACGACGTTTTCATGCTCTGGCTGGATGACGGTGTGCCAATAGATTATTTTTTTAACATGGTTGAATTCTTGTCATTCCATGATTCAATTTACAGCCACCACCTGTTCACACACGCAAATCCATTTTTTTGGACGTGGACATCCAAGTCAAACAACGCGACTTTATGACAAGAGTCTTTGTGACGCCTACTAACAGAAATACGATCCTTGACTTCACAAGTTGCCACCCAAGGACACTCCGTGAGAGTTTACCTTTCTCTCATTTTTTGCGCTTTCGTTGCATATGTACCTCGGAACAAGAATTTAAGACACAGGCTGCAAGATTCCACCAGAATCTCAGTGAAAGGAATTACCCCCGGCATATACTCAAACACGCATACAAATGCGCTAGATTTAACAACAGGGATCTCTTATTGTGGTGCAAAACACAGCCCTCCACAGTCGATCCTACCACTACCTTGGTTATGCGGTATACTTCTGGCAGTGACATCACCAAACGCATAATAATGAGACATTGGGAAATCATGAGGGTACATCCTGTGTTTAAAGATCAGCATTTTCAGATAGCGTTTTCCCGATCCCGGAATCTTAAAGAGTTACTGAGTTCGGCCTCCTTACCTGAGGTGAGGACAGGTACCACTGTTGCCCAGCAGCCCACTAGACATTTCAAGTGCAACAAATCTAGCTGTAAAATATGTGACATAACCGTCCAGGCCAATTGCTTTTTAAATTGGGTTGATAAGATGTACTTCCATAGATACCACAATACTTGTTTATCTAGCAACATAATTTACAAAATCAGCTGTCCCTGCCACAAGATTTATGTAGGCAAAACCAGCAGGTCCCTACAGGTGCGAATGACAGAACACCGTTCCTGCATTACTCAAAAGCTCCCCGGTGCTCCACTAGTACAGCATTGTGTTCAGTTTCTACACAAATTTGAAGATATGAAGTGTATGGCGATTGATTGTGTGATTCCCTCAAAACGAGGAGGCGACATCAATAGGATTCTTCTACAAAAATAACTTCATTGGACATACCGTTTACAATCTTTGAAACCCAATGGCCTCAATACCAGCATGCACTGGGGATGCTACATGTGAGCAAAACAGCATTTGCCGCCTCAATACCATTAGATCCAGTAACAGCCCTTCTGGGCTATATAGTATAAATAGCGTCACTGCCACTGGAGTGCCATCTCTGGTGGAATACACTGACAGTTAATCATTGATGCGTAAGTTGGAACCGTACACGAGAGAATTGTAAGTCCACTGACCAATATGAACGCTGATTGCTTGCTTTTCTTTGACAGGTCTGTACAGGCTCAGATCTCTTGACAAAGCCCCAATGAAATGGGTACCTGTTGAGGTCTGAGGAGCTGTTAGAACACCAAAGCTAAGTGATTTCACTCAATCGTTCAGCTACCGCCTCTGAATTTGATGGAAATATTAATTATAAAGCATTGTGTAGAAGATTATAATATCTATAAAAATATTTAAAAAAATATTCAAAAATATTTAATTGGAGGAGGGGGTTTTGCCTATGATTACAACCATCGCAAAAGGGCAGTTATCCAGCCAGTGATTGCTGACTTTAATTGTCGCCCAACTCCTTTTGTGAAATTATGAGGGTTTTTCTCCCCCTCTTACTAAATTTTAGTCTGAGATGAGTGTGGACTGATATTGTCTATTTTCATTTTTTATTTGTTTATTCCTAGGATAAGCAGCATAAAACCTATTTTACTCTTTTTTGGATCTTGCCAGGTACTTGTGACCTTGATTGGACACTGAGGGAAACAGAATACTGGGCTTGATGTACCTTCGATCTGACCCATATGTTCATATGTTGTTAGATAAGAAAAAAAGGTGTTGATACATCAGCCTAGAAAAGGTTACAAAGCCATTTCTAAAGCTCTGGGACTCCACCAAACCATAGTGAGGACCAGAATCTCCAAATGGAGATCACTTGGGACAGTGATGAATATTTCCAGGAGTAGCTGGCATGCCAAAATTACTCCAAGGGCACAGCAACAACTCATCTGAGAGATCAAAAATATCCCTGAAATGTTAAGGTCAGTATTGATAACTTTACAATAAGAAAAAGACTGGGCAAAAATGGGATTTTCGGAAGACCAGCAAGGTAAAAACTGCTATTATCCAAGAGTATCAGTGCCCATCTCATTTTGCAAAAACATCTAGATGATTTTGAAGCCTTATGGAATAATGTTCTATGGACAGATAAGTCAAAAGTGGAACTCTTTGGACAACACAGGACCCATTATGTCTGATATAAAGCAAATACAACATTCCACATGTAAGGACATCATACTACTACTACTACTTGACATTTCTAAAGCGCTTCTAGGGTTACGCAGCGCTGTACAATTTAACATAGAAGGACAGTCCCTGCTCAAAGGAGCTTACAATCTAAAAGACAAATGTACAGTCAGTCAAATAGGGGCAGTCTAGATTTCCTGAAAGGTATAAAGGTTAGGTGCCGAAAGCAACATTGTCAAATGTGGTGGTGGTGGTAGTATAATTTAAGGACATGAAAAACCTGCCGTTATTGAAGGAACCATTAATTCAGCATTGTACTAGAAAGTTCTTAAGAAGAATGTCTAGTCATTTGTCCATGAGCGGAAGCTGAAACGTAATAGAGTTATGCAGCAAGACAATGATACGAAACACAAATGCAAGTCTACATCTGAATAGCTGAGCAGAAAAAGAAATAAAATTTGGATTGGCCTAGTCTAAAGTCCTGGCAAACCCAGTAGAGATGCAGTTGCAGGACATGAAACAAGCAGTTTGTGCAATAAAACCTATGAATATGTCTGAATTAAAGCATTTCTGCAAAGAAGAGTGGACTAAGATTCCTCAACAGTGGTGTAAAAGGCTGACATTGCATTTGGTTGCAATTATTGCTGCTAAAGATGTTGCAACTGGTTACTAAGTTTAGGAGCTGGTTATTTTCCATCTGGGTGAGATGGGTGTTGGATAACTGTGGGGTCCTTTTTACATACAGCATGCACCAAATGCCACATGACGCATGGGTATAAAATAGGACACTCAGCATTTAGCACATGATAAGCTTTAGTAAAAGGGTCCCTTTGTTACTTAGATAAATGAAATTATAATTAAAAAAAAACTTAATGTGTTTTACTCAGTTTCCTTACCATTCAGTTTGACATATATGCAATAATAGGGGACATCAAGAGGGGGTAAAAGCTTTTGCACATCACTATATTTTCTGGTTGATCTTCATATATTGATCTGAAAATGTTAAGTTCATTTTTCCAATAACTTGTTTTATAGCTGACACTGTAACATGGATGAATTTAACAAATTAGGTTAGAAATGTGGAGGATAACATATAGAGTGTTTATGTTGAAAAAGGACATTTGGGCATTTGTGTACACACAAAGTAATTGATAAAAGGCTTAATGAATATTGAACCTTCTACAAATTTTGTTAGTGCAAAAAAAAAAAAGTGCATGTATTTGGTGGGATAAAAATTAGAAGAAGCATTTTACTATACCATGGGATAACTAGGAGTTTTGTACATGTGTCTCCATCTATTTCCCCTCTCCACCCTTTTGTGTTTCTTTCGCTCTGCTTTTGTTATGATTGTCAACCGCATAGATGCCAGTAAGTGTAATAGGATTTGATATACTGCATTTCTTTGGTATAATCAAACAGGTTTACATTTTATTATATGCAAATACTTCCTCTGCCCCTAGTGGACGCACAATGTAAGGGCCCCTTTCACCAGGCTGTGGGAAAAGGGGGCCTGCGCTGGCATCTGCACATGATTTTCACGCGTTCTGGTGCCCTCTTTTACCATAGTGGGTAAAAGGGGAGTCTCTTCTGCAGGAAATGGCCGTGCAGCAAGTACAGCACTTGCTGCGTGGCCATTTCGGGGGTGGGGAGCCCTTACCGCCACCCAATCAGGGGGTGGTAAGGGCTCCTGTGCTAACCTGGCGGTAACTGGGCAGCACACGGCACTGCCCGATTACTGCCAAATACACTCCGACACTACAAAAATATATTTTTGTAGAGTAGGATATGACGGTGCACTAGGGGTGGGAAGTACAGCCGGGCTGCTGCGGTAGCCCAGCTGTACTTCCTGTTTAGCGAGCGGTAAGCCCGTGTTGGGCGCTTAGTAAAAGGGGCCCTAGTATTGTACCTGGAGCAATGGAGAATTAAGTGAGTTGCCCAGAGTCACAAGGATCTGCAGTGAGAATTGAACCTAGTTCCCTAGATTCTCAGCCCACTGCTCTAGCTACTAGGTTACTTCTTCACTCCCTAGTATATGAATCCTCATGATAAATAAGTTGGCAACCACCCCACCAAAAGGGCTTCTGCCTTTGTTAAACTTTCAACATCTGTTGTGCCCTATCTTTATTCCCACTGCAGCTGAGCAATGAGACATCTTACCAGCTGCTGAACTGTCATGCAGCATGGGAAAAACTAGATATTGCTTAAGTTTTGGAATCCATTTTGATTTCACCTCAAAACATGATAAATTGTTGAATGAATTAATCATCATATCTGTAAAGAAGACAGCATAGGATTGGCACTTGCAATACATTTGTTAAAAAAAAACTCGCACATAATAAAGAATTTAATGACAACTTGAATTTTATTGGATAAATATTTTGCCAACAGCTTTATTAACAATTAAAATTTATAAGCAACATGTACAACAATTTTCCTTCTAACATTTCAATGTGACCTTCACTTCCCTTTTTAAAATTATAAAGCTAGTTTGTGCCGACCTTAGCTTCAAAATACTTATTTGATAACATGCATAACCTGTGATGATGTCAAAGCTTCACTTCCACTTATGGCGGTTTTGCCCACAAACAGGTTACACCATAAAATTCCACATATCCACTTAATTCATTGTCCTTAAATAAAGGTCACATGAAATTCCCATTCCACTTTTCTGCCGCTACAATTTAAAATCTGCATTATAACACATTTACTACTTCCAATCCAGCCATTTAAAAAATACTAACTCTGTCAACCTATAGCTCTCCAAAACCTGGGAGGGATTGAGTGGGTAAAACTCCATTTCCAAAGTCTTTCCAACAGCTAATCACCCCCAACCCGCAAAATTACCACAACCCACTGCCTGCCAAAATTCTGAGTTCCTTGTGCTTCTTGGCCCAACCTCCACCTACTGCAGCACTATCAACTCGCTTATTAATTTTATCTATATTAATTTAACCCTTTTAACCAATCCTCCCCCTTCCCCACCCACAAAAATGAAATAATTATATAAATAAAATTTCAATAATTATGGCAATTCTTTTTCCATTTCCTTTTGTGTGAAATATATCCACCCATTCCACTCCTTAGCCACATCAAAGTTGTCACTGCTGCTGCAAGGCCACTGCATCTGCCTATAGTTAAGTCTATGGGCTCTCTTAATATTGGTACTTGCAATGCGTTCATTCCAAAAAAATACACACAATAAAGAATTCTATGACATCTTGAATTTGTTGGATAAATATTTTGGTCACAGATTTATTAACAATTAAAATTTATAAGCAACATATATAGCAATTTTCATTCTAACATTTCAATGTGACCTTTACTTCTCTTTTTATAATTATAAAGGTAGTCGGTGCCGACCTTAGCTTCAAAATACTTCATAATGTGCATTGTACTCCATTCCCCACTTGTCAAGTGAGACCTGTGGTGATATGAAAGCCTCACTTCTGCTTATGGCAGTTTAACCCACAAGTAGATTACACCATAAAATTCCACATATTCATTGTCCTTAAATAAAGGTCACATCAAATTTTCATTCCAATTTTTAGCCAAAGTGGTGATAAGCTCCAGGCTATCACCACTGCCCCCAACATTAGCTGTGGCCAAAGACTCCTTGAAATTTAGCTTCCAACAAATTCGTATAGTACCCAAAGGGATATCTGACAAATGTATCCCATCAGGCCGATAAAGTCCAGGGCAATCAGTTATCAATTCGTATGCTAGTACCATTCCACCCAAACAAATGGCAAATTTTGAAATTTCCCCATTCACCCTTTTTCTAAGGCACTCAGTTGCTTTCACTTGCGTAGCATCCCTCCAAACCAGACATGGGATGATCTGAGACCAAACCAAATGAGTGCCAGGAAAATGATATGCCAAAAACATAAAAACCCACTTCATTGATCTAATTAAATCCACACCCTTAACATAACAGATTGCTTGTTCAATGGCTGCGCTACTGCAATATTATCTGAATATATTATAAACCACCAATTACATAATCACCCAAAGTACCAAGGCCACCCATACTGGAAGAAGTTCTAGAAATGCTATATTTGAACACAAGCTCAAATCTTTCCACCACTGTGGCCATTCATCCACACACAATGAAAATAAATTCCGAATCCATGACTTCCAACTGCATTAGTAAATAATACCAAATCCAGATTAGATACTTCAGCTTGAGGCCAAACCTGAACCCCATTAAACTGGGCAAGAAATGTTTTCCATAATTTTAAGTCTTCTTTCATACCATTAGGTCTCTGTGGTGCTTTCTTCTTAAACCTCTGGTTAAGAATGCCAAGTGGCATGAAAAAACTCTACCTATTGGAATGACCCTTGATGCAAAATTAAATCTTACAAATAATGACTGAATCTCAGTCAAAAGATAACTTTTTACACAAGGCAACATTAATTGCATCCTGAATAGCCTGAGCCTTTTGGTACGGCAACCTAGACGCCATACTGTAGGTACTTCTTTGTTAGATAATCACACAAAAGCAATTATACTGGAGTCGTTTACTCAGGGATATGACAATACCTAATTGGCCCTTAGACACTCACTAGCCAGCTGTACCAATGAAAGAAACAATGCCACAGAGAGAATAAATTATTTATTAGAAAATATAAAAATATGTAGAAAATGCAAAGCAAATTATAAAAAAAGATTGTTCTACCAAAAATAGATTATCACCAAGTTATATATATGGCTGAAGGTAATAAACCCTGTCCTCTCACCTTGCTGCCCTTATTGCAGACTTCCAAAGGTAAAGAATCGGATTCTTCCGTTGAGACTCAAGCTGAAGCCTCAGTGAGTCTCTGTGTCCAAGAATAAAATCCAAGGTCTGTATTCTGCTACTGATAGCACAGTCTTTCAGGTGAGGCCTAGTATTGTAGCGTAGCTGACCTTGTCTGTTTGTTACAAGGTATGCAGTTCACTGGTATGTTTAGAAAAACAGTCTCTCCTCTCGGAGACATCTATCCACCAACAAGTCTTCTGGTCTCCTCCTCCCCTCATCTCTCTCTTCAGTCCAACATTGGCATCCTTCTGGTCAGATGATACCTATGGACCAATCACAAACGGTGTAATTCTGTCCAACATAATTCATGGTCATGGAGATAGGCTTTGTTATAGGAAAGTAGGAAAGAAACTGTTATCAGACATTAGTAAACCTCCCTGTTGATTCTCATTTACTCCTGGAGCCATCTGTCCCTGTGAGGAATGCTCGTCCCAGGAGATAACTGGAGGCTAGTTTGCGATAAACACTGTGTTCTTGGATGAAGTCATCTTGTTATGTCCAGCAGTAATTCCTTTATAGAAAAACTGGTTTCTGATGGTTACAGATATATTCACACCACAGGCTGTGGAATCCATATTGGTTTACAAGAATGGTTCAGGCTTATATAGGCCTCAGACCAGCAAAGGTGAGAGAGCAGGAAATACTCCTACAATATGGACTGAATCGAGCTCTATGCCTAAGTAAACTAATACTGAAGAAGGACCTTCTGACTTTCCTTTGGTCAATGGAATTCCAAAATCAGCAGCAACACTATGAAAAATATGCATTATCCTCAAGCATTCCTCAATATCATCTGGACCACTAAAAAGAAAATCATCTAAATAATACACAATGGGCTAGATTCTATATATGGTGCCTTAAAAATCTACACAGAATAAATTTACGCCTTAGCATATTTGATAAGAGGCACCTAGATTTAGGCACAGTATATAAAATACACTTAGTTGATATCACAGTGCTTAAAACTACTCACATCTGCTTACATAAAGGAAACCTGGCATAAATACTGGTGTGTAGATTTAGGCTCAGAGGGGCACGTTCTATAACAGTGCATGTACATTTTGGAACACCCATTTCCCACCCATAACCATTTCTATTTTTGGCTCCTCATGTTAGAATTTAGTCTCTGTGTGTTACAGAATATGCTTAGTGAGTTATGCACGTAAATTCTAATTATTACCAATTAGTGCTGTTAAAAACCCTGATTCGCTTGTTAAGCCGATTAAGTTATGTGCATTGTAGAACACACTTGGATTTTGGCGCAGAATGCTATGCGGGATATATAGAATCTAGCGGAATATGCCTGGACCAGGCTCATTTTTTCTGTTACCCAGTGCACAAAAGATTAAAATGCCTCAAAGTATGCACATGAGAGAGAACACCCCATGGGCATACATTTATCAAAGTAGTAGTAGTGATCTAGGTATCATCGTTGATAATACATTGAAACCCTTTGCTCAGTGTGCGGCGGCTAAGAGGTATTAGAAAAGGAATGGAAAACAAAAATAGGATGTTATAATGCCTTTGTATTGCTCCATGGTGGGACCACACCTCGAATACTGTGTGCAATTCTGGTCACTGCATCTCAAAAAAAGATACAGTGGAATTAGAAAGGGTACATTAGAAGGGCAACAAAAATGATAAAGGGGATGAGATGACTTCCTTATGAGGAAAGGCTAAAGTAGCTAGGACTCGTTAGCTTGGAGAAAAAATGGCTGAGGGGAGATATGATAGAGGTCTATAAAATAATGAGTGGAGTGGAATCACTTGTTTACTTTTTCCAAAAGTACTAGGAATAGGGAGTACGCAATGAAGCTACAAAGTAGTAAATTTAAAATGAATCATAGAAAATACTTCTTCACTTAATGTGTAATTAAACTCTGGAATTCGTTGCCAGAGAATGTAGTAAAAGCAGCTTAGCGGGGTTTTAAAAAGGTTTGGATAACTTCCTAAAAGAAAAGTACATAAGCCATTATTAAGATGGACTTGGGTAAAATCCACTGCTTATTTCTTTACAAAACTAAAGGCAGTAGAGTACTCCTTGGAGTAATTTATCAAACACTAATATGATAATAAGGGAAGAGTCTCATATAATCAGCTGCTGTGTGAGTTTCGCATTACATTTTATTCGGAGGGAGGAATATATCATACAAAATTTTTGAAAGAATTAGTCTATTGATGCCTCCTTTGTCATTGGTGTGACCCCTGACGCAGGTGCTGTAGCACCGAAACACGGCCCATGTCGGGTCTCTCTTCAATCAAAGTTCACCATTAAAGGATTATTTTAATGAAAAAAACTGTGTTGCCTTCTGATTTTAAAGGCCCTTTGTGCTCTTTTTTTTGCTTGTTCCTCAAGGTTTACCTTTATCGCAGATTTTATTTAATATTTTTATGAGCTCTCTAGGTAATTTCTTAATATCCTCATTATTTTATGCTGCTTCTTATGCAGATTATATTTTTATTTTGGTACCATTGCCAAATGTTACCACAGATATAGATGATTTAACTTCAGAATGTGTTTGATGCTGCTTTCGACTCCTGACTTGTAACTTTTATCTTATCCTTATATGTCCTTCTGTATGTCCTTCCCTTCTCCTTTTTGGTCCTGTCTGTTTGTCCTGATTTAGATTGTAAGCTCTTTTGAGCAGGGACTGTCTTCTTCATGGTCAATTGTAAAGTGCTGCGTACGACTGGTAGCGCTATAGAAGTGATTTATAGTAGTAGTATTTCTAAGACACATCACTGAGCATCAATGAACTTGTTAAAGCTTAATACTGGTAAGACTAAATTGCTGTACTTTAATACATCTTTAAGCAGAGTACCACAAAATCTGGTTCTCAACACTGGGGAATCTCTCCCTTTTGATACATCTTCTAGAGTGCTAGGCTTTATTCTAGACACACAGTTAACTTTGAAACATCAAGGTGCTAATCTGTCCAAAAGAGTCTTTGCAAAATTATGACAGTTTAGAGCGATAAAATCTTCTTTTCGTGTGATACAATTTAGATTGTTGGTCCAGGCCATAGTAATACCTCAGCTAGATTATTGCAGTTCTCTGTATGCTGGGATTCATGTAAAAAGACTTCAGTTATTGCAGAACACTTGTTTGAGGATGATCTTTAGCAGCAAGAAATAGGAACATGTGTCACTTTTGCTTAGAGATCTTCATTGGCTGTCTGTTTCTGCAAGGGTTGAATTTAAGATGGTGTGTTTAATTTATAAGATCTTCTGCGGTTCTAGTCTGACCACATTACTCTGATCCACTATCCTTCTGTCAATCGACCTACTTGTAGTCATTATTCTTTAAATCTAGCTCTTCCTTCAGTGAAGAAAATTCAATATAAACATTTTTTTCATAGTTCCTTTAGTTATTCCACAGTCCAATTGTAGAACTCAATTCCTATTCAACGCTGGGGGATTTTAGACTACTATTAGTTTGGAAGACTTTAAAAACTTTTTTATTCAAGAAGTATTTTGACGTGTGAATGATATTGTAGTGAAATGATTACATGTTGTAGCCCACTTTGATTCTTTGAATGAATTTAGCGGGATAGAAAAACAGGAATAGAATAATAAGGAAAACAATGGTAAACCCTTAAAAAATTCACATAAAGAACAGGCGTAGGGTATCTTTCATTAAAAAATATTGTTTATTCACACTAATCAGCAATGAAAAACATTATACAGGAGGCAATTTGAGCACAAATACAGTACAGCAATTGTACAGGAGGCAATGTAAACAGAAATACAGACCGAGCAAGGGAACCATATTTATCTACTGCATGCTCAGCCTCACTAGAGTTGTCTTCTACAGCAGGCAATGTAAAACGAGCAGAGCTCACTTCTTTGTCTTCTCCACTCAATAACAGTTTGAAGCACAAATCAATACAGCAGAAATTAAACTGGAAACTCTCCAAATCTGAGAGTAAGAATAAAGAAAGTAATGTAAATATAAACAAACAGGAACAGGTGTACATACAGTACTGTACTGCATAAAACTCATTGTGCACAAGAATCTTATGGTTCGCTTGCTGCAAAAGCATGGTCTCAGATCAAAAGTGGTTCCCTGGCAGGAAAAGTAGGCTCTCAGGTCACATAGTGCAGCGTGTCAGCTCCAAAACTTGCTGCCATGCGTTAAAAGTAAGACTCAACTCAAAACCTCTTTCATGTTCACTTTCTTTAGCACTTTGTTTACTATTATCTAATGCTCAAACCAGCATTGTTAAAAGCAGCATTCCAGGTCAAAGGTTTCTGCAAAAGCACAGTCTCAGATCAAAAATGGCTCCCTGGCAGGAAAAGCAAGGTCTCCACTCAAAACATCTTTAATGTTCACTTTCTTTAGCACTTCCTTTCTGCAAAAGTTTCTGCTCTATAGACAAAACAACTTTTTTCCTTTTTTTGACGGGCCAAAAATTGTTGCCATGCTGTGCCATTGTAAAAGCAAGGTCTCAGCTCAAAACTTCTTAACAGTGATGAGGGGTGCATGAAGGACTATCAGCTTCAAAGCATTGTTCCCTTGCAGAGAAGCATAGTCTCATGTAAAACATAGCTTCCTTGCAGCGTGTGAGACCGGAAAACAGGAAGGGAAACCGCGCGTTTCTTAACAGTAATGTGATGATGTCACCCAGCAGTCTTATCAGATATGCCTGATGGTCAGATCAACTTGATATACCATTTGATGAATAGGACCTTTATATGCAATGGTGTTAAAATAAAACATCCATATTTCTCTGAAAACAACACTACAGATCCACCCTGCAGTTACTGCGTAGGGAAGACATTTACTGCATGTTAATTCATTAGCAGATAACATTATAAGAGCATCAGTACTATCAGAGTGTAAAAACAAACCTGGCATATGCCATGGTTAGCCCTTTGTGGGGAGGGGGGCAGCACTAATCCCAGGACAATTGTAGTAGAGGGGAGAGGACAGGGCAGCTGAAAGACAAAGCCAGGCATGGGGACAAACCAGGGACGTAGTCAGACCTCAAGGTGGGAGGGGGCCAGAGCCCAAGGTGGGGGGGCACATTTTGGTTGTCGCCTCGCTCACTGCCACTGCTGTAACATCTTGGCCGGCGGGGGTTCCCAACCCCCGTCAGCTGAAGACTTCGTCCAGCACTGGTCTCCTGCGCCGCCGCATTGCATGCCCTGCTCTCTCTTCCCCTCACATCGGGCACGCTTCTTTTAGTGAAATTGAGCAGCAGCACCATCACAGACCAGCGCTGGACGAAGTCTTCAGCTGGCAGGGTTTGAGGACCATTGCCAGCCAACCAGGGGCCCAGAGCAAATGGGGGCATTAATGATACAGGAAGACAGCCTTTTTCAGATGAAGGAATGCTCTGGAATGAGGAGGGCATACGATGAAGTTAAGAGGAAATAGGCTTAGGAGGAATTTAAGAAAGTATTCATTTACGGAAAGGGTGGTGGAAGCTTGGAATGGGACAAACATGTGGGATCCCTTAGGAAGAGTTAAGGGTTACGGAGGATGGGCAGACTGGATGGGCCATTTGGCCTTTATCTGCCATCATATTTCTATGTTTCTATGTAAATGCTTGCACCTACATAATAAGTACATAAGTAGTGCCATACTGGGAAAGACCAAAGGTCCATCTAGCCCAGCATCCTGTCACCGACAGTGGCCAATCCAGGTCAAGGGCACCTGGCACGCTCCCCTAACGTAAAAACATTCCAGACAAGTTATACCTAAAAATGCGGAATTTTTCCAAGTCCATTTAATAGCGGTCTATGGACTTGTCCTTTAGGAATCTATCTAACCCCTTTTTAAACTCCGTCAAGCTAACCGCCCGTACCACGTTCTCCGGCAACGAATTCCAGAGTCTAATTACACGTTGGGTGAAGAAAAATTTTCTCCGATTCGTTTTAAATTTACCACACTGTAGCTTCAACTCATGCCCTCTAGTCCTAGTATTTTTGGATAGCGTGAACAGTCGCTTCACATCCACCCGATCCATTCCACTCATTATTTTATACACTTCTATCATATCTCCCCTCAGCCGTCTCTTCTCCAAGCTGAAAAGCCCTAGCCTTCTCAGCCTCTCTTCATAGGAAAGTCGTCCCATCCCCACTATCATTTTGGTCGCCCTTCGCTGTACCTTTTCCAATTCTACTATATCTTTTTTTGAGATACGGAGACCAGTACTGAACACAATACTCCAGGTGCGGTCGCACCATGGAGCGATACAACGGCATTATAACATCCGCACACCTGGACTCCATACCCTTCCTAATAACACCCAACATTCTATTCGCTTTCCTAGCCGCAGCAGCACACTGAGCAGAAGGTTTCAGCGTATCATCGACGACGACACCCAGATCCCTTTCTTGATCCGTAACTCCTAACGCGGAACCTTGCAAGACGTAGCTATAATTCGGGTTCCTCTTACCCACATGCATCACTTTGCACTTGTCAACATTGAACTTCATCTGCCACTTGCACGCCCATTCTCCCAGTCTCGCAAGGTCCTCCTGTAATCGTTCACATTCCTCCTGCGACTTGACGACCCTGAATAATTTTGTGTCATCGGCGAATTTAATTACCTCACTAGTTATTCCCATCTCTAGGTCATTTATAAATACATTAAAAAGCAACGGACCCAGCACAGACCCCTGCGGGACCCCACTAACTACCCTCCTCCACTGAGAATACTGGCCACGCAATCCTACTCTCTGCTTCCTATCTTTCAACCAGTTCTTAATCCATAATAATACCCTACCTCCGATTCCATGACTCTGCAATTTCTTCAGGAGTCTTTCGTGCGGCACTTTGTCAAACGCCTTCTGAAAATCCAGATATACAATATCAACCGGCTCCCCATTGTCCACATGTTTGCTTACCCCCTCAAAAAAATGCATTAGATTGGTGAGGCAAGACTTCCCTTCACTAAATCCGTGCTGACTTTGTCTCATCAGTCCATGTTTTTGTATATGCTCTGCAATTTTATTCTTAATAATAGCCTCCACCATCTTGCCCGGCACCGACGTCAGACTCACCGGTCTATAATTTCCCGGATCTCCTCTGGAACCCTTCTTAAAAATCGGAGTAACATTGGCTACCCTCCAGTCTTCCGGTACTACACTCGATTTTAGGGACAGATTGCATATTTCTAACAGTAGCTCCGCAAGTTCATTTTTTAGTTCTATTAATACTCTGGGATGAATACCATCAGGTCCCGGTGATTTACTACTCTTCAGCTTGCTGAACTGACCCATTACATCCTCCAAGGTTACAGAGAATTTGTTTAGTTTCTCCGACTCCCCCGCTTCAAATATTCTTTCCGGCACCGGTGTCCCCCCCAAATCCTCCTCGGTGAAGACCGAAGCAAAGAATTCATTTAATTTCTCCGCTATGGCTTTGTCCTCCTTGATCGCCCCTTTAACACCATTTTCGTCCAGCGGCCCAACCGACTCTTTGGCCGGTTTCCTGCTTTTAATGTATCTAAAAAAATTTTTACTATGTATTTTTGCTTCCAACGCTAATTTCTTCTCAAAGTCCTTTTTTGCCCTCCTTATCTCCGCTTTGCATTTGGCTTGGCATTCCTTATGATCTATCCTGTTACTTTCAGTTGGTTCTCTTCTCCACTTTCTGAAGGATTGTTTTTTGGCTCTAATGATTTCCTTTATCTTACTGTTTAGCCACGCCGGCTGACGTTTAGTCTTTTTTCCCTTTTTTCTAATACGTGGAATATATTTGTCCTGAACCTCCAGGATGGTGTTTTTAAACAGCATCCACGCCTGATGCAAGTTTTTTACTCTGCGAGCTGCTCCTTTCAGTCTTTTTTTCACCATTTTTCTCATTTTGTCGTAATCACCTTTTCTATAGTTAAACGCTAGCGTACTTGATTTCCTAGTTTCACTTCCTTCAATGCCAATATCAAAACCGATCATATTATGATCACTGTTATCAAGCGGCCCTCGTATCGTTACCCCCTGCACTAGATCATGAGCACCACTAAGGACTAAGTCTAGTATTTTTCCTTCTCTTGTCGGCTCCTGAACTAGCTGTTCCATGAAGCTGTCCTTGATTTCATCAAGAAATCTTATGTCCCTTGCGTGTACAGATGTTACATTAACCCAGTCTATATGCGGGTAATTGAAATCCCCCATTATTATTGTGTTGCCCAGTTTGTTTGCGTCCCTGATTTCCTTTAACATTTCCGCATCCGTCTGTTCGTCCTGGCCAGGCGGACGGTAGTACACTCCTATCACTATCCTTTTCCCCTTTGCACATGGAATTTCAATCCACAGTGATTCCAAGGAGTGTTTTGTTTCCTGCAGAATTTTCAATCTATTTGATTCAAGGCTCTCGTTAATATACAATGCTACCCCTCCACCAATCCGATTCACCCGATTTATGTGCATAAATGCAGGTATAATATATCCTGCATACATAACTGGAAGACATGCCCCTTGACCTGTGATTCCTCTCCCAGGTCCATGCCCACTCTTTGCAAGTTGCATATTCTGGAATTTGTGTGCGCAACTTATAGAATACTGACTAAGGGCAGTTACATGCATATCTGCTAATTATAGCCAATAATTGATCATTACTGCCAATTAGCAGCTAATTAGCTTATTTGGCTATGCACATAATTGACCCTATGCTATAAATTGTACACACAACTTTGCACACTAGTCACAAAGTTCGGTGCACAACTTTGTACAATTAGTGTAAATATGCACAGCCCCCTAACTGCACAAGTGACAGTGAATGATAACGTGCCATTGCAGACCACACCCATTCTTAGTCTATAACCTGCATAGTTCCTTCCTCCTTACATCGCATGCAGTTTATGAATTAACATGCACTGTCATGCCAGCAAGGTAAGTTACTGTCTTTGTGCATTTCAGTAAACAGACCCTTAAATTTGCTAATAGACATTCACCAAGTCACAGACAAACACCAATTGATAAAAATAGACCCTAATGCATGTTCCTCTCAATCAGTTTAAGAAGCTGAGCCAGGGAATCCTAAGAAGCAGAAGAGCAGCCAGATTTCTTAAGTAAAAGCTTGAGTAAAGAGCCATGCTTTTCCTTTAAATATGATGATTCTAATTTAAGATGAAGGGGAAGGACATTGTCAGTGGAAAACCAGTTGTTAATTTTAAATAACCTGGAATGTTCAACAGGACTTGCTGTAAAGACCAAAATGCCTGGGTTGAATGATAAGGATGAGGAAAACAAAAGATAACTGTTGGGATTTACCTGTTCATAGTCCTTTATGCATAAAATGAACTGTTCATTTTATGCATAAAGGACTATGAACAGGTAAACCCCAACACATTAAAATGAAAAGGCACAATATTCAGCAGAATTTCTTGGTAGGAGTGATGCCGACCCAGATAGGTGCTGCTCACTGGGACCAGCCATGGATTTTCAGCAGCATTATCTGGGTAATGCCACTGGAAATCTGTACTGATCACCCTGGCACTATCCAGACAGTGTCAGGAGTAGGACAGGGCATGGCCAGAAGTTAACCAGGTACCATCCATATTAAGTGCAGGTGCCCAGATAACTATTCAGATAGGTTAGGATTGCAAAATAGCAATTTGTGAATAATGTTGGATATTTAGCGTTGGTATCCATGTTCAACCCAGCATTGACTATCTGGATAATAAATTTAAACTCTGCAGTCAGCTGACTGTGGTGTTTAAATATTTGTGTGTGAGGGAAGGAGGGGGAATATATTCTAGGATGCAGGTGTAATTTTTTTAACCAGGGAGTGTGATGGGGGATTAAGTGTTCATACTTTATTTTGCCCATTATCACCCTTACAGCGATATTTTGCTACAGCTGTAATTATTAACTATATCTTCAAGAATGCCCTGGTAAAGTGTGTTACAATAAACAAGGTGCATTAAAACCAATGGATGCACATTGAGTAAAAGACGCCACCACCCCAAAATGTATGGAGCTGGCTAATGTGATGCAAGGCTATGAAAATTTGGCATATGACATTTGGAAGTTTCAGAGACCCATCATTAATTTAATATCTAGACACACCCAAGGAAGTAATTTAATTTAAAGGTATAAGGCTCTCCCAGCGATTTCTGCAATAGGTTGATGGCAATAGCAAGCAAGCAGTATCCTTTTTTTAAAAAACCAAGTAGTATCTATCTCTAGAACTGAAGTCTTTGCTTTTGGTTTTACCACAGTGCTGCTTATGAGATCATTCTCACACTTCTTTAAAACTGTTCATCAGAAGCCATAATATAATAGTTGAGATTCAAGCTGAAGAGAAGTAACTGCATCTAAATCATTCCCAATGTCGTCCTTGAAGACAAATATTGTGAAAATTCCTTGTACTTTAAAGGACACTTAAGAGGTATATTTCCAAAGCCCTTGGACTTACAAAGTTACATATTAACCTATGGAACTGTATGAAAATGAGCCCCTTAATGAGTCAGGAATTATTGAATCCCCTGTTTTAAGTAAGTAGGTGATGGGTGGAAGCATTATAAAGTTACTTCAAGTTCGGGTTATAAAACACTTTGAGACAGAGTGCCTTCCCATAACACCATCACACACAAAAGTACCTGAGACCAAATATTGATAACTTTGAGGGGAGGAGAAGGTATATGTGCCTGTACCCATAAGAAGGAAATAATACAGTGAAACCTTGGTTTTCGTTGACTTCGGTTATCGTCGGTTTCGGTTTTCATTGATTTTTTTCAGTGAAATATTTGTCTCGGATTTTGTCGTTGCCTCGGATTTTGTTGGCGTGCCCACGTGACTTTGCTGCTAATTTTGCAAAAATAAAGGGTGACCCATGTGTTCTGCTCATTGTGGCGTTGTTTCTCATTGTGTGAGCATCACCCCGCGCATCTAATGCAACACACGCAAGATAAAATCACATGTGCTCAAATCTCATTTTCCCTGTTAAGTGTTTCCCTTGCTAATAAGTTAACCCTTTCCCTTTAGCTCCATCATGGGACTATATTTATTCTCTATAAAATGTGTTTTTGGTATGTATTTTGGAGTGTCTAGAACAAATTAATTGGATTTACATTGATTCATATGGAAATAATTGCCTCGGTTTTCGTCTGTTTCGGTTTTCATTGATTGTTTTCGGATGGATTATCAACAAAAAACAAGGTATCACTGTATCTGTGGTCTATATAAACTCAGGAACAGAGGCTACAGAGACTAACAAATATGAAAAAGTTGGATTCAGTCTAAGGTTGAATTTGCTGTAAAGAATGCTAATATTGGAGGACAAGATTACACAGTTTCTTTTTCAGAAAACAAAATAAACGGGTTCATACCTGTTGCAGGAGAGAAATGGAGGATGCTGGTGTGAATGAGTTTAGCTAAAAGGCCGGGGGGGCTTTTTATTAGTTATATTTGTAAACAAGTTTGTTTATGGGGTCAGCCTCAAGTAAGATTCTGGATTGCAACTGCATTAATGGGAACATTTGAGTGTTTGAAAAGGAAGAATTACTGTGAGCCAATACGTGAAGTTTGCAGAGGTTGGGAATTTTGGATCTACAGACAGAATTGATTAAAATGACAAGTCTGATTTCATATAAGGACTTTCATAGCAAAATGGAATACTGTATTTTTGTATGCAATATGAAATTCTTCCAGGGGTTATCTATGAAACATAATTACGTGCAGAGAATTGTAATAATTCAAAATTACATGGATGTCTTGCTAGTGACTTGTGGTTTTTACAGAAAATATGAAGGTGAAAACAGTGATGTCTGAAGTAATAAATCATCTATGGAGTATATTTTTCTTTTTATGGACAGTGATAATGTGCAACTGACTGAAAAATAAGTCTTAATGGGATTCAGTCATTGGAAGATCAGATTTTTTTGTTTTTGTTTTTTTGTGTGTTTGTGGGGGGTTTTTTACTCACAAAGGTAAATGAGATAGAATTCCAGAGAAATGGTGAATCTTCCTTAATGTGAGTCATTGGAAGAACTGTGGATTTTGTGAACAGAAATACGATCCATGAGTTTCACTGTTCTGTAATCTGTGCTAGAAATTGGGAAGTAGCGTGTGTGTGGATTTCATTATAAAAACAAGGTAAATGTTGGTTTATATGCAAAGTATAAAGGCTTCCTAAGAATTCCTCAAACAAGTGGAATGGCAGTAGTGTGCAGCTACCAGTTAGCACTTGGCTGTAAATGTGGCACACTAAGTTTTAATCATCATTTGAAGATTAGGAAATATATTCTGTGAAAATGTAAAATAACAGAAGGATAACACTGGAGAATCCATAACTTAATCCAGAAAATTCTTGGAGGTACAGAACAAAATACTTGTTCTGTTCACTGAGTTAAATTGAGTGTAGTATGCTGTATTTTGGTATGATTCAATGAGGTGGCATTAATGGATTTCAGATGTGATTCATATATAAGTATACTAGTTAAAACGAGTGAATGGATCTTAATAGGAGAAAGAAGGGGACATGAATAAATATGTGTACGATAAGTGAAATGGCGTGTCTAGAAACTGAGTGGGAAAGAACTGGGAGGGGACTTGTTCTCACAAAGACTCCTTTGCAAACCTCTGTACAACAGATAACTTCTACCCTGGTGCTGGTCATGGTGGCTGATCAGTGCTCATATAAATTGTTACCTCTCCCAGAACAGCCCCACTCATCCATGCAAAATAACATTAATAATAAAATAAATACATAAAAATGTTGAATGAGTATCTATCTGTTCTCGGGGAATCTTCAGAGAAGAGAATAAGGACATAAGAATTGCCATACTGGGTCAGACCGAAGGTCCATCTAGCCCACTATGCAGCTTCCAAAAGAGGCCAATCCAGGTTGCAAATACGTGGCAGAATCTCAAATAGTAGCAATATTCCATGCTACCAACCTCAGGCATAAGTAGTGGCTTTCCCTGTGTCTACCTTACAACAGTTTATTGACTTTCTCCAGGAACTTATCCAAACTTATTTTGAACATTGATACTAACTGCTTTTACCCCATCTTCTGGCAATGAGTTCCAGAGCTTAACCATCCATTGCATGGAAAAATAAGTTTTCTATTTGTTTTAAATGTATTACAGTGTAACTTCATGTAGTCTAGTTTTTGTATTTTTTTTTAATGAATATGAAATTGATTTTGTAGATCTCTATCATCCCAAGCTGAAGGGTCCTAACCTCTTAAGCTTTTCCTTTTATTTTATTAAAGAATTTTTCATTAATGTTTACAAATATAGTGAAGAAAAATAAGGAAATACAAACAGGAAGTAACAGTAACACTACGCATAGTAACATTTCAAATAGTGAGAACATCTTAACTCCAATATAAACCATTTAGAGAGGCATGTCTGACTTTGGATGTTTTACTCAAAACTTCCAGAACCCAGGTGGTGAACATAGCTATTTTTTAAACAGCAGAACATCTATTTTTTTTTTCTATAATGGCTATTTGCTATATGTTTTTGTGCTCTGTGTTTATTTTCTTTTTTTCCATTTTTGAATAAAACACAAAATCAAACCATTGGGATGTGGGAAGATCCAGCATTCTTAGTAGACTGGCCACACAGACATCCTAGCAGAGCAGTGGGGCACCCTAGGGAACTTCAGTAGACTGCACATAAAAGCTCCGAGGTACACATCTCACCCTTATCCCCCTTATATTGTATGGTGAGCCCTCCAAAACCCACCAAAAGCTTACTGTACCCAACTATACACCACTACAATAGCTGTTATGTCTGTAATTGTCATTATATGTGGGTACAATAGGTTTTTAGGGGGGTCTGACACTTGCCACCAAAAGTGAAAAGGTTAAAGTGGATTGTGGGCCTGGGTCCCCTTCTCTATAGTGCACTGCTCCAACCATTAGGTGCCTCCAGGCACCTGATTGCTGCTCTAATAGAACTGGCCACAACATCTGAGGCTGTGATAGAGGCTAGTATGTACTGTTCATTCACATCTTTGGGGGGTGAGGGGGGGGGGGGGTCAGTGTCCACTGGGGGTGAGTAAGGGGAAAGGGTCATTCCTTTATTCTTCCAGTGGTCATCTGATCATTTAGGGCACTTTTTGTGGGTGTCCTAATTAAAACAAGTCTATCTCAACATATCTTAGTTTTAGTCCTGGATGTTTTATTTTGTTCCATTATGGCAGAAAAACATCCAAGTGTTAGGAACTCCCTAATCACACCCTGGCATGGCCCCTTGTGATGTGGATGCATTGCTGATGAACTGTATATATAAACGTCTCCAAAATAGGTCTGAAAAATAGCGATTTGAATGTTGTGGCAAGCAAAATGTCCAAATTGTGCTTTATGCCACTTTTTAGGTGTTTTTCTCTTTTGAAAATGAGCCCCTTAGTGTCTTGCACTTTCTTGGTCCATAAGAAAATGTTGTAGTTGAATAGGATCTCAAAAACAAAACTATCTTGGGTATAGGTGATCATACATTTGCAAGAAAAAAAAAAGTAGCTCCCAGAGCCACAATAAGTGACTTCAAAGCTTAAAAAAGCTTCTCTGGAAACAAGAAGAATTATCATAATTTTAGAACCACAATAAAATCTCATTGTTGTTAAACTTTCAGTACAGCAATTTTATGTCTCTTACCAGCAAATGTAGGGCCCTTTTTACTATACCATGCTAGCAATTCCCATGTGGCAATTTAGATGAAGCCATTCAAATTGGATAGGTTGTGTTGCATTTGCTGTGCCAGGAAACACCAGCACAGTTTAGTAAAAGGTGCCTGTAATGAAAAGAGTGGCTCTAGTAGAAATTAAATCTTGGGAATGTTCTAGAAAAGCTGTTAAATTAACTTCAGAAGATACCAAAGTGTCCATATCTTGTTTATCAGATTCAAACCTTTACTGAATTTAACAACACTTAAAATTTGAATTGTATCCACTGAAGAAAGCAATAATATTTCTTTAAAATATTTTTAGGAGAATGCCTGTTGCTAATAACTGAGTCTTAAGAAATTTTAATAAATGAGTGATTTGATAAATGAAAGTTCAATATAGAAGAGTCTTAGACTGAAACATGAATGATCTATCTAGTAAAATTTGGAACTCTATTCCCAAACAAATTCGTAGTCTTTCAGAGTATCTCTTGTTTCGTAATCTGAAAACATTTTTATATGCATTTTAATATATGATGTGATAATTTACCAAATGAACTTTGTATTTTATATCTTCTTGTAACCCACTTGGATTCCTTGTTGACATAAACGGGACCAAAAATAAAATAGAATAAAATAAAATAGAAAGATTCCTTTCTGTTATATAATTCTCCCATCTGAAAGTGTATATTCATGGAGTCTTTTATAGCTGATACTGAAACTACTTGAACTGTTGCACTCTGTGATTCAACTGTCTGAATCATCTTATCCAAAAGAGCAGGGTTTTTATCAATAATAAAAAATATATCTACAACTTCTGAAAAACAATGTTGTTCCTTGCGTAGATGAGACACTTATCCTCCCTTCCAGTCAAATAATAGCTAACCATAAATCCTTCAAGGTTATTTCCAGATGGGGTTCATTGTTAACGAACTGCTGGGATTCTAACATAGAAGATACCGTCTTGGAACAGGAACAAAAATTAACTAGCCTTAGTCACTGTTTCCTTAGGGGTAGATGTAGCCAGTACAGTTTCCAGAACTGCTGAGAGGAGGTGGTGGGGGGGGGGGGGGGGGGGGGAGATTATGTTCTGTGGCGCTCAGAGACTCCATTTGGAGATCCAGCAGAGGGGGGGGGGGGGGTACAGGAACACTGATAGTAGTCAGGATCAGATGTTTATCCATAGGGCCAAGTGCTGCTGCTGGCTTAGCCTTAGCCTTATATTTTCCCTTTTAGAAAATAAAGAGAACAAAAACCTAAGGCATCAAAAATCTCAGGCTTAGCTCCAATGGTGCTCCAAGGGACTCTCAAGGCACGTGGTATGCCCCTTTGGGCATGCCCCTGTAGCTAAGCACCACAGGCACTAGAATTTTTAAGGCGAGAAGGCACCTATGATAATGTTGAGGGCTAGTGTCCACACAGCTGCCTTCTAATTCTGGCATCTCTGATTTCCCTCAAGCACACCACCATAGGTATCCCTACGCTCCTCCTCTCTTGAGCTTTTCCTTGTACGGAAGGAGTTCAACCCCTTAATCATTCTGATCATCGTTCATTGTGCCATTTATTTATTTATTTGTTTATTTCATTTGTATCCTACGTTATCCCAATAGATCAGGTTCAATGTGGCTAACAACTTATTGTGATTGACAGTACAGAAAGTGATATGGGATAGTATACATTAAGTAGTAATAACAAAATAAATGAAAATTGGGTAATTACAATATGTAATATGTAAACGAATGCTCAGTGCAAAAAGTTAGCAATTTATAGTCATCCATATATAATAACAATTAGAATAGAACTGAGAAATTGAATAATTGTACAGTTAGGGGGTTAAATTAATTATGATCATCCTTGAGAAATTGCTTAATCAGAGAGGCTTTAATGTATTTCAGGAATATCAAATAATTAGATTCCTATCTGATGAATTTTGGGAGGGAATTTCATAATTTGGTACAGAGGTAAGAGAATCCTGACCTGTAGACTGACTTGTAGATCACATTTTTGCAACTGGGATACTGGAGGGTTAGATAATCTCTTGAACCAGGGAGAGCATTGCAAAGGGGGAGATCAATTAAAGGTTGCATGTAATCAGGGGTTAAGCCATATAGAGTTTTGAAAACAAATGTACATAGTTTGAATGTTATTCTGGCTTTGATTGGGAGCCAGTGTAACTTTATAAGCAAAGGGGCTGCACTTTCAAATCTTGTAGACTTGTCTGGCTGCTGTATTTTCAGCTGTATGCAGTTTTTTCAAGAAAGATTTCCTTACTTCCAGCATAAATGGCATTACAATAATCGAAGTGTGATAATTCTAATGTTTGTACTAAGGTTCTAAACATATCATTATGGAAGAGATGCCTGATTCTTTTTAGTTTCCACATTTCTTTAAAAGTTTTTGTGATGACTGCTTAGACTTGGATGTCGAATAACATGTAGGAATCAATTATTAAACCAAGTATCTTTAGCTGGGACTCCAATGAATAAGTTACATTGCCAATTGTGAAGTTGTGATAGTTTAGGACATGGTGAGGGTTAGATAACAGAAATTTTATTTTCTCTCTATTCAATTTTAGTTTAAAGGTGGAGGCCCAATTCTCCATCAGGTCTAGATCAGATTTGATGATAGACAGCACTTCTTCAATAGAATCTTCGAAAGGGATGTAGATGGTTATATCATCCACATAAATACAGTCTAACTATGGGCATCGAGCACCTTTCCTAAGGGAGGCATCATAATATTACAAAGTAACATAGTAAGTGACGGCAGGTAAAGACGTGAATGGTCCATCCAGTCTGCCCAACAGCCACATTCATTATCAATTCAAGATTTAAATCAACAGTGAACATGATATTATTTACTTGATCATGGTCTTTCTTTGGTGTTTTTGGGACATAGACCATAGAAGTCCACCCATCTCTGTCCTTCTGTTCCAAGCAACTGCTGGAGTTGCCTTCAAGACCCACTCCAGCCTATCCAAATCCGTCTTGTCATTTGCAGGACAAGGACCTTAAAAGTCTGCCTGGCACTGTCCTCAAATTTCTAACCACTGGAGTTTCTGTCAAAGTTCTCTCCGGCCCATCCTAAACCGTACTGCCATATGCAGGACTCGAACCAAACAACCCAGCCCAGCACCGACCTTAGTTGTTGCAGCCTGAGTCGCCATCTAAGCACCACTTCACATACAAACACATATGCAACCCTTTTGTTTTTTATATCATTTATTTTCTAATTAGAGATCCTCTGTGTTCATCCCACGCCACTTTTAATTCCGCCGCAGTTTTTTCCACCACCTCCCCCAGGAGGTCATTCCAGGCATCCACCACCTTCTCCATGAAAAAGAATTTTCTGACATTACTCCTAAGTCTACCACCCCTCAACTTCAATTCATGTCCTCTAGTTTTACCACTTTCCCTTCTCTGAAAAATATTTGTTTCTGTATTAATACCTTTCAAGTATTTTTAAACATCTGTATCATATCTCCCCTGTCCCTCCTCTCCTCTAGGGTATACATATTAAGGCCCTCCAGTCTCTTCTCTTATATCGTTTGTTTCAAGCCCCATATCATTTTTGTCATCTTCCTCTGGACTGCTTCAAGTCTTCTTACATCTTTAGAAAGATATGGCTCCAAAACTGAATACAATACTCCAGGTGGAGCCTCACCAACGATTTGTACAGGGGCATCAACATCTCCTTTCTACTGCTGATTACACCTCTATACAGCCAAGCATTCTTCTGGCTATGGCTACCACCTTGTCACACTGTTTCGTCTCCTTCAGATCCTCAGACACTATCACTCCAAGATCCCTTTCCATGTCTGTGCATATCAGCCTCTTAACACCTAGCACATATGTATCTCTTGGATTTCTACTCCCTAAGTGTATCACTTTGCACTTCTTTGCATTGAATTTTAATTGTCAAACATTAGATCATTCTTCTAAATTCTGCAGATCCTCCTGAGTGTCCACTCTGTCACAAATCTTAGTATCGTTTGCAAAAGGCAGACCTTACCTTCTAAACCTTTGACAATGTTGCTCACAAATGTATTGACCAGAATTGGCTCCAGCACCGATCCTTGAGGTACTCCAGTACTCACCTTGATTTGTATCTGCCATTTTCAGGGCACAGACCATAGAAGTCTGCCCAGCACTAGCCCCACCTCCCACCACCGGCTCTGCCACCCAATCTTGGTTAAGCTTCTGAGGATCCATTCCTTCTCAACAGGATTTCTTTATGCTTATCCCACGCTGGAAGAATGGGCCATAGCCTCCGATTTCTCCAAAATTTATTTTCTTCCCCAAAAATGACCCAAAATGCAGTATAAGCTCTACCAACTCTGGAGTCACCCTTGATGTGCAGTCCAGAAAAATCAACATATTATTAGCAAATATATTTATTTTGTATTGCTGGGCACCCACCTTAATTCCTGATATGTTATGGGATTGACGAGCCTTACCGGCCAGGGGCTCCGAGGAAAGGACAAATAACATGGGCAACAAAAGACAGCCCTGTCTTGTCCTCCGCTGTAAAAGAAAAGAAGAAGTAAGCTGACCATAAATCAACATTTGTTCAATCAGTTGACTATAAAGTGCATGAATCCCCACCAAAAACTCACCCATTATACTGGGGAAGAGCCCCAAAGAGGTAATCTCGTATAATCTTGTCAAACGCCTTTTCAGCATCTAGGCTAGTGATAATAGCATCTCCAGGGTGCCCACCCTTAGTCTGAACCACACTTAGCGCTTGCAGTATATTCAAAGAAGTATATCTGCCAGAAGTAAAACCAGTCTGGTCTTCATGGACTAGAGTGGGCAAAGAACTCCTCTACCAAAGAGCCATTATACTAGCAAAACATTTGCGGTCTTGATTAAGCAAGGAAATGGGTCTGTAAGAACCTAAAAGCTCTTTATCCCTGCCTGGCTTTGGTAAGGTTACAATAGTAGCATACACTAGCACACTAGTGTCCTACCCCAGGGTGCACAAGGCACTTGAAATGAACCAGTAATGTGATATCACAAAATTTTGTAAAACTACGGCCCCAGACCATCAGGTCCTGGAGCCTTAGCTAATTTAAGGTGCTTAATCGCCTGCTGGATCTCAAGCCCTGACATTGGGGTACTGAAACTCTGCAGTTGCTCTGGCAACAAAGTGGGAAGCTGAAGCCCCTGAAGCATCCCGCATCTTAGTGATCACCTGTTTCACAGATCTGCTCTTGATCAAGGAAGCCAGGAGCCTACTCGCTTTGTTTCCCCAATGATGTAGCTGGAAGGTAGGGCCATAGCCTCTGATTTTTCAAATTTTATTTTCATCCCCAAAATGACCCAAAATGCAGTATAAGTGAATATCCTGCAAAGCTCTTTGGTTCCAAATCATGTTAATTTGTTTACGAATGTCCAAATATTATTTCCTATCCCTCTCTGACACTCCGCGCAACAATGAGGCCCTAAGGGAGTGAAGCCGGCATAATAGTACAAGAAGTTCCCACTCCTTCACTTTTCGTGTACGAATAGTATATTCTATAATCTTCCCATGAAGAACCGCCTTCCCAGCCTCCTAATATATGACATGGTCGACATCAGCAGGATCCATTGAGGGGCATAATTGAACGAAAACGCCTATCTCCATGGGCGTTTATCTCCGAGAACGGGTCCGTGAAGGGGCGGACCGAACCATATTTTCGAAAAAAATAGACGCCCATGTTTTATTCAACAATGTGTGAGCTGGGCGTTTTTGTTTTTCAGCGATAATGGAAAATGAAAGCGCCCAGCTCAAAAACGAATAAATCCAAGACATTTATTCGTGGGAGGGGCCAGGATTCGTAGTGTACTGGTCCCCCTCACATGCCAGGACATCAACCGGGCACCCTAGGGGGCACTTTTACAAAACCAAAAAAAAAGGTAAAAGAGCTCCCAGGTGCATAGCACCCTTCCCTTGTGTGTTGAGCCCCCCAAATCCCCCTCAAAACCCACTGCCCACAAGTCTACACCATTACTATAGCCCTAAGGGGTGAAGGGGGGCACCTACATGTGGGTACAGTGGGTTTGGGGGGGTTGGACGACTAATAAGCATTAAGCAGCACAATTGTAACAGGTAGGGGGGATGGGCCTGGGTCCACCTGCCTGAAGTCCACTGCACCCCCTAACAACTCCTCCAGTGACCTGCATACTGCTGCCAGGGAGCTGGGTATGACATTTGAGGGTGAAAATAAAAATTTGTGAAACATCATGTTTTTGTGGTGGGAGGGGGTTAGTGACCACTGGGGGAGTCAGGGGAGGTCATCCCCGATTCCCTCCAGTGGTCATCTGGTCATTTAGGGCACTTTTTGGGGCCTTATTCGTGAAAAAACAGGGTCCAGGAAAAGTGTCCTAAATTCTAGCTAAAAACGCATACTTTTTTCCCATTATCAGTGAAATGCGCCCATCTTTGTTCGGCAGATAACCACGCCCCAGTTCCGCCTTCGCCACACCTCTGACACGCCCCCATCAACTTTGTCCGCATCCACGATGGAGTGCAGTTGAAAACGTCCAAAAATCGGCTTTCGATTATACTGCTTTATTCGGTTTTGTGAGATAAACGTCCATCTCCCGATTTAGGTCGGAACTTGGGCGTTTTTCTCGTTCGATTATAAGCAGGATTATCTCCCAAATAATGGTTCCATTCCTCTACCAAATAAGTGTGAAAACCCATATTCATAAAGATTGTGGGATTCATTCTCCAACTAACTGAAGGCTGCCAAGGAAAAAGTCCCACGTTCACCCAGACCAAACTGTGATTGGACACCATCCTCTTTCTTGTCTGATATAATTTTATGTTGTTCTACTCTCTTATGGATGAGAATCGCAACCCTGTGCTGTCTGCCATTATATGATGCAAATACCAGCTCTCCAACCCACTCCCGTTTCAACTTAGCATGTTCCAAGCTAGTGAGGTGGGTTACCTGTAATAGCAATATATCTACTTTGAAATGCTTAGCATAACTTAAAATCTTTGTTCTCTTCACAGGCGAATTAATGCCATCCACATTCAAGGTAGCAATGTGCATGTCACCATCCCCCTACCAGCCCAGAAATGACACAGTATAAGACAAGCGCTGTATCAGATAAGCTGGCAATGGCATCCCAGCTGTACTGCCCCAGCAATATTGATGTAGTAGCCCCCAATTAGTGAATCTCACCAGGATATCAGTCAAGTATATGGAGTAGTAGTCCCCATCCCCCCCTCCAAAATCTAAGTATCAATCACTGCAAACACCCACCCAACACAAAGAACCCTCTCCTTTTAGTACCCCACAAAAAACACTATTCCATCACCCAAGCCACACCCACACACTCACCAGCCACACACCGCAATACATTCTCCACTAGCCACACACTATCTCCCTTACCTGAATCCCAACCAACCCCCGAACACATTTCTCCTATCAAACACAACTTCAGTTTTTTTGAACATTCAGCACCACTTTATTATCTCAAAGCCAATCTGTGACCTCGCTAAAAACTCTTTGCAGACACTGAATTGCGATCCTAAATTTAGATCAAACTCAAAGAAGAACTGACCATCATCCACATAGATCCAGTAATGCACATTCAAACTGCGCAATTTCAGATACAATGGGCTGAAGTGGGTTTGGTACAATTGGTCTAATGACAGTTCATCTAATGGACAATTGGTCTAATAATTAATCAAGATAAAGATTAGGTCACTTTTTTTTAAGTCAATAATGAGAATATGCCACATATTTTAATCCAATCAAGGCATTAACCCTGGAAGCCACTTGGCTTTAATTCGATAGGTAAAAATGTAACTGAATGCGATAGAGGTACAAAGTCACAAGTGTTTGATGTGGAACAGTAAAGGCGTCAGTCATGAATAAATGCATTAAATTACTAACAAAAATTGTTTAGGACACCAATTATTAAATCTGACTGTGGCTTTGAAGTAGGCCTCTTCCTGAATGAGATGAAAACAAAAGCTGTGAACTGAAATCTTATATTACAATTCTATAAAAGGTAAAAACTGTTATAAAAGTTTATGCTTCAATTATAAAATCCAGAACTGCAGATATTCAGTTAGTGCAAAAAGGGGTGTTTGATGTAAAATATTTCAGTTAAATCACAACTGTTACAGTGGATATTCTCTTTTATCCTCAATCAGGATTTTAGGAATAATGATCGGTTGGTCCCTATCTCTGGATGTACAAATTAATTTTATTATTAAATGGTCTTTCTCGCTGATGAGAAAATTGCGTAGACTGTAAGTATTTTGATACTGTAAATTTTAGACTCTTAGTCCAGTCTTATCCTTTTATCTCAACTCGATTATTGTAACTTGATTCACTTAAATTGTTCTAAAGGCCTTCTTTAAAAAAAATCTCTAAACAATTCAAAATATAGGAGTCAGGCTAATGTTTTCACTTTCAAAATCAGAGCATATTTTTCACTATTATATTTGTCTCCATTGGCTTCCAATGGAGGCAAGAGTGATCTTTAAATTTTACTGCATTCTGTTTAAAATTTTAAATCAGATAGCCCCTCAGTATATGTATCCTTCATTTAGTTTTACTTCTGTTTCCAAACTAAGGTGATTATGTCAATCCAGTCATTTTGATTTTCCCATCCCTAAGGGGCTGAAGTGCTATTTGTTTTCTCTGCAAAGTTGAAAAGGTGGTTGAAGACCACCTTTTGAACAATTTTAGATACAAAGAGAATAATTTGAGTGTACAAAAAGGTCCCTTAGATACTAGACAATTACACTTTGCTTCCAAAGGAAGGGAACTTACCTTCCAAGAAGTTGTTGTTAATCATTGTACATAAATAGGATGCAATATAAACCAAGAGATGAATATCTAAGTAAGCCAGAAGGGAAGGAACCAGCCAATATAGTTGTTGATAGTTTTCTCTAAAGCGAAGACAGTGATTTTGTTGAAGATTGACCATGCTGTCACTTGAGGGCCTGACATGAAAACTGAGTGAGCACTTTGCAACAGCTCAGAGTCTTCTAAAGCAGCTACCTGTTGGAAGTTCCTTCCTAATGAGTTATGGTCAGTTACCGATTAGAAAACATTTAAAAAGGTTTTTATTTGAACAATTTGTTTTGCAACAGTAATGTATTATACCAAGATATAGACTTATAGCTTTAATTGTTTTATCTTTTATATTTGATTGTTTACTTTATTCCCAGAATGTATCAGTTATCTTGTGTTTTCTGCGTTGAGGTAATTCTTTGGAATATGTGGAATACAAGAATAAATATCTACTATAATAAAACTCACCCTCAACATTCTGAAGACAACGTTCTGAAGTCACTCAGTCACTCACTGAAGGGTTCATGGATTCATGGTGGTGAAGCCATAACACTGACCATGTCTCTCTGCCCCGCCCTCGCATGACGGACCAATCAGAAAAAACATCCTCAACATTCTGAAACACAAAGGACCATCACAACACCGTTCCCAGGCAACACTAGGCAACGTAAGATGGACCAATCAGAGGAAACTACGTGACAATAAGGGGGGAGCATTCCCCAGCAGAATGGCTCATTATCTGTGCAGCACGGAGAGCACAGAACCACCGCTGGAACGAGAGAAGAATATTCCTGCTGTGGGTATGTGCAAAAATAGACCGGGGGAGGGGGGGGGGGGAGAAATTTTTAAATGCCTAATGCCAGTACTGAAGAGTGCCAGAGGGCCTATAGCACAGACTATATTTGGGATCGCTTGACATGGAGTCAGAGGAGTCGGAAAACAACGTGCCCGCCACCATCTGGGACGTGGGCGAACAGGACAAGCTGCGGCCCAGCTGGAAGGATTACCCGCGATCCAGCCAGCAGCAAACAGCGACCAAGGAAGGGGGAGGAGTACTCCTTCCCTGCCTAGGAATCGCTGGAGACTGGCTGCCAAACTAACAAAACAACCGCACACCGACGCACCACCTCCATCATTCAAAAGGCATCTACTCTTTCTTCAACAGAAATGCAAACTAATAATACAAAACAAACAAAGAATACATGGTTTCTCAGGCGGCTGCAGGTAACTTCCCACCCCCTTCCTTTTCCCCTTTTGCCGAAGCGGCCAAGGACGTGCCCAACCATCCCCAGCCTCAGGCAAGCAGTCTCCCACCTCGGGGATTCCCCGAGCACCCGGAAAAAGACGGCGCTGATACCTGCAGCGCATAAATGTTCCAGCATTCCCCTGCAGCCGGCCTGAAATGGACCAAACATACCGGATCACCCCCCGATGGCCCGAGACTGTGCTCTTCTCCCTTCCGCCAACTTAAAACAACCATCCCCGTCCTCAGGCAAGCCGTTACCCACATCCCCCAACCCCCAAGCAAAAAACAAAACAAAAAAAGACACACATCAACAACCTGCACACATACCGCACCCTCACACACTCACACAAACACACACACAAAATAACTCTGTGACACATACACACACACAAAAAAAACCACATGCTAGCGCCCATTTCATTGGTTTCGGAAACGGGCCTTTTTTACTAGTGATTATTATATATTAAGGAATGGAGTTCTACGACTTAGTAGATTCAGGAAAGAGAAGTTAGTTGCCCAAGGTTATCTTCTGTGACTGTGACTTAAGCATGTCAGAAAGATGACGAGAGAAACTGCTTACTACTGGAGATGTGAAGATAGAGACTATAATGAGTAAGCAGTCACAATAATCATTAACGGCAGCATTAGCTTTCTTCACTCATATATATGTCTATAAAATTAACTGATTACACTGATTTTTGCATGAGTATCCTGTCTCCTCTTTTGTTTTTACTAATTGAGCCATTAGACCTATTGTACAATTAGAAAAATGATCTTTAGACCAACTGACCCATTAGCCATTGTGGGCCTTATTCTATAACGTTTATGCTCCTAAATTATGAGCTTAATCTATGCTTCAAAATAGATTATGCTTTTAATTTAGGAGAGTAAATTTATTAGCATAGATTATGCTCATAAATTTAGGAGCATAACCATTATAGAATAAGGCCCTGTGTGTTTTACACAAACTGTCATTTCACCAATTGTCCATTAGATTAACTGTCATTAGACCAATTGTCAAGAACCCATCTCAAATAGACATTAATACTGCTGATAAAAAATAGCCCTACAGCACACCAGTTATCAACTTCCTATGAGTGGAAAATCGATCACCAACACAATCTTCTTGCTGTCTATCACTTAAAGATCTAAACCAACCTAACACATTCCCAGAAATTTATCAAGCTAGTAATCTGTTCAGTAAAATTCCATGATTCACCTTATCAAATGCTGTGAAACATCCAACAAAACTAAAAAATATTTACAATGATGATCCAATCCCTATTGCATCATATCCATAGTCAGCAGCAAGGTAACTTCAGTACTATGGTTTCGCCAACAATTCACTTAAGGACAAAAGTTCATAGATTTTCACTTGTGGGTTGTGTGTGCAGGACATGCAAGGCTTTCATAAAATGTATTTTGAAACCGTATGAAAGAAGTGACTTGTTTTTTTCCCCTTTCTTACCCTATTGATTGATCTTTAAATTAGAATATGGTCCTTATGAATAGTTGTCAGTCTAAAGGTTTTTGTTTTTATTTTTAGATTGTATTTTATATACTGTGCAATATGTGTATTTGGAACTGTTTCAAAATGGATTTGTCTCTTATATAGCTATCCTAAAGTACCTCAAGTTTTGAACAATACCGACCTTCATCCTTTCAACCTTGAGGAAAATGGAGGAACTCCGTTTGCCACAAAAGCACCTGGAAGGCATCACTATCATCACCACCACCACCATCACCACCATTCTAGTTATGGGGCGATTGGAAATGAGATTAAAGATACTATCCCTGAAGTTGTAGACACACACAGTAAGTATGATCAGTATAAACTTATTTTACGTTTTCTCTGCTATATAAGAATAATGTGTGGTTCCCCCAAGCATCATTTCACATGATATTATATACTAATACAGACTTCATCATGCATATCAATTTTAGACAGTATTTATCAGGTAATTCCCTTATAAAGAAGAAAAAAGATGCAAGCTTGTAATTTTAAGAATCTACAAAATAGAACTAAATCTCGAAAGGCAGGGTTAATGTAGACTTAAGTTTATGCTTGTCGCTTTAGGTTCTGCAGAGCACTTGCTGGACCAGGTTTCTGCTGTGTTCAGGTATTAAGTAAAATCATAATGAAAACAAAAACAACCTAATTCATTAGTAACATGTAAGAAAACATGATTCTGCTTATTATTTTCATTATAGCTATAATAGAGTAATGACTAGATTCTATAAATGGTGCCTAAAAAAATCAGCGCTGGAAAAAATAGCTCAACGCTATTCTATAAACTGCACTTAATTAGGCATAGTTTATAGAATAACACTTTTTAGCACCAGGAACCACAACTAGATATAAGTGCGACCATTTACACCAATGAAAACCTGGTGTAAATCTTTGCACATAAATTAGGTGCTGATCCCCCTAATTCTGTAACAACATTCGTAAATTGCAAGAACATCCCTGAATCCACCCATGCTTCTCCCATGACCACGCCCCTTTTGGGGTCCACACACTAGAATTTACATGCACCTCTTTATGAAATATGCCAAGAGAGATGTGCACGTAAAGTCTAATTGCCAATTAATGCTGATAATTGCTTGTTATTGCCTAATTATCGGCGCCGATTGACTTGTTATTCAATTAAGTTGCATGTGGAAATTGGACGCACATCCAAATTTACACATGCATCTCAAAGGGCCATACATAGAATCTGGAGGTATATAAATAATTTCTCATTCAAGAAAATTGCTTGGTTATAACATCAGGCCAACTTCTGTTTGATGCCCAACTTCATACCTGCTTTATAATGACAACAAAGATGCTTATGTATCCATTATAAAGTAAGCACCTAAAGCAGGCTATACAAATTTACACTTGCCCTGAAGAAGGTGTAAATGAGTGTATGACTCTGTCAGACTGGGGTAGGGAGAAAGGAAAGAGATACCGGAGATGTTTTAAGGTAGATCAGTGTAGGGGGGAGAGGGAAAGAAGAAGAAATGATGGAGCCAGAAACACATGAAAGGAGAGAATGTAGTGGAAAGGGATAGAGAGAGGGTTGAAAAAGGGAGAAATGATGGTCTTGGGGATGGCAGGGGGAGAGGGACAGATACTGGATGGGGGGGGGGGGCAGTTGGAAAGAAAGGGAGAGGTGTTTGACTCAGGATGAAAGGGAGAGAGAGAACTGCTAGATCTGGGGTGGAAAGGAGGGAGAGATGCTGAACAATGGGAAAGAGGAAAAAGAGAGATGCTGGCACATGGGAGGGGGAGGAAAGAATAGTAGGAAAGAGAAAGGTAGCAATTTTGGACCATGAGGGGGGGGGGAGAGGAGAGATGATGGACATCCGGGGAGGGGGAGAATGGAAGAGAGGTAGGATAGGAAGATGTTCAGGGGTTGGAGGGAAAGGGACAAGGAGATGTCAGGGCATGAGGGTGGGGTGGGGTAGAAGAGGAAGAGAAGATGCTGGGCTACAAGAGTGTAGAGAAGGAGGGGAGATAGTGGAAATGGTGAAACCATGTGGGGGAGGCTGGGGAGTGGAGTGGCAAGAAGATTATTGAAAGGAGGATAGTGAGTACAGAGGTAGAAATGTGGTAATGGGGAGTAGATGGAAGGGAATGGGAAGCTGGGGAAGGAATGAGATATAAAATGGGAGAGCTAGGGCATGAGAGAAGGAGATGCAAAGTTGATAGGTAGCTGAAAATTAAGAAGGAGAAAGCTGTGAAAGAGGGTGAAACTTGAGTAGACAGAAGCAAAAAAGAAAAAAAGGAGGAACCAAGCTAGAGCAATACCAAAAATATTTATATTTATTTATTCTCCAAAAATTTGTAAACAGGTGTAAGGTAAATGATAAACCAGAGGACTGATAAAGCCAAGCCTTGTGGAACAACAGAGGTTATCTTTGACCAACTAGAGAAATTAGATCCTTGCGAAACTCTAAAATATTGTTCATTTAAAAAAGATGTGAATGAATCCAATATGCACCCTGCAATACCTAAAGATTACAACCTTTCACCAAGATTAAATAGTTCACCCATATCAAAGGTAGCAGAAATAGCTAAAAAATTTTAAATATTATATACTACAATCAAATATCAAAAGGAAAAGATTAGGAAAGGACCAGTGGTCATCGACTAAAGGAACCAAACCCAGAGAGCAAGGTAAATAAAATCCAAATTTATTGTCCAAAAATACATTGGATATAGTCCAACTTAATTAGACTCAACATTGAACTGTGTTTTGGCAATCCAGTGCCTGTTTTAGGAGTCAATGAGGCATATTTTCAAAGCACTTTGGGAGGCTAAGTTCCATAGGTTTCTATGGAACTTTGGGAGGCTAAGTGCTTTGAAAATGAGCTTGAATATATCTTATTCAACTGTACATATAATTTAGCTTCAGTGTTTCCTCTCTATACATCTCAACTTCACTTGCCTCCTTGTCTACATAGTAAGATGTTTCATTGTATTGTATGTACCCTTTATGAACAGCATCAGCATAATATCTATGTTATTCGAATGTTCTAATGCATGCCTATTAAGATGTTCCATTTGTATTGTGCTGACATCTATATGAATGTTTTTCTATGCTGCCTATTATAGTATCATTCATATTCTGATGACATCATATTTCTGTTATATGATTGCATTACAGTGCTGTTAAATGTTTATATTTCTGACACTGTTTCATGCTTGTCTTATTACTAGGATTCAGTTTGTGTTCTGCCCCCATATTCATGGAGGCAGGCTATATTGTTATGTGTATTTAGTATATTTAGTATTGAGTATTATCTGTATTTGATTGCATTGTTTGTGTATAATTAGCACTGTGTTTTAGGGCTACTTTTCCTATAGTTTGCAGTATCCTGTGATTGATTATTTGTGAGCTTTCCCTATTGGCTGTTAGCTCTGAGCTAGGGCCAGCCCTCCCTCTCTGCCCTCAGGCTGTGTGATAAAGTCCCAGTTCTTCCTAGCATGCCTTTGTGATCAGCAGCTGTTCTAGGGGCTGATCCCTCCTAAATCTACTGTAATTCCATCAAGATTTTTCACCATCTCCCCAAATCATTCCATATTCATTTTCCCTCCTCCTTATTCCCCTTTGAGTGTTACAGATTTTCCTCTCAGCTGGGCTGAGGTTCTGGCCATCTCTTTGCCTCTGAGGTGGCTAGATGTAGACTCTGTCAATATTTCTGTCCAGGCAACTGAACTGCATGTTGTATTTCTTTGTTTATTATGAGTACTACAATAAAGAAGATTTGCTTAAGAATTGAGAGTCTACAGCTAAAACTTCTACTTGGGGATGGTTTAGCTGACTGTTTAAGCTACACTATACTTTGCCTAGAACAGCGCAGTGAAAATGTTTGGATACTACAGTAAAAATCTCAGGGGGAATGAAAAACTTAGAATAACTCAGTGAATTCTGCTAACAAAGATTTTAGTGGACATTCTCAAATTATCTCATGTGTGGATAACAGGACATGTTGCAGTTGAAGTGCATGTGTGCATACGCAGTAATTATAAGCATTCTTCCTCATTGTGACAGTAACAAAGTTAAAATTGCATTTCTTGAAAGTAATTATGGTATCAGTTTGAGAGGAAGTCTAGATTGTTAAAGTAAAAAGCCTCATAACACTTGCTGCTGGAGAGCTATATAGAAAGTTTTTGTGCACTAAGAAAACACTGTCTCTGAAGACATTTATCAAACCTAAAAATTGCATGGCTTGGAATATTATTGTGTGAATTTAAGTGAGACTGATGCTGGTCATTTTTGCAAACAGAAGCAGACAGTCTCCATTCAGAGCTTATAATGCAAACCTGCATAATTAATTAGCTAAAGCCAGGTTCTTTGCACAGAGCAAGAAGCTGTGCCTCTTCTCCCATCTCTGACAGCAAACAAACTTACAATTAAGCTAACTCTCTGCCTGCAGGCTATTTAGAAAAAAGAGGATTGCCATATAGTGACTTCCAGCTTCCTTCAGTCTTGAGCAAAAATATCTGTTGAGCTCCCCCCCCCCCCCCCCACACACACACACTGCCTGCAAGATACAAAGTAAAAGAAAGGAATTTTCATATAGGGCTTCCTAACTAAGGTGCTTGTGTAACAGAGGGAAGCAGAGAGCAGCATGCCCTTTACCCCCTCCCTTGCTGTCCCTACTAAGCAAAATGTTGACACAAAGCTAAGGTTCTCTCTGCAAGGTGCTTAAGAGAAAAACACAAATAAGGGGTTTATTTTACCTGTGCAAGCCATGCAAGAGTTTCTTGAGCCAGACAGAGAAGTAATTGAGCAGGGTGACACAGAAGATACTGCACAAGTCAGTATGGGCAGTGAGAAAGGGGTCTGGAAGATCCAGAAAGACACATGTTTACATATAAAGCTAAAGAGATGTATGGAATTGAAGTAGAAAAATATGGACCTCTGGCTCAAAGTAGAGCAAGAAATGTTTGAGATTTCAAAGGGGAGCAAAGCTGGAGTCCTCAATACAGTCCAGCTGCAAATATCCTATAACCAGTATCAACAACAATCAGAAGAGTACTGACAATTTCTAAGCAGGAAAAATGCATCAGTCAGTTTGGCCCAAAGAGAAACACAACAGGCCATAAGTCTCATATGCCAGGCCATAAGTCTCATATGCCAGGCCATGGTGGCAGAAGCAATTAAAGGCACAGCAATTCACACAGACCCAGTAGGAGAAAATTGATCAGTCTGGCAATTGTAGGCACAGCACTAGAACTTCTACAAGTTATAGTCTCTAAAGTGCTTAGCTAGATACGGGCTCCAAAACTGAACACAATACTCCAGTTGGTGAGGCCCCACTTGGAGTACTGTGTTCAGTTTTGGAGGCCGTATCTAGCTAAGGATGTAAAACGACTGGAAGTGGTGCAAAGAAAAGCTACGAAAATGGTATGGGATTTACATTGCAAACCGTACGAGGAGAGACTTGCCACCCTGAACATGTATACTTTGGAGAAAAGGAGAAACAGGGGTGACATGATACAGACATTCAAATATTTGAAAGGTATTAATCCGTAAACAAACCTTTTCTGGAGACAGGAAGGTGGTAGAACTAGGGGACATGAATTGAGGTTGAAGGGGGGCAGACTCAGGAGTAATGTCAGGAAGTATTTTTTCAGGAGAGGGTGGTGGATATGTGGAATGCCCTCCCGCGGGAGGTGGTGAAGTTAAAAATGGTAATGGAATTCAAACATGCGTGGGATAAACACAAAGGAATCCTGTTTAGATGGAATGGATCCATGGAATCTTAGCAGAGATTGGGTGGCGACGCTGGTAATTGGGAAGCAAAACTGGTGCTGGGCAGACTTCTACGCTCTATGCCATGATCGTGACTGAATAGATAGGGATGGGCTCGAGTGTAAATTTTAAAGGGCTTCGACGTTAGCTTCAGAACTTTTAGCACAAGAAGAGTTCTGGGCAGAATTCTATGGTCTGTGCCCTGAGAATGGCAAGGACAAATCAAACTCGGGTATACATATAAAGTATCACATATCAAGTAAAATGTGTTTATCTTGTTGGACAGACTGGATGGACTGTACAGGTCTTTATCTCCCTTCACTCACTCACTATGTCAGACATGGTAAGCCATATCAGACAGTCTGCAACCAGTGCAGCAGCTCTTTGGGTCTGAGCTAAGGTCGAAGCTGCCAAATCAAAGTTCTTTATAGTAAACAAGAAGCAGCCATAGAACTTGAGAAACTTAAGCTGGAAGAAGAGGGAAAGAAAGCTGCTGCTGCCTCTGAATGTAAGAAGGCAGAGTTAGACATCACTTTGAAGCTGCTCCAGCAAGAAAAAGAAGCAGCCGCCATGAAGGCCCTGCAAAGGCTATAAGGCAGGATGACAGGAGAGCAAGTTCAGCCACATTATTTTAGAAGATTCTGCACAGCAAACAGCAGCATATGTGGGAAGGCTCATATTTTACTATTACACTGTTTAATTGTATTTTACTGAACTGTAGTTTGCCCTACGGTCTTGTGTAAGCCACATTGAGCCTACTACTAGTGGGAAAATGTGGGGTATAAATGTGTTAAAATAAATAAATACCCTTTCTCACAAAAAGCACACAGTCATGGTCAGATTCAGAAGAGTCATAAGATTCTAAGCAAGGACATTCCTCTGCACCAGAGTCTATATCACTTGAAAGAAGCAAGCCTTAAGCAAAGCATACTACAGAGGCAACTGCAACCCTGAAGCTGTCCAACAGGCATTGATGAAGAGAATAAGGGGCTTTCCAAAGGTCACAAATAAATATAATAAGTTACAGGGTTTAGGAGATCTCCTCGAGGAATTGAAAGCACTCAAAGCTGATCTGAACCTTCCAGTGTACTATTTGGACACAGCTTGGTGCATAAATGAAATTATATCAAAGCTGCTGTATGACATGAGAAAAACGGTCATCACTAGGTGCCGTATATAAAGAGGACCACCAAGAGAGGTTTCCTCCCTTCACAGTTTTTATGAAGTTGATCCGAGACTTGGCAAAGAGGAGAAATAACCCCAGCCTCGTATTTGATGTATCTGAAGCAGTCAAGACAGCCTGCTTTCCGAGTGAAAGGCTGGTCAAGAAGTACGTCAACACCAGGAGGCCTATAGCTGTACATATGATGGATGTCACCCACAGGAATCCCACCAACTGATCGTCCTCCTACTACACAGAAAGTAGAGGATCCAGGCAGACAGTGTCCTATACATAAGAAACCTCATCCTCAAGAAATGTAGAGGGTTTAGGGAGAGGCCTTTAAAATAACGTGATGTGTTAAAAAAGTACAGAATCTGCTACAAAAGTTGCTCTTTATCCAAGCACATGGCTAAAGACTGTAAAGCAGCCATAAAGAGTACGGAGTGCAATAGTGACCAGCATGTTATTGCCTTACACTCCAGCCTCAGAGTCACGCCATGGTGGGGAGAAGGAGTTAGAGCAAGCATCACCACTGAACATTACTCAAAACTGTACACAAGTGTGTGGAGAAGGCTGCACAGGACAGTGATGTACCAAGATATATGTAGCTAAGTTATATCCAAAAAAAGCAACCAGAAAAGACAGTATACATCAAAAGAGCAACCAGAAAATGCAGTAAAGACATATGTCATCATAGATGAGCAGAGTAACCAGTTCTTAGCAAGGGCAGAGCTTTTTGACCTATTTGACATCCAAGGAGCTTGCTATCCCCTACCACCTCAAGTCCTGTACAGGGATGACACAGAGGATAGGGAGAAGAGCAAGTGGATAGAAGTGATGGATGGTAGCAACAAGACCCATTTACCGACTCTTATTGAATATAATCAAATACCTGATAACCAAGAAGAAATTCCTACACCAGAGGTTGAATAACACCATCAACATCTCCAACCTATAGCAGAGTATCTGCAGCCTTTGGACCCAAATGCCAGGATCTTACTCTTGTTGGGAAGAGATGCATCAACATTGATCAGAGTTCGTGGGTTATGTGCAGGTTCACCTGACACCCCATATGCCTACTGATGTGCCCTGGGATGAGTGATAGTAGGTGACCTCTTGGAAAAAGGGCACACCACCTTATTCAAGCTGTGTCATAACCATCTGCATGTGAAGGAGGTTTACAGCTGAGAAGAACCAGATCTCAACTCAACCATTTGTCAGGACACCTCTCCACCAGATTTAGGAGATCATCTGAAGAACTCGGTGTTACAAGTCACCAAGGATGACAACAAACAAACTCTTTCAGTAGAAGACAGAGAGTTCTTGAGAATTATGGATAAGAAATTCTACAAGGATGAGTCTAACATCTGGGTGGCTCTGTTACCATTCCACCCAGATCATGATTACCTAATAACAGAGAGCAAATGTTCTCTTTACTCACCTCATTGCAGAAGACTCAAGAAGGAAACCAGAGAGAAAACAGCACTTTACAACATTTCGGCAGAATATGTTAGATAATGGCCATGCAGAGCCAGTTCCACCGTTAAGACAATGAAGAATCTTAATACTTACCTACCTTTGGTGTGTATCACCCTCAAAAACCAGGCCAGATCAGGATCAGCACTATTCCAGTGCTCAATTTCAAGGAATCTCACTCAAAAATGTGCTGCTTTATGGGTCTGACATGATTAACAACCTATTAGGAGCCTTGATGCACTTCGGAAAGGACCCTATAACCCTAACAGCATATATCCAGCAAATGTTCAATTTCTTTGTCATACACCTAGACTACAGAAATTATTTGCGATTCCTGTGGTATTGTGAGAACAATATCAACCAGGAAATTGTGGAATACAGAATGAGAGCTCATGTCTTTGGTAATAGTCCATCACCTGCAGTAGCAACCTTTGGGCTTGGAAGGACAGCCCAAGAAGGTGAAAGAAATATGGCAAAACAAACAGTAATCCACAAAAGATGAAACTTTTAATGTAACAATTAGAGAAATGAATTTCTACAAAAAGTAGGGGAAGGAAAAGCCTCAAAGTAGCTCAAAACACACAGTTTTTAAAGAGCTAAGGCAGTCAAAAACACCTTAGTTCATTATCGGCAAAACATTCCCACAAAGTAATGACTTATCTCAAGACGAATATGTAGCACTCAAAACGCATCTGGTGGAAATTTTAAGATGCAGAAATGCCCCGGGCCAATGTTGGCCAGCGTTTTAACTGCTTCAGGGTCCCAGAAGGCATAAGGTTCCACTGCTTATTCGAGAGGTCTGTACACCCACAGAGAATATGGCACAAATGCCAGACCTTCATTAAAAGAACTTTTATGTTGACAATGGTTTGAAGTCTGTACCTACCGTAGGAGAAGTCATTGTCTTATTAAAGAGAACACATGCAATACTGACAGAGGCCAATCTGAGACTTCATAAAATCACCTTCAACAGTCCAGAACAGGGGCATAGCCAGACCTCGGGGTGGGAGGGTGCCAGAGCCCGAGGTGGGGGGGCACATATTGGTGTGCCGCTGCCCCCCGCCATGCTGCTGCTACCTACCCACTGCCACAGCAAATACCGTGGCTGGCGGGGATCCCCAACCCCTGCCAGCTGAAGCATCCAGCGCCGGTCTCTGGCGCCGCCATGTTGCCTGCCCTGCTCTATCTCCCCTCAAGTGCTGCATACTCCTTTTAGTGAAATTGAGCATGCTTAGTTGTATTGTTTGTGTATAGTTAGCACTGTGTTTTAGGGCTGCTTTCCTATAGTTTGCAGTATCCTATGATTGACTCTTTGTGAGTTTTCCCTATTGGCTGTTAGCTCTGAGCTAGGGCCAGCTCTTCCTCTCTGCCCCTGGGCTAAGTGAGAGAGACCCAGTTCTTTTTGGCATATCTTTGTGATCAGCAGCTGTTATAGGGGCTGATCCCTCCTGAATCTACTGTAATTCCATTAAGATTTTTCACCATCTCCCCAAGTCATTCCCCATTCCTTTCCTAATGGTACCTAGCATTCTATTTACTTTCTTTGCTGCCACTGCACACTGAGCAGAGGGTTTCAACGTATCGATGACACCTAGATCCTTTTCCTGGTCGGTGACTCCTAATGTGGAACCTTGCACCTTGTATCTATAGTTCAGGTTCCTTTTTTCCCCACACGCATCACTTTGCACTTGCTCACATTAAACGTCATCTGCTATTTGGATGCCCAGTCTCCCAGTCTCGTAAGATCCTCTTGCAATTTTTCACAATCCTCTTGCGATTTGTTTCAATCTTTTTTATTACGGCAGACCACCAAGGTAATCATACATTACATTTTTCATTCTGACAGTTACCAACTTACACATTATTTGCTTTCTTATGACTTTCTTCTCAATGCCCAACTGTACAAATATCTGGTAGTGTCGCCATTTCTTCTTTTCTTCCCTCTCCACCCTACCCTCCCATCCCTACCTAGACCAAATCCCTCCCCTGCCGCCAACCCCACCCCACCAAGACACATAACCACCACAATAACGATCTCATCTCTCGGCCTTATTACCGGGTTTACTTCTACAAATTTAACAAATAACTCTGGGCAGCTGGTGTAAGAGTCTGCCACAAGGGGGCCCAACATTGTTGGAATTTCTTCCCTGCCATTGAATATAGGTTAAAGTTCTCCTGACGCTCCAAGCACATTAGGGCCAACATTTTTACTCTCCACATCTGTTTGGTGGGTGGTTTTTCTGATATCAATTCCACCAAGATCACCTGCTTGGCAACAATAGTTGCTTTGGACACAAATTCCGCATAACCTTTAGGCCTGGGCCTATTTAACCCAGGTTGTCCAAACAATAGAGCCGCATCATATGTCCATCTTGAGTTCCATAGTCTCGAAGCATAAGTCGTTATAGACCTCCAAAATCTTTCCACCTTTCCGCAGCTCCAAAACATGTGGCCCAATGTTGCCCCTTCTTTTCCACATTTTGAGCATTCACCCCACAGAGACACTCCCATATGGAATGCTCTCCGCGGGGCTACATATATTCGTAGCGCAAATTTATACTGCATTTCCCAATGACTCGCTGCTTTGGTTAAGCGTCTAATGGATAAAATATGCGTTTTCAACTGCGCTGTTTGTATCCTTGTCGGTAAGTCTTTACTCCATTGCTCTGCCAGCCTTATATAGTCTATTTCGGCAGCCGTATCCCGGTTGTGTCTATGATGATACGTTAGTGGGACTTCTTGTTGTGCTTCCATCGAGAACGCTGTTCCTAACTCCTCCTGCACGTCCTCTGCTAAATCTTCCCATGGTAAGGTGTCGACATAATGTTTAAGTTGCAGTTAGGAGAATTTATCTTTTTCTGCAATCCCAAACTCTTTTTGAAGTTCTATGAACGGCTTCATTTTGCCTTCTCTAGTAAGCACTTGCAGAAGGTATTCTATCCCTTTTTGTTTCCATCTGTGGAACACCGCATACAGATTTCCAGGTGCAAAGTTCCTGTTCCCACAGATGGACCTGAATGGTATCACTCTAGCTGAAAATCTAGGTAGCCGGCATATCCAGGCCCATGTCAGATTTGCTGATGGCATTATCCCTGAGTATTTCAACAATTCTGGGATGGGCCCTCCTCCAGTATGGAAGTAATTTGTGAAGTGTGTTCTGGGCACCATTTGTAATTCCATCTTAGTGTTGGAGAACTCCTCTGTGCCCCGGAACCAGTCATAATCCTCTTGCGATTTAACAATTTTGAATAACTTTGTGTCATCAGCAAATTTAATTACCTCACTAGTTATTCCCATATCTAGATAATTTATAAATATGGTAAAAAGCAGTGGTCCCAGTACAGACCCCTGCGGAACCCCACTATCAACCCTTCTACATTGAGAATACTGACTATTTAATCTTACTCTCTGTTTTCTATCGTTTAACCAGTTTTTAATCCACAATAGAACACTACCTCCTATCCCATGACTTTCCAATTTCCTCTGGAATCTTTCATGAGGTACTTTGTCAAATGCCTTTTGAAAATCCAGATACACAATATCGACCGGCTCACCTTTATCCACATGTTTGTTCACCCCTTCAAAGAAGTGTAGTAGATTGGTGAGGCAAGATTTTCCTTTGCTAAATCCACGTTGGCTTTGTCTCATTAATCTATGCTTATGTATATGCTCTGTAATTTTGTTCTTTATAACAGTCTCTACCATTTTGCCTGGCACCGACTTCAGGCTCACCAGTCTGTAATTTCCAGGTTCACGTATGGAACCCTTTTTAAAAATCAGCGTTACGTTGGCCATCCTCCAATCTTTGGTACCATGCTTGATTTTAAAAATAAATTACATATTACTAACCATAGTTCTGCAAGTTCAGTTTTCAATTCTATCAATTCTCTGGGATATATACCATCCGGTCCTGGCGATTTGCTACTCTTCAGTTTGTCAAATTGCCCTATTACATCTTCCAGGTTTACGGAGATATTTGATTCAGTTTCTCTGACTCGTTAGCACTGAATTTCTGGCACCAATATCTCTCCCACATCTTCCTCGGTGAAGACCAAAGCAAAGAATTCATTTAATCTCTCTGCTGTGGCCTTGTCTTCCCTGAGTTCCCTTTTTACCCCCGAGGGGTCCAGAACTAGGAGCATGTAGAAGTACATAAGTAATGCCACACTGGGAAAAGACCAAGGGTCCATCGAGCCCAGCATCCTGTCCACGACAGCGGCCAATCCAGGCCAAGGGCACCTGGCAAGCTTCCCAAACGTACAAACATTCTATACATGTTATTCCTGGAATTGTGGATTTTTCCCAAGTCTATTTAGTAGCGGTTTATGGACTTGTCCTTTAGGAAACCGTCTAACCCCCTTTTAAACTCTGCCAAGCTAACCGCCTTCACCACATTCTCCGGCAACAAATTCCAGAGTTTAATTACGCGTTGGGTGAAGAAACATTTTCTCCGATTTGTTTTAAATTTACTACACTAGTTTCATCGCATGCCCCCTAGTCCTAGTATTTTTGGAAAGCGTGAATAGACGCTTCACATCCACCTGTTCCACTCCACTCATACCTCTATCATGTCTCCCCTCAGCCGTCTCTTCTCCAAGCTGAAAAGCCCTAGCCTCCTTAGTCTTTCTTCATAGGGAAGTCGTCCCATCCCCGCTATCATTTTTGTCGCCCTTCGCTGCACCTTTTCCAATTCCATTATATCTTTCTTGAGATGTGGCGAAGTACAGTAGGTAGGTTACCCCATTCTGAGCCCATTTGAGGCTTCCTTCCCTGCTCTTGGGGCTAAGAGGAATGGAGAAAGCACTGTAGTTGCCAGCCTGATCCAAGGCTTTCTCCTGCTACATTCTGAAAGAAGAGAGTCCTGTTCTCAATGAGAATAGACTGATCAGAGGTTGCCAATCTGATCCCCTGCTGTACCTTGAGGCATAGAGAGAAGAGGAAGGATAGATAATCAGGGATATCTGATCTTGATCCTCAGAGTAGAGAGAGAGAAAATGAAGCAGTTGCTAGCCTATAGTTATCAGGGAAGTAATTGGAGGATGCTGGGGAATGATGGAGTTGATGTGTGCTAAGACCCTGAAAGAGTGAAGGAAAGGCCCAATTATTGTGTGTTTCCTAACCTGCCTAATCTAAGAGAAGGGATCACTGGGAAACATAGAGCCACAAAAGAGAGAGAGAGAGAGTGGGGGCCTGAGTCACTCTTACCCCCACCCCATTTTGGGCTCAGGCCACCACCATAACCCAAAGTACCTGTTGATTGCTTGGCTGGGGTGCCTAATCCCCTCCAGCCAATGAGATCTGCTGTCCAGAACTGCCCCAGTGGTGCCTCATCAGCAAAGAAGTCGGTGGCCACCTTTCCAACCACCGATGCCGGCTCTCCTCATGCATGCTCAGTTCATGCGCATACTGACCATGCATGAAGAGTATCGTGTCAGCGGTTGGAAAGGAGGCCACCGATTTCTTCACTGCTGAGACAGTTCCAGGCAGCAGATTTCATCAGCAGGTGGGGATTGGACAATCCCACCAGCAAAGGTAAACTTATTAATGCGAAGGGGCGGGGAGTAGAGATAAATTGCATTGCTGACCCCTGGACACTCCCAAAAATTGAATCCTGGCTATGCCCCTGATGGAGAGAAATGTGATTTGGGCGCAAAAGATTCTTTTTCCAACCAAAAGAGAATGAGAGAAGTGGAATATAGAGCTTCACTTATGCCCAGGAGCTAGAGTATAAAGCTGAAGGAAATAGGAGTAAGGCAGCTGACTACCATAGAAAGGACAATTTATTTATTTAGATTTTGCTCACACCTTTTTCAGTAGTATCTCAAGGTGAGGCACAATACAGGGGAGTAATGATTTTAACAACTGTCCAGTCTGTCAAGAGGTGTGTGGAATTTATGATATTAGGGAAGAGAGTACTGTGCAGAAGAGACCCAGGATCTCAAAAATCCTTTGGAACTTTTAATGCCTTTGCAACTGTTTCACTTTGTTCTTATGCCGCCAATATTCAAAGAGATGTAAGTGAGCAGGAGCCTCTCCTGCCCGCTTAAATCACTTACCACTGCCTACGTGGAGATATTCAATGACAATTGGACAGTGCCTTTAAATATCCCCACAGACCACCCAACATAAAAGTGGGCAGGGCAGGTCAGGGGCAGCACTGGAGGCGATATTGGGGAGGAGCTGGGGGTTACATGGTTGCCAGCATAACTCAATGCTGGCACTTGCATAGCTAAAAGGGTGAAATTAGAAAAGCTGAAGGCCCTGGCACTGAATATCAGCTGGGACCCACATAACTCTTTTTAAAGTTTAAAAGACCTTCAATCCCCTCCTAGGTAGTCCCCCTCCTTCCTAATCCCTATCCCTCCTCCCCCGAAGTCTAGCTAGGCCCCTTGAGCCTATCTGTCTCCCTGGTGGTCCTAGTAGGGTTGTTGGGGGAAGGGACAAAGCCCCTTCACTTCTGTCCCTTGTTGTTGCACTTGCAAAATGGCTGCCACACGGCAGCTCACAGTACTTCATGGGGGGGGGGGGGGGGAGAGAGGCATTGATGCTCATGGGTTTGGAGAGAGAGGGGACCTATTTGGGAGGCTGGGATGAGGATTGGAAGGACTTTTAAACTTAAAAAAATAGTTATATTGGTCCCGGCTAAATATCGTCTGGGACCCCCATAAGCTGCAGCCAGCCAGGGCTGTGTAAATCAGCCCCAGATATTCAATGCCAGTGCCTGAACATGGCCTGGCACTGAATATCCTGGGATAATGTAGCCGACGACAGCCAGCGTTTAAAACAACACTAACCGTTGCCAGCTGAATATCGGCCAGTTGGACTATTTGCTTAATTGTTGTTTTAATTTCTTTTGTACATTTTTGGAGACCACAATAAATGGGAATGTTGTTATAATTCAGAGCAGCCTTCCTGCTACATTTTTTTTCCTGTAATTTTTCTGTGCCATTCCCAGTCTAGTATTAGTTTTACTACTATTTGAGGACCCTTTGTTATTCTGTATGTGTATTCTGTATACAGTTTTGGCTACAGCTACATTTTGTGTGGCCCTCAGCACCATTTCACTAAGAGGTCTGCTACATAAGTGTGTGTTTTCTTTTGTGTGCTTGGTTTTGACACTTCTAGAGCTCTGCTCCGGTGGAGGTCCCATTCTTTATGAAGATGCTGCTGCCCATCTGAAGATGGTAGAAGTGGAAGCTGCAAAGGTTTCTGCGCCATGGCCTGTTCTGCACATCAACATAAACAAGGTATGTATAGAAATCCCACAGCTTCTGGTTATAATCTAAATTTGACATGACTGAAAATGTGCAAAGAGAATTTGTTGCTCACAATATCTCTCTACCATACTGATCCCCATTACATAGGTGTAGTTTGAAGGAAAGGCAGTTGAATAGTAATCCAGAGGAAAAAGAGGAAACTGGAAAAACAGCAGGTGTCAGTGGTCATTTCTGCAGCCAAAAAAGATATGCCATTAGGAACTCATTGAAATGAGAAACCTATTGCTTTCTTAGAAGGCTTTAAAGCACATTTGAATGTTCCTGTACCTTTTTCATCCATAGGAGATAATGTTTTCTTTAATGTGATGACTTCAATTTTAGTAACTTGCAAACCATCTCTAGGACTAAATGTAGGATGTATGATCAAAACATTCAAATAACAACCTTCACTAAAGTCTAAGAAGGTGCGAGCTTCCATAGAAAAATAAACTGAAGTATAAGGGATATCGAGAGATAATAATAAGAAAATGACTACAAAAGCCTACTGTTAGAGGTGGAGCACACAAAAACTATGGCACTCTTCAAGTACGCTTAGCAAAGACAGGGAGCAGTAGTAAGGTTGAGGTTGGAGTGAGATTCGGTAAATATATTGATAGACCTATGTGTTGAATCCTCTGTGCTTATTTCATATTTTCTTTGCAGTTGGATAGTGTGTGTTTCCACTATCCTCTGTTGGGAGGCTGTTCAGTGCATCCACCACCCTTTCCCTAAAGAATTATATCCTTTTGTCACACCATAGTCTTGAATGTTTTGTTATGATTCTTATTCTAGAACTTTGATTTGCAAAATATTTGCCTCTTATAGGGATGTGTATTGGTTTAAAATGTTGTATAGACCCCTTCTCACACTTGTCATATGATGTTGTCATGCATGCTTCATCACTTTTGTATTTGAAACCTTGGGGGGGGGGGTCCTTCTACTAATATATCACAGCAAAAAAGGCCTTACCACAGGGTGCACTTAGGCATCCTGTGATAATTTTGTGATCAGCACATGCTTCCCATTCGCTACAAAATAGATGCTATTTTTTTACTGCTGAGGCGACGAGTAGGCATGTTCTGCACTAATCAGCACAGTTACATTGCCACATGAGCCCTTACCACCTACAAATAGGTGGCAGTAGGAGCTCACGCATTAATGGGAAAATTAGCACGTGACCATTAATTCAAGCAAAAGGAAAAAAAATCCATACGGAAAAATTGTCTTTGGCGCGTGGGAATGGCCTGCATAAAGATGCGCTAAGGCCACATCTTACTGCAGTTTGGTAAAAGGGCCCCTTAGTTACCAAACCTGTTAAGTTGGGGATCACTGGTAGAGTGAGTCCCTGTGGAGAGTCACTGCGGGGAGTGACCAGGAGATCCCTGGATGGGAGGAAGCCCAGCCCAAGAGGAATAGCTTTGAAATAAAATGCAGAAAGAAAGTGTACTGAAAGGAAGGGTGACAAGGGAGGTGGAGTTAGCTGTTAATAAAAGAGTTAGTTGCCCTTTTAGAGGGGAGGGGGTTTGGGGGGGGGGGGTTCTCTGTTGGTTTTTGTTGCTGTGGGTCTTTGGTGCCTGCAAGACACTGCCAAGTGACCCGAAGAAGGAGAAGAGGGATCCCATTAAAAAGAAATGAATCCGAGTTGCTGCTAAAAAAAACAGTAACTTGTGAAGGAGAGCTCTGGGTGGACAGTGGAGAGATCCAGCCAAGGAGCACAGGATAGGAGCCAGGGAGTTCCAATCCCGAGGCTAGCGTGGGCCAATGCAAAGTAACCCTGGGAAGAGGTCAGACCAGGAGAATCTGAGCCTGAAACATAGAAAGGGGAAAGCTTTTGGAACAGGATAGGCATGGACTGGAGCTGTACAAAGTGTAAATAACCCTGTTTCAGAGAGCCTTGTAAAATGTACTCTAAGGGAGGAGAATACCAGAGTTCCCCTGGGGAATATCGGAAAAATAACTTATTTAAAGATTGCTCCAGGTGATGGAGAGTTTATGCAGTTGGAATGTTCCTATGATTTCAAGTTGAAGAATAAACAATTTGAGTTTTAAGCTGTTGACTGTGGAGTGGTCATTTGGATTAAAAGGTGTACAGCTGTCTCCCCACAGGAAGCCTATCTTAACTGCCAGCCTTGTTTCCCACGGAGATTTGGTCCTTAACTTTCAGGTTCCTGGGGGAGAAGAGGGTAATCCCACCACTAACACTTCTTTCCCCAGGTGGAGGCACTGCGCCTCTAGCCCACTGAGACCCCCGACCCACTCAGACCCATGACCCAGAAGCACCCAAAGGGGCATTACACTTCTCAATTTCTTTACTCCATCAGGAACGTACACCATTTTAACATTATTTGCAGGAAGACAAACCTTTCAGAATAACCCCTCTCTGTAGTATCACTTATGGAAAGACTAACCAGAAGTGAACCTAGGAGTGATCCTGGAAGCATTTCACCTATTTGCCTCCCTCTTTTGGGAGTGAATTCCATTGACTAGTACTTTCTGTTGGCTATTGTTCAACCAGGTTTGAGAACCACTGATGTTCAGTAATATTTATATTTGGAAACCAAATATCACAGAATCACAAATAAAACCCTGGAACTGTTACAAAAAAGTTTTTTCAAAAATAATTATGATTGAAAATTAACAAACAAATGTTTGAGGAAAGGAGTTTCTTATAAAACTATATACTTCAGAAAATAATTCCACTGTATGCCCACTTATTTTTAGTCATTATGCACCCAAAGAAACCTCAAAAATAACATATCAGTTCACAAATATAACCTGAAGGGGCAAGTTGTCTTTTTACGTATAACTCAATGAAGAGAGAGGAGTGGTAGCTGGTAAGTAAAAAGTTGCATTTGGTTAGTTCAAGCACAACAATTAGGAAACCACACAAAGCACTGTCATCACTCATATAATCTTGAAATATCTGAAGTTCACCTAAAAAGCATAAAAATGGGAGACAAAAAAAAAAAGATTAGCTGCGAAAGAGAGTCAAAGCTGTGTTTACAAAGAGCATACAATCTTACGCATTTTGATGACCACCACAGTTTAATTATACATTGAGTGATAAATACTTTATCAGATTCATTTTAAATGTGCTATTATTGGGTTTCATAAAGTGTCCCCTCAACTTAGTATTATTTGAAAGGGTAATTAACCATTCCCTATTTGAATGTTCTATCCCACTCATGCTTTTGTAGATCACATGTGCTCTCATCCATTTCTTCTCTAAGCAGAGTAGCTGTGATGTATCAATTTGAATGTCTTTTTCTTTACCTTTTCTAGTTTCACTCTATCTTTCTTGAGATAGGGTGCTGTTATGTGTACTTTGACCCTCTCTTCTACTGTTTTATATACCGCAGTACCTTTATGGGTAAGTGCACACTTACTATTGAAAGTGCATTTATGCAAACAAGGGATTCATAACTGCAGGCACCCAGTTATCAAATTGTCTTATAATACTCTCATAAAAATATAAGAATAGCCATACTGGGTCAGACCAATGGTCCATTAAGCCCAGTATCCTGCTTCCAGCAGTGGCCAATCCAGGTCACAAGTACCTGGCAGAAACCCAAATAGTAGCAACATTCCATTCTACCAATCCTGGAGCAAGCAATGACTTCTCCCATGTCTATCTCAATAAAAGACCATAGACTTTTCCTCCAGGAACTTGTCAAAAACTCAAATATACTAACCACTATTACTACAACCTCTAGCAAAGAGTTCCAGAGCTTAATTATTCTTTGAGAGAAAAAAATATTTTGTCCTATTTGTTTCTAAAGTATTTCCATGTAACTTCACTGAGTGTCCTCTAGTTTTTCCAAGCTGAAGAACTCTAACCTCTCTGGCCTTTTGATCACATGGGAGGAGTTCTATCCCCTTAATTATTTTGGTCACTATTCTTTGAATCTTTTCTAATTCCTCTATATCTTTTTTCTGAATAATTTCTAACATTCTGTTTGCTTTTTCGACTGTCTCTGCACTCTGACATATATTGCCCACAATAATTCTAAGATCCCTTTCTTGGATGGTGACTCCTAATATAGAACTCCACCATATTGTACCAGCAGATGGGACTTGTCCTCTACGTGCATTACTTTAAACTTGTCTACATTAAATTTCACCTTCCAATTAGAAGCCTGGATTCTCCAGGTCTCCCTGCAGCACCTCACACTCTGCTTGTGTTCTAACAATTGAATAATTTTGTATATTTTGCAGATTTGATAATCTCCCTCTCTAATTGCTCCCTGTCCCAGGTCATTTATAAGTATATTTTAAAAAGCACCAGCCTCAGTACACATTCCTAAGTAAACCACTATTTAATTTTTCCACTTTGTAAACTAACCAGTTAGACCTGAGTTTGAACATCTTGACCTAAATAAATCATGCAAATTTACTCTGCAGGGTGGTTTACTTGTTACCCAAATATTTAAGCACCTGATTCTAATTAGTCAAATGGCTAAAATAACCATAGGTTCATTTACTATTTCACACACTAATTCTGAATTAATCTTATTCTTACTGTGTTCATTATATCCCAAGCAACATGAAATTGTTTAATTTATACCTTTCTTACTGCATAAGACAGGACTGATTTTAATTAAGATAGGAACTTGTAATTCTCACACTTGGGGTTCACTAACATTTTCTCCATGCTGTAATTCTTTGTAACATTTTGTATGTTGGAACATAGAACAAGGACATGGCTGGAGATGGGGAAAGGGGATGGGATGGGACGTGATAATACCTCCTTTTTGTGGTTACAATCAAATGGGTTTCCATATTATACAGAGTTACTTATTTTGTACCTTGGGCAACGGAGGGTTAAGTGACTTGCCCAGAGTCACAAGGAGCTGCAGTAGGAATTGAACTAGGTTCCCCTAGTTGTCAGGCCATTGCACTAACCATTAGGCTCCTCCTACAAGGACATGGTCATGCACAGCTGCTCCATTTCTTAAACACATATGGCTGCTTCCTCTCTCACATACACCTATCCAGATGTTCTCTCTTACTGACACATCGACATCCACATAAATGATGAACACACCTTTCCATTTTTATTAGTGTTCAGTATACAGTAGATAAAGCTTTCTTATGAATAGTTCCTGCTAGTTTGTGTTGCATTTGGAAAGCTGATTTTCCTGCTCTGAATCTCTCCCCCCTCCTTCCAATTTGGACCTTTGTTAACGTATGCTAGGGATTCAGATTTGAAGCTTTTGTTGTCTTTAAGATTGTTGGCAACAGATTTCATTTTGTTGAGATTAGAGTGCAAGAACGGTTTTCAGCGTTGCTGACCAAACTCCAAGCCATAATGAGAAGTATAATCTAGTTCTGAGATTTTTAACACCCATCCCAATGCTTTGTAGCTCATTGGGTCACTAAGGGCTTAAGGCTTACCTTGGGGGCCCCATGTTAGGAGCTCTCTGGCTCAGGAAGCCTCGGGTTAACTGGTATTTGGGATCACTAAATAAGCATTATTTCACGATATTTGCTTAACATACTATAGCAGGACTTGTTTGCCACATACAGTGGGGGAAATAAGTATTTGATCCCTTGCTGATTTTGTAAGTTTGCCCACTGACAAAGACATGAGCAGCCCATAATTGAAGGGTAGGTTATTGGTAACAGTGAGAGATAGCACATCACAAATTAAATCCGGAAAATCACATTGTGGAAAGTATATGAATTTATTTGCATTCTGCAGAGGGAAATAAGTATTTGATCCCTCTGGCAAACAAGACCTAATACTTGGTGGCAAAACCCTTGTTGGCAAGCACAGCGGTCAGACGTCTTCTGTAGTTGATGATGAGGTTTGCACACATGTCAGGAGGAATTTTGGTCCACTCCTCTTTGCAGATCATCTCTAAATCATTAAGAGTTCTGGGCTGTCGCTTGGCAACTCGCAGCTTCAGCTCCCTTCATAAGTTTTCAATGGGATTAAGGTCTGGTGACTGGCTAGGCCACTCCATGACCCTAATGTGCTTCTTCCTGAGCCACTCCTTTGTTGCCTTGGCTGTATGTTTTGGGTCATTGTCGTGCTGGAAGACCCAGCCACGACCCATTTTTAAGGCCCTGGCGGAGGGAAGGAGGTTGTCACTCAGAATTGTACGGTACATGGCCCCATCCATTCTCCCATTGATGCGGTGAAGTAGTCCTGTGCCCTTAGCAGAGAAACACCCCCAAAACATAACATTTCCACCTCCATGCTTGACAGTGGGGACGGTGTTCTTTGGGTCATAGGCAGCATTTCTCTTCCTCCAAACACGGCGAGTTGAGTTCATGCCAAAGAGCTCAAATTTTGTCTCATCTGACCACAGCACCTTCTCCCAATCACTCTCGGCATCATCCAGGTGTTCACTGGCAAACTTCAGACGGGCCGTCACATGTGCCTTCCGGAGCAGGGGGACCTTGCGGGCACTGCAGGATTGCAATCCGTTATGTCGTAATGTGTTACCAATGGTTTTCGTGGTGACAGTGGTCCCAGCTGCCTTGAGATCATTGACAAGTTCCCCCCTTGTAGTTGTAGGCTGATTTCTAACCTTCCTCATGATCAAGGATACCCCACGAGGTGAGATTTTGCGTGGAGCCCCAGATCTTTGTCGATTGACAGTCATTTTGTACTTCTTCCATTTTCTTACTATGGCACCAACAGTTGTCTCCTTCTCGCCCAGCGTCTTACTGATGGTTTTGTAGCCCATTCCAGCCTTGTGCAGGTGTATGATCTTGTCCCTGACATCCTTAGACAGCTCCTTGCTCTTGGCCATTTTGTAGAGGTTAGAGTCTGACTGATTCACTGAGTCTGTGGACAGGTGTCTTTCATACAGGTGACCATTGCCGACAGCTGTCTGACATGCAGGTAACGAGTTGATTTGGAGCATCTACCTGGTCTGTAGGGGCCAGATCTCTTACTGGTTGGTGGGGGATCAAATACTTATTTCCCTCTGCAGAATGCAAATAAATTCATATACTTTCCACAATGTGATTTTCCGGATTTAATTTGTGATGTGCTATCTCTCACTGTTACCAATAACCTACCCTTCAATTATGGGCTGCTCATGTCTTTGTCAGTGGGCAAACTTACAAAATCAGCAAGGGATCAAATACTTATTTCCCCCACTGTATATTCTAGCTGAGATCAGTTGCAATGCACCTTTTCTGACTGCACCCTTATCTTCTATCTAATTCCTGTTAGTCTATCTGCCCTATATGTCCCATCTCCCCTTCCCCCCTATGCTGTCCATTAAGATATTTTAAAATGTATTGTATTGATATTGTAAGTAGCATATTATGCTATAATGTGTACTGTTGATTTGAATACTTTTCACTGCTGTGATTGTTTATTGTCCATGTTGTATGCCACCTTTGTTGAATTTCTTTTAAAAAGGTGATAAATAAATTCTAATATATACTGTACAACAAAAAAACAACAACAGACTTTCCAGTCCTTTGTCACCTCTCCTAATACAATCATTTCATGGTAAGCTAGAATTTCATTTTTAACGCATGTTAACTGTATATGTGCCTACAATATCTCTATAGGCGCCTACATGGTTAGTGCAAGCGCTAATTGTAGGCGCATTAAAAACGCTAACGTGCCTTAGTAAACAGGGCCTTTAATAAATTAAACTTTCAATTCTAGTCATTTAACTTATTTTAATGACAGGGTGAAGAGAAGAAAGTTTCAGAAAAGAGCCTTCACCCACCACTGTCGCCCTCTTCTGTACCTGATCACGTGAAATGCAATATTCTTAAAGCCCAAATAGATGCTGCCTTCAGAGTGGGAACACAGGTGTGCAATTTAAGTATATTTGTATGGGGTGGGGAATTACTGTTTACGTTGCTGGCACATCAGAAAATTTGCTGCTCATGCTGCCATGTAGCTCAAAAAGGAGAAAACATGAGGTGATCCAGCAGAATTACCCAACCTTCACTCTGATTGATTGCAAGTTCGTGTATTCCAGGCAAAAATTTGTTAAAAGTAAATCTTTCACACTGTTCCTATGTTAAAACCAATATTAGAAGATATATAGAGTGCTGTGTTTAGGACATAAGCATGCTGACATTCACATGGAAACTGAGAAAATGACAGCAGAAAGAGACCATATAGCCCATCCAGTCTGGACCACGCTTAATATGTTCAGTGGCAGTGCCACATTCATAAGGAAACATTTTGTGCTGGATAAAATATAATTTCACTATTTTAGTTGCAAAGCAGCCAAAGATATGTTTTTAAGAAAAGAAAACCCAACTAAATTATATGATAGAATGACTGGCCCCAAAATAAATCCAAGAAGACAGGAGGAGCCTCCACGGAAAGTCAAAGCAAAACAGCAAAAGTAGAGGCTGACAAATGTGCAAACCAATAGGGAGATAATATCAAAAACCAGTTTATTCAGAATATTCATATCAATATCAAGGACCCGACAAGGTCCATGTTTCGGCGCCAAAGCACCTGCCTCAGGGGTCACAATCAACTTTCTCTGAGAAGAAGCTGATAGGCTTGAATAATTCCTTTATGTATGCAAGTTAATCCACAGAGAGAACAAAAGAACAGCCAACCGATCAGCAAACACCCCTGAGGCAGGCGCTTTGGCGCCGAAACACGGACCGTGTCGGGTTCTTGATATTGATATGAATATTCTGAATAAACTAGTTTTTGATATTATCTCCCTATTGGTTTGCGCATTTGTCAGCCTCTACTTTTGCTGTTTTCCTTGGCCCCAAAATAAACACATATCATACTTGGGACTCTTTTATTTTAATTTACAATATAGATTATTGAGAGATGTTTGTTTATATTATCAGATACACTGTAATTCCTGCTTGTTTTGTAATACCTATTTGTTTTTGAATGTTTTATGCCTTACAGACCAAAGAATGTAGAGTATTATGGTGTTAACCTATGATGTAATTTCATTTCAGTGTCCTTTTTGCATGGGAAATAGGATAATTTTATAGCAGGGCCTTATGTGAAAAGTCCAACAAAAGCACCAATTATAAGCCTATGTATAAAGACAACATAGGCACCTATGTGCCCTTATAAAATAGGCATCCTGAACCAAAGACAGTATTTGATTTGATTTAGATCAGGATTTCCAGTAGTAGTAATTTTCATATACTCTATCCCCCAGATTCTATATAGCGCACTTAGAGATCAGTGTCAAAATCTAGGCATATTCTATAACAACGTGCATAACTTAATTGGCTTAACAAGCTAACCAGCATCGATAACAGCACTTAACAAGCAATAATTAGCTCTAATTGGCAATAATTAGAATTTACACGCACAACTCGCTAAGCGTATTCTGTCATGAGCTGCACCTAAATTGTAATACACATAGTTCAAAAGGGGCATGGCTATGGGCAAGGAAATGGGTGTTTCATGGGCATTCCAAAATTTACACATGCAGTTATAGAATATGGCCCACTGAGCGTAAATCTACGTGGAGGGATTTAGGCCACGTTTTCACTGGCCTAAATGGATGCACATAGTTTTAGGTGCTAGGATTTCTGCCTAAGTGTATTCTATATGCCGCACCTAAATATAGGTGCCACTTATAAAATACGCTTAGGTGGAAAGCTTTACAATGCAAATTTTTTAGGTGCCACATATATAGAATGGCCCGGTGCATGTACCCGTTCCACCCAAACTATGCTCTGGGAATGCCTAGCCATAGCACAAGCATAAGTATATATCAACTTTTTGGTGCATTTACTTAAGTGTATATTCATCTATACAATTTTATAAAAGTTCTTTTTTTGTGTGCAAAACTGGCTTTATATATTGAAAGGCCTTATAAAATTACCCCTATAATGTGCAGCGTGCTCCCATTTTGTACCCATAAAATATATGATCAGAGGATACATAAGAATTTTTAATGAAAGTCAGATTCTCTTTGGAGACGCTTGTGAAGAGGATGCATGTGTTTTAAATGGTGGTTGTTCTATACATAGGTTTGTATCTGTATCTATTTTTGGGCATTAATATTTTAATAAACTAAGAATTTCTTCCAACAGGCTATCAAAGAGGAGACGCCTCTTGTAGATCTCAGTAAGACTCCCAGCCTGCAGGAAACTAACGTGAGGTCTGTCACTTCTCCTTTGTAGAGAAGCAACGAAGTATATATTACATAACTATGAATAAAGACCCAGAACTTTATTTACCAAAGGTGCCCATCAGTAGTATAGTTAGGTCTGACATTTTGGATGGACCCAGAGTCAACATGGGTGGGCACTTGGCATCTTTTTCCCTCCTAACTCCTCCCCACAGGTCCAGCATCCCTCTCCCCCTTCTTCCCCAATGGTCAAGCATCTCTCTCTCGACCTCACCTGACTCAACCTGAAACCCTCCCCCCCTCATGGGTCCAGCATCTCTACCTTGCCCTCAGTCCTCCACATTTGTATGTTTTCACTGGCAGTGATGAAGCCAGACTACCTCCAGCCAGTCTGAAGGCTTTCCTTCTGCCATGCCCTACCCATACATCAATAGGAAGTTGCATCAGAGGAAGCGGGTCACTGAAGAGGGAAGGCCCTCAGGCTAGCCAGAGGCAACCTGGCTTCGTCAATGCCAGTGAAAACCATACAAGTTTGGAGGACCAAGGACAAGGGGCAAATGCCGGTCGGGGAGGGGGGGGGGGCAGGAGAGATACCAAAAAATAACTGTTTTTTGTTTTACTGAGGGACCAAGGTTGGCGCTAAGGAAAAAAGCAGCACCTGGTTGGCCACCAGACTCACCCATATCTACACCCCTGGTGTCCATAAGAATAACCTATGATGAATCTGTCCTCTTTTATTTTCTGTACATTATTTTCTTGAGCTGCTTTTGTCTGGCTAATGCTTTGTCTTTTCATCTGATCTGAAGAATCTTACCTTATAAGATTAAATATTTGTATTTGTCCCAAATAGTTGTATAATTTAATTTTGAGCTGAAAATGAGTGTGACTATCAGCATTTTATTTAGTCATTCCAAAGCGGAGGAGGGGGCAGGGAACATAGTAGATGACGGCAGATAAAGACCTGCATGGTCCATCCAGTCTGCCCATGACAAACTCATATGTGTATACCTTACCTTGAATTTGTACCTGTCCTTTTCAGGGCACAGACCATATAAGTCTGCCCAGCAGTATTTCCCGCCTCCCAACCACCAGTCCCGCCTCCCATCACCGGCTCTGGTACAGACCGTATGCCCTCCCCTATCCTCGCCTCCCAACCACCACCCCCTCTTCCCCCCAACTGCTCCGCCACCCAATTTCAGCTAAGCTTCTGAGGATCCATTCCTTCTGCACAGGATTCCTCTATGCATATCCCACGCATGTTTGAACTCCATTACCGTGCCCGCGGGAGGGCATTCCAAGCGTCCACCACCCTCTCCGTGAAAAAATACTTCCTGACATCTTTCCTGAGTCTGCCCCCCTTCAATCTCATTTCATGTCCTCTCGTTCTACCGCCTTCCCATCTCCGGAAAAGATTCGTTTGCGGATTAATACCTTTCAAATATTTGAACGTCTGTATCATATCACCCCTGTTCTTCCTTTCCTCCAGGGTGTACATGTTCAGGTCAGCAAGCCTCTCTTCATACGTCTTGGAACGCAAATCCCATACTATCCTCGTATCTTTTCTTTGCACCGCTTCCATTTTTTTAACATCCTTCGCAAGATACGGCCTCCAAAACTGAACACAATACTCCAGGTGGGGCCTCACCAACGTCTTATACAGGGGCATTAAAACCTCCTTTCTTCTGCTGGTCACGCCTCTCTCTATACAGCCTAGCAATCTTCTAGCTACTGCCACCGCCTTGTCGCACTGTTTCGTCGCCTTCAGGTCCTCAGATACTATCACCCCAAGATCCCTCTCCCTGTCCGTGCCTATCAGACTCTCCCCGCCTAACACATACGTCTCCCTTGGATTTCTACTCCCCAAGTGCATCACTTTGCATTTCTTCGCATTGAATTTTAATTGCCAAACGTTAGACCATTCTTCTAGCTTCTTCAGATCTTTTTTCATGTTTTCCACACCCTCCGGGGTGTCCACTCTGTTGGAAATCTTGGTGTCATCCGCAAAAAGGCAAACCTTACCTTGTAACCCCTCGGCAATGTCAAGCTAGAGTACATCAGTTACAAAGCTTAAATTTCTTTTTTTTTTTTAATTAAAAAAGTTATTCCCTAATTGGTTTTTGTAACTGTCCACATTAATGAAGAATTTGCAAATATTTTCACTTTGAAATCATACCAGGAAATTGTGTGCACACATATGTACCTTCTATTTGGGGCACACAGTTTTCATGGTTTACAATGTGCTCATGCATTCTGAACTTTCAAAAGTATAACCAACGGTGCCCATCAGTAGTGTAGCCAGGCCTGCTTTGGGAATGCCCCCTCCAACAATGAGTAAGGTTATGCGTGTTCTGGCTGTTTTTTGTAACCGTACGTACATTTAGAACAGACACGTTTTCAGACTTCCATTTCCACAGAAAAACACTGCTTTTACAAGGGAATGATTTTGAAAATTACCCTCCCTAAGTGCAATAAAACGGTGACATCCCATCTTAGTCCAAATGTCCTTGTTATGTTGCAGGAGATGCCACAATGTTTAAAGCACGTCTGGAGCTTTAATATAGAACTGCAGTACTACTGATTTGTTTTTATTCCATAAGGGAGAGAAAGCACACAAGCTGAATTAGAGGAGTTGGAAACTTATCAGCAGTAGCAGCATCACAAGTCAAACCATGTTATAGCTGAAATTGAACAATCTAAAACACTGACCTAGTTTGAAGCTTTTATGATGGTTTTGTTGTCTCTAACTTGTTCTAAACATAGTAACATAGTAGATGACGGCAGAAAAAGACCTGCACGGTCCATCCAGTGTGCCCAACAAGATAAACTCACATGTGCCATTTTTTGTGTATACCTTACCTTGATTTGTACCTGTCTTTTTCAGGGCACAGACCGTATAAGTCTGCCCAGCACTATCCCCACCTCCCAACCACCAGCCCGGCCTCCCACCACCGGCTAAGCTTCTGGGGATCCCTTCCTTCTGAGCAGGATTCCTTTATGTTTATCCCACGCATGTTTGAATTCCGTTACCGTTTTCATCTCCACTACCTCCCGCGGGAGGGCATTCCAAGCATCCACCACCCTCTCCGTGAAAAAATACTTCCTGACATTTTTCTTGAGTCTGCACCCCTTCAATCTCATTTCATGTCCTCTAGTTCTACTGCCTTCTCATCTCTGGAAAAGGTTCGTTTGCGGATTAATACCTTTCAAATATTTGAACGTCTATATCATATCACCCCTGTTTCTCCTTTCCTCCAGGCTATACATGTTCAGGTCAACAAGTCTCTCCTCATACGTCTTGCAACGCAAATCCCATACCATTCTCGTAGCTTTTCTTTGCACCGCTTCCATTTTTTTAACATCCTTCGCAAGATACGGCCTCCAAAATTGAACATAATGCTCCAGGTGGGGCCTCACCAACATCTTATACAGGGGTATTAAAACCTCTTTTCTTCTGCTGGTCACACCTCTCTCTATACAGCCTAGCAATCTTCTAGCTATGGCCACCGTCTTGTCACACTGTTTCGTCTCCTTCAGGTCCTGAGATACTATCACCCCAAGATCCCTCTCCCCGTCCGTACCTATCAGACTCTCACCGACTAACACATACGTCTCCCGTGGATTTCTACTCCCTAAGTGCATCACTTTGCATTTCTTCGCATTGAATTTTAATTGCCAAACGTTAGACCAGTCTTCTAATTTGCCCTTTTGTGTGTATGTGTGTGTACTGTAAGCAATGGGGGGGGGGGGGGGGGGGGGGGAGGGAAGTAGCATAAATCCCTGTAGGGAACCATACTGACCACCCTTACATGCTAAAAACCTACCCTACTGAGTAATAACTTTACTTACCAATTATTGTACCAAAAGTACTTAGTACCTAAGAAATAAAAGTATATAATACAAGGCTACGATAAGCAATTTCTTCTTTATTATGATAGAAATAAAAAGCAAAGACCAGTGAGAAAACAAATGCTAAGCCAGCAGGTTAGACCAGGGGGGGGGGGGGGTGGGAGAGACGGGAGACTGGTACTACCTGATTTCTCAGTTAGAGAAGATCTGCCCCTTTTCTACAGAAGTTATCCTTATATTTATACTGGCTGAAAAACTTGTTTACATGACTTATGTTCAGGTGTTCAATTGTCACATTAGAGTTCCCTTAACTCCTATTTCCAACCACATTTTCCACTAGACCAATACTTCTTGTTTTTGTTTCTATATGCTCTCTCTTATAATATACTTGTAATTTTTCGCACTGTTCCATCACCTCCAGCATTTCAACTGTCACATGTCATGTCTCATGCATCAGAAAAACAGGTCAACTGTCACTAAGTGCAAAAGTTCCCCTTTTATTCTGACATATTTGTCAGATCTGTTTCTTGCCAGCCAATTCACCTTTCTACAGATCACTGCTCCTTATCCGGTTCTTCTGTGACCAGTGGCAAAGAGGCCTGTCCATGCTACTGTTTTAAAGGGGGCTAATTTTGTAACAGTGCATCTACTTAAAGCATATTATATAACGGCATCAAAGCGCTCATGTGCTTTAAAATGTTGGCTATCAGAATTTGTTTCAGTAGCACACAAATGCATAAGTAAAAATTTACTGCTCCTCTGAATAAGGTTTACATTTGTATATGTCCTCTATGGAGGTAATTTGATAAAGAATTTTTCACAGGTTATACATGCATAAAAACCTCTCATAAAGTTACCTTACCTGTACAAGTATGCATCAGTAGGTGTGTATTTGTACTCAACCCAAGTGTAGGTGTTTGGGCAGAGTCTCAAAGCATGCATGCAGATTTTGAAATGCATACCTATATGTGTTCTTCATCCCTTTAATTCTATAAAAGTTGCCAAAAATTATGTGCGCACATTTTGGTGCTCGCCAATTTAATTGAATTTAATTCACTTCTACTCATTGTATTCCACTCAGGGTTTTGTAGACCTCAATCATATCTCTCCTCGTCTGTCTGTTTTCCAAGCTGAAGAGCCCTCACCTCTTTAGCCTTTCCTCATACGAGAGGAATTCCATCCCCTTTATCATTTGGTCGCTCTTCTTTGAACTTTTTCTAATTCCGCTATATTTGTTATGAGATCCGGTGACCAGAACTGAATGCAATACTCAAGGTGAGGTCTACACCATGGAGTGATATAACAAAATTTCAGTGTGTTGGAATATTCCCTGGGTCACTGTCAAGATTTTTTTCCACTTTATTTATACTTTACAAATAAGTAAAAATAAAAGCAAACATAGGCAAATACAAAAACATATTGCCATCAATCACATCAAGGTAATAGAAGACACTAAAATGGAAAAGAAGATGTTTGGCGTTGGTATTGTAGCAATGGACATCTGAATGGTTTGGAATGAAATATTATTCAAATTCTGACCAAACCAAAGAAATGTCCTCACTTCAGATATCAACACCAATAACAAAGTTTCAGTGCTGTGGAAACTGTGAAAACCATGCTGAGAATCATGCAACAAATGCCACCTGTTAAATAATCTGATAACTGGAATCTCACCACAAATTCAACAATTTTATAAGAACTAGTATATTTGCAACAAGCCTAAAACCTACAATTTGCAACAAGCCAAAAACCTACAATAAATCGGCATCAGCCTTTTTGGGAATGGGAGTAAGGACAATTTTACTCATGGATTGGGAAAACCATCCTAACTTTAGCATTGTATTGATAAAGAAAGCTAGCCAATCTAGCAATTCTAAAGGTAGATATTTTAACAAAAAGGAGGATACATTATCTAAAGGACAGCCAGTATTCAATAGCCTATTTATTAGAAGACATAACATAAGAATAGCCATACTGGGTCAGACCAATGTTCCATCTAGCCCAGTATCCTGCTTCCAATAGTGGTTAATCCATGTCACATGTACTTGGCAGAAACCCAATTAGTAGCAACATTCCATGCTACCAATCCCGGAACAAGCAATGGCTTCCCCCATATCCATCTCAATAACAGACTATGGACTTTTCCTCCAGAAACTCGTCCAAACATTTTTTAAATCTAGATATCCTAACCTCTGTTACTACATCCTCCAGCAGCGAGTTCAGAGCTTAACTATTCTTTGAGTGAAAAAATATTTCCTCCTATTTATTTTAAGTGTATTTCCATGTAACTACATTGAGTGTCCCATGATCTTTGTACTTTTTGAAAGAGTGAAAAATCGATTCACTTTTACTCGTTCTATACCATTCAGGATTTTATAGACCTCAGTTTTCCAAGCTGAAGAGCCCTAACCTCTTTAGCCTTTCCTCATATGGAAGGAGTCCCATCCCCTTTATCATTTTGGTTGCTCTTCTTTGAACCTTTTCTAATTCCTCTATATCTGATTTTTAGATACAGTGACCAGAATTGAATGCAATATTCAAGGTGAGGTCACATCATGGAGTGATACTGAGGCATTCTAATATTATTGAATTTATTTTTCATCCCTTTCCTAATAATTCCTAGCATCCTTTTTGCTTTGTTGGCATTGCCGCATACTGGGCAGAAGATTTCAGTGTATTGTCTACAATGACACCTAGATCTTGTTCTTGAATGCTGACTCCTAACATGGACCCTAGCATAACGTAACTATGATTCAGATTTTTCTTCCTGATATGCATCAAAGTCTCGGGGGGGGGGGGGGGGGGGGGGAAGATGGGTGCACAAGCAGACCATTTCCTATCTACTGGAATATCTAACACTTCATCAGAAATGCATAAATTGTAATCAAGCAGCCAGTCAGTACAAGATTACAGTAATCCAAAGTAGCCAGTCATATTTTTAGGATATCCACAATGAATATGCATTAGAAAAATTTGCATGCAGTGGAGGCAGTGTATTCAAATTGATCTCATGAATATTCTTTGTGGATATCCTGGAAACCTGACTGACTGGGGTTCCCCAAGGACAGGTTTGGATCGTTGGTGTATCTCAATAGCATGTGTAGATGGATGGCTAGGGGGAGATTATATTAGAGGCAATGGTAACTTCTGGTCTGTGTAACTGTAATACAGGAGTGGTTGTAGAGAGTATAGATGAGTATATCTGGGGATAATTCTATGTGTGTGTATCAACTAGTGCAGGGGTAGACTACCACAGGCCTTGAGGTCTACAGCATAGTCGAGTTTTCAAGATTTCCACAATAAATATGCATGGGATTGATTTGCATGTACTGCTTCCATTGTATGCAGATCAATCTTGTGCATATTCATTGTGAAAATGAAACAGGGTTGTGGCCCTCCAGGACCATGGTTGTCCACCCCTGAACTAGTGTATATTCGTCTCTAGACATTCTCTCCTCTGTTTCCCCCCCCCCCCCCCCTCCATACTCACTCCTTCAGCCTTCCATTCACCCCTACAACTTCTCCCTTCACCTCTTTTTTTCTCTCCTCTTAAAGTTCTTTTACAATGGCTTTGGAATATTTGTCTACAGTGACTTGAAAGAACAGTTTCTTAATGATAGTTTGCAAGAGGAAAAAACTATTTTATTCAGGACATGGAAGAACATAATGTAACCTGTTTCAAGACGCTGAAGGCACTGAATTGTTTTTGCCTTCTGGTGATAAAAGGCATTGGTTTAACCTTGCATGTAGAGAAGAAGCAAGAAGGATTCTTTCAGGGGCTCCTGTTGCTGTCATGCCACCACTTTCATGTCCTTGTTGATGGAGGTTAGTGAGGGGATAAAAAGGAGCTGGTAATAGGTTTCTATGATAATGAGTTTAACCTATTTGTTATTTAGACTTGCATTACCCTTTTTTTCTATGGGCAAACTGAAGATGAGTACTGGCAACCAATGTACATTTATCCCCAGGCTGTTATAAGCCAAGAAGTATGTGAATCCAGCTGAGTGTTTTCACTCAGTTCCCCACGTGAGAGGATCACTGTTCTTTCTCTTGCATGTACTTTAGAAAACTGTTATTGAATATTTACAAAATCCAGGCTATTTGTTTTCTCTCCCTGCATTTACAAGCGCTAGTGAAAAAGGCAGAGTATGAAATTCAGGACTTATTTTAGCAAGGAAACCTGTATATGTAGCTATAAAATATGATTGCATGCTACACAAGCCTCCCTGTAGTTTTATGAAGGAAGCAGGGCTAGCCCAATTGTTAAGCAAACTAGGTTGGTCACCTAGGGCAGCAGATTCTTGGGGGAGGGGCAGCAAAGAGCCCCTGCTGCCAAAGCAAAGGAATAGATTTTGACAGCTTCTCAAACTCATCAGTGCATTATTTTTACCTGCAGGAAAAACAGGCAGTATTCCAATAGCCATTTGCCCTTATAAATGATTTTTGGAAATAGCTCTTATGTTGTATGAATTTATAACACAAAGTTTAATATTTAAAAGTTTGATGTTCAAATGTGTTTTTCTAGGATTGTGCTAGAAGCAATGGTGTTCTAATGAGGTGATCATGAATCTTGAGTTTAATGATCAAAATATTGGGGGGTGGCAGGAAGTTGCTAGGAGTATAAAAGTTAATTGAGAGGGGGTGCATGGCAGAAGTTTTGTCTAGGATACCTAATACTTTTCAACTGGCTCTGAAGCAGAGAAAGGTTCACATCCATTAAAAAAATGATTTTGATTTTTCAAGTTCATTAAATTTCCTGTACAAGCTCAGATAAAACAAACTTCTTAGAGAAGAAATGTGTAAACTTTACAGATAAAAAAAATTGTTTTGCTGTTATCTAGAGACTTTAATTAAATATCATTTATTTTAAAACGTATTCTACTTAATACACACATATTTGCTTTTCATTTTGCCCAAGTAATCATAATGTAATAATGATGCTTTACACAGCTGAACTAAATTACAGTATCTTTGCATTTTGAGTTTGTTTAACAAATATCAGAGCCTCAAGGGGCTCGTCCTTGTCTTGTAAATGTTAATCCCTGTTCTTCCAGGAAATGAGAATTCTTGATGCAAAGTGGAATTTATGTATTTCATCTAAAACATGTCTTTTCATGTTGCATAGATATTTTAATTCATTTGTATATACATTGTTATTCAGTATTTAAATGCTGGCCAGGCCAGGGATTAGAAATTGATAGTGTGACTAAAACAACAGTAAGCATACACTTCTGAATTCTCAGTTCAATTCTGGCAAAGCAATTAGTGCAGTATCTTTTGATGAGGAATGATCTGAATGACTAAAATCAGACCTTTTCATTTTCAGAAGCCCAGCCCCTATACGAGCAGACACAGCACAGTCCTCTGGATCTTCAGGGAAGCAGGAAATTAAACCTCCGCGTTTGAAGAAGTTAACTCGACAGTACAGCTTGTAAGTCCATAACTGCTGTCTGTGATCAACAATAACTCAGACTTACTTCTAAGGTGATTAACGCGTTCTCCATAAATAAGCAGAATGTAATTATCAGAATGGAATAAACTTCCTGAGCCCTTACGCCAAGCCCCTCCCTACCCATCTTCAAATCTTTGCTCAAAGCCCACCTCTTCAATGTTGCTTTCGGCACCTAACCTTTATACCTTTCAGGAAATCTAGACTGCCCCTATTTGACTGACTGTACATTTGTCCTTTAGATTGTAAGCTCCTTTGAGCAGGGAATGTCCTTCTATGTTAAATTGTACAGCGTTGCGTAACCCTAGTAGCGCTTTAGAAAGCGTCCATATGTAAAGTAGTAGTAGTAGTAATTAGATGTACAAATGGGTGATGTCTTCTGACAGTGCTGGGACAAAACTGCTCTTCGAAAGCACAGCACTAGTGGAAAATTCTGAGCATGCACGGCATGTCCCCTCAGTTTTTAGTCTGATGATCAAATGCAAAAGCAAAGCTCCCAATATTTTAAAGTTTTCCTCGTCCTCTTTAGTCTTCCAATGTTCTTCATTGTTTGTCTTTCTGGTTTAAAAAAATTGGACATGTGGATATTAATTTATCTAAGGGTGTAAGGAATTTCATGGTTTTTTTGGATCCCCAGTTCATCTTAGACTAGAGGATATCCCATATGTTTTCTGCAACTTTTTTAAAAAATTACGAATGGTGTGGAGATGGTGCATTCTTTGGGATGGACCCCCTTTTAGTCTATATTTCAGGCTTATTTGTTGCCCTGTTTAGATTGTCTTAAGGTCTTGTGCATCTCCCTCCCTTTGAGGCTGCTGAACAGGTTTCAGGTTTTCAGCAGCCTGGGCCATTTAGACTCCTTACATGGGTCTTAGGTTTTTCTGTGTACTCTTTAGTGGTTACCAGTAGAAGCTTGAGTTCAATTTAAAATTTTGGTGTTGGTTTTCTGGGGAGTGTGATGTGCAGGCCTGTTAGTATACTCTGGCAAGGTCATTATGTTTCAGTCAGGAAATATTAATGTCCATATCCTCTATTAGGGTATGAAAGAGGTTGAGAATACAGGCGAGTGTTTTCTAGCATGACCTTGACCCTGTAGAATAGGTTGCCAATAGAGCTTAGTCAGGAGATAAATTATATTATCTTTTATAAGCAGCTAGCTTGGCTATTCCTACAGTGAAACTGTAATTACTACTACTACTGCTACTACTAACTAGCATTTCTAAAGCGCTACTAGGGTTACGCAGCGCTGTACAATTTAAACATAGAAGGACAGTCCCTGCTCAAAGAGCTTACAATCTAAAAGACAAGTGAACAATCTGGAGGACGAGTGAACAGATAATCTGATAGGGTGGATAGATTGGAGGACGAGTGAGCAGTTAATCTGATAGGGTGGATAGATTGGGCCATTTCATATTTCTAGAGCGGTTAGGCGCCGAAGGCAGCATTGAAAAGGTGAGTTTTAAGCAGAGATTTGAAGATGGGTAGGGAGGGGGCATGGCGTATGGGTGAGGGAAGATTGTTCCAGGCATAGGGCGAGGCAAGGCAGAATGAGCGAAGCCTGGAGTTGGCAGTAGTGGAGAAGGGTACTGAGAGAAGGGCTTTGTCCTGTGAGCGGAGGTTGCGGGCGGGAACATAGGGGGAGATGAGGGTGGAGAGGTAGTGAGGAGCCGCAGACTGAGTGCATTTGTAGGTAAGGAGGAGGAGCTTGAATTGTATGCGATATCTGATCGGAAGCCAATGAAGTGATTTGAGGAGAGGGGTGATATGAGTATATCGGTTTTGGCGGAATATAAGACATGCAGCAGCATGCTGAACGGATTGAAGGGGGGATAGGTGGCCGAGTGGGAGGCCGGTGAGGAGTAAGTTGCAGTAATCAAGGCGAGAGGTAATGAGAGCGTGGACGAGAGTTCTGGTGGTATGCTCAGAGAGGAAAGGGCGAATTTTGCTGATGTTGAAGAGGAAGAAGCGACAGGTCTTGGCAGTCTGTTGGATATGCGCAGAGAAGGAGAGGGAGGAGTCGAAGATGACTCCGAGGTTGCGGGCAGATGGGACGGGGAGGATGAGGGTGTTATCAACAGAGATAGAGAGTGGAGGAAGAGGAGAGGTGGGTTTAGGAGGAAAGACGAGGAGCTCGGTCTTGGACATGTTCAGCTTCAGGTGGCGGTTGGACATCCATGCCGCAATGTCGGATAAACAGGCCGATACCTTGGCCTGGGTCTCCGCGGTGATGTCAGGTGTGGAGAGGTATAGCTGGGTGTCATCAGCATAAAGATGATATTGAAAACCATGAGACGAGATCAGCGAGCCCAGGGAAGAGGTGTAGATTGAGAAGAGAAGGGGTCCAAGGACAGATCCCTGGGGAACTCCAACGGATAGTGGGATGGGAGTGGAGGAAGATCCATGGGAGTGTACCCTGAAGGTGCGGTGGGAGAGATAAGAGGAGAACCAGGAGAGGACAGGGCCTTGGAACCCAAAAGAGGACAGCGTGGCAAGAAGTAAATCATGATTGACAGTGTCAAACGCGGCGGAAAGATCGAGGAGGATGAGGATGGAGTAGTGACCTCTGGATTTGGCCAGGAGCAGGTCATTGCAAACTTTAGAGAGTGCCGTTTCAGTCGAGTGCAGGGGGCGAAAACCGGATTGAAGTGGATCGAGGATGGCATGAGAGGAGAGAAAATCAAGGCAGCGGCTATGAACAGCACGCTCAAGTAATTTGGAAAGGAAGGGTAAAAGAGAGATGGGGCGGTAGTTGGAGGGGCAGGTGGGTAAACAACCAAACTCTGCTTTGCTTTACTGCGTTATCTTTATATATTTGATTATTTTGTGGAATTTGATAGTTGTACATGGTTTTTATATTGATTGTGTGGTTTGATATACTATATGGAGGGTTATTATTGTACATTGCTTTTTTATACTGTATGGAGGGTTCTTATTGTACATTGCATTGGCTAAGTGCAGTTTGTGGTCAGGAAGGTAGTCTGTAAGCTTTTATAAATTGTAAATGTTATTGATAAAAAGACATTATTTTAAGTGTTTGTATGGTATATGGTTACAAGTTACCCTGGTGAACTTTATAAAATTTATATAGTGTAGGGTTCCAAAAGCCATATTTGTCTATGAGAAAACTGGATTCTTTTTAGGTTGTGATACCTTTTATTGAATAAAAGTGCCCCATGACTCAGAGGGCTATGCTGTAGGGTCACCCATATCAGACAGGCATCTGAGGAAAAACCAGATGAATTGTGTCCCAAACCTGCTAGAGGGCCAAGATGGTGCTAAAAGAGGTTGTCTTGGACAGAGCTCCGTGATCAATATCTGGTTCTGAGATGGGGAAGAAAAAAAGAAAGCTCAGACTTACACGTCCATGCCCGAAGACCCTCCCCACATTGTCCTGCCAGCTTTTGAGAATCACAGTGTCTGTCCAGTAACAGAAGGAAGTATGGCTGTGAGTGGCCCTGAGAGGTTGGACAGAGCTTGGACTATACAGTGGTGGAAATAAGTATTTGATCCCTTGCTGATTTTGTAAGTTTGCCCACTGACAAAGACATGAGCAGCCCATAATTGAAGGGTAGGTTATTGGTAACAGTGAGAGATAGCACATCACAAATTAAATCCGGAAAATCACATTGTGGAAAGTATATGAATTTATTTGCATTCTGCAGAGGGAAATAAGTATTTAATCCCTCTGGCAAACAAGACCTAATACTTGGTGGCAAAACCCTTGTTGGCAAGCACAGCGGTCAGACGTCTTCTGTAGTTGATGATGAGGTTTGCACACATGTCAGGAGGAATTTTGGTCCACTCCTCTTTGCAGATCATCTCTAAATCATTAAGAGTTCTGGGCTGTCGCTTGGCAACTCGCAGCTTCAGCTCCCTCCATAAGTTTTCAATGGGATTAAGGTCTGGTGACTGGCTAGGCCACTCCATGACCCTAATGTGCTTCTTCCTGAGCCACTCCTTTGTTGCCTTGGCTGTATGTTTTGGGTCATTGTCGTGCTGGAAGACCCAGCCACGACCTATTTTTAAGGCCCTGGCGGAGGGAAGGAGGTTGTCACTCAGAATTGTACGGTACATGGCCCCATCCATTCTCCCATTGATGCGGTGAAGTAGTCCTGTGCCCTTAGCAGAGAAACACCCCCAAAACATAACATTTCCACCTCCATGCTTGACAGTGGGGACGGTGTTCTTTGGGTCATAGGCAGCATTTCTCTTCCTCCAAACACGGCGAGTTGAGTTCATGCCAAAGAGCTCAATTTTTGTCTCATCTGACCACAGCACCTTCTCCCAATCACTCTCGGCATCATCCAGGTGTTCACTGGCAAACTTCAGACGGGCCGTCAAATGTGCCTTCCGGAGCAGGGGGACCTTGCGGGCACTGCAGGATTGCAATCCGTTATGTCGTAATGTGTTACCAATGGTTTTCGTGGTGACAGTGGTCCCAGCTGCCTTGAGATCATTGACAAGTTCCCCCCTTGTAGTTGTAGGCTGATTTCTAACCTTCCTCATGATCAAGGATACCCCACGAGGTGAGATTTTGCGTGGAGCCCCAGATCTTTGTCGATTGACAGTCATTTTGTACTTCTTCCATTTTCTTACTATGGCACCAACAGTTGTCTCCTTCTCGCCCAGCGTCTTACTGATGGTTTTGTAGCCCATTCCAGCCTTGTGCAGGTGTATGATCTTGTCCCTGACATCCTTAGACAGCTCCTTGCTCTTGGCCATTTTGTAGAGGTTAGAGTCTGACTGATTCACTGAGTCTGTGGACAGGTGTCTTTCATACAGGTGACCATTGCCGACAGCTGTCTGTCATGCAGGTAACGAGTTGATTTGGAGCATCTACCTGGTCTGTAGGGGCCAGATCTCTTACTGGTTGGTGGGGGATCAAATACTTATTTCCCTCTGCAGAATGCAAATAAATTCATATACTTTCCACAATGTGATTTTCCGGATTTAATTTGTGATGTGCTATCTCTCACTGTTACCAATAACCTACCCTTCAATTATGGGCTGCTCATGTCTTTGTCAGTGGGCAAACTTACAAAATCAGCAAGGAATCAAATACTTATTTCCACCACTGTATGTTGGCTAGACTGACATGTGAAATGCACTTCTGCAACCCAGAATCAATCCGGCTGGAAGTTCGGGAGGACTGTCTGTCCGAGAAGGAATACAGTTTGCTGCTTCCATGGAGGGGAACATCCTGGCAGCCTGTTCCCCAGTTTAGGGGAATAGGAGGAGCATTTGAGTGGAATAAATGGTGTCATTGACTTGGGGTCACCTTATTTCCTCTGCTGGTTAGCTGAATCTAGATGCGGGAAGATCTGAAGTAATTTTGGACCAGCTATGAGACGCCTTTCAGATAATGGACTCTACTGGTGACATCTTTAATTATCCACTTCTTAATTATGGTATTATTGTCAATCTCAATCTGGATGACTGTCCAGAGTTTGTGTGCCTGGAAAATGGTCAGCATAAAGTGACTGGATTTGATGTTTCTTCTGGAGAATTCCATAGAGTTAGTGACTTTTATGCACCTTATTGCTAACCTTTCTGTTGGAATCTGATCAGATTATGATTTGAACTTATGCCATGGACATGTGAGGGACCTGTTTATGGGAGCATTGTTCAGTGCTTTTTTGGACCCAACTCAGAAGAAGGGACTTATTGGATTTAAATCCTTGAATCTTGGCTTATGCTGGGAAAAGAAATTTTGCCTCTATGCAGGGGTGTGCTGGTAAATTTTTAACAACAGGCTCTTTCTCCGGACGTAGCCAGCTCTGCATTTGGAAGGGCCAGGGGTGGCCGGGGGGGGGGGGGGGGGGAGGGAACAACACTTGCCTCTCTCTCCTCCCTCCTTTCGTGCGGGCACGCTAGGCATACCTTTGCTGGCAGCCAATAAATGGACTGCCACCACTCCCAACGTCTTGCTTTGAGCAGCATGCTGGAACTTCTCTTACATGCTCGAGAAGTCCCAGACTGCTGCCCAGAGCTGGAAACAAGGAGCGGGGAGCAGCAGTAGTCTATTTACTTGGCTGGCAGGGCTCAGCATCCCCACCAGCAAAGTAAAAGATAATTCAGCAGGGGACCCAAGCCCACATTTTGGGAGCCAGTTGTTAAAGTAGCCATGGAGGGCCCTACTTTAACAACCGGCTCCCAAAATTCTTAAAAACTTAACAACCGGCTCTTGCGAGCCTGTGAGAGCCTGCTCCAGCACACCACTGCCTCTATGTTATGTTTTTTTTTCTTTTCTTATATTGATTTACCTTATTCTTGGTCCTTCTGTTTTGAATATTTCCTGTTTGTTTTAATTTTACTTCTATCATTCAATTTGAATTACTGAATGTATAATATATTAAATTTTATACATAAAACGTTTATTGGATAAAGCAAGAATTATGGGAGCATTGTTCAGTGCTTTTTTGGACCCAACTCAGAAGAAGGGACTTATTGGCTTTAAATCCTTGAATCTTGGCTTATGCTGGGAAAAGAAATTTTGCCTCTATGTTATGTTTTTTTTTCTTTTCTTATATTGATTTACCTTATTCTTGGTCCTTCTGTTTTGAATATTTCCTGTTTGTTTTAATTTTACTTCTATCATTCAATTTGAATTACTGAATGTATAATATATTAAATTTTATACATAAAATGTTTATTGGATAAAGCAAGAATTATCCAAAAAGGGGCAAACAGGTATTGGGGAGGGCGAACATATAGAACTTTCAAGACCACTTATCTCTCTGTATGGATTTGACAAGGCAGAAGAAAAGTGTTTGTACCATGATAGCATTCTACAGAAAGACCTTGGTGGTCTTAAAAATCTATATCAGACAATAAACAATATCACAATTTACAAAAAATACTTAAAGATTCTAGTGTTTTTTTTTAATTTACAGTAACTGCAAAGATTGTATTGCAGACATATAGATAATGGTGAAAACAAAAGGATTCTGTATGCTATAAGGCAAATAGTTTTGCCTAGAATTTACTTCCTAAATCACAGGAAATGTAATAACTAACTTCATCACTAATCCCACAGTGATGAAGATGACCTTCCTCCAGCACTGGCGGCGACTGTAGCAATGGAAGCAGCTGCAACATCACAAAAAGCTGAAATGCCACAAGTTTCTGACAGAGAGTTCCAGCTGTCACCTTGTAAGAAGGTATAGTATGGAAACATAGTGGTCAATTAATATAAAGACAGATGACTGGTTAGGTATGGAGACTGGAGTAAAAGGACAAATCAATTATATATTCTTTCAAGATAAAGTACTATAATGTAATCAGCCAGAAGGGTTGGGGAGTGAAGAGTCTTCAGTACAAATCAATCTAGATCTAGAGTCTAGACATAGGCACAGTGCTAGCATATCCACATGTTCAATTACTGACTAAAATCCTATATATTTTTTTTGCTTCCTATCCAATTTTGTGTTGAATAAGCTACTTGTAGTGAATTTACTTTTACTCAGACTGCAGATTCTAGTGTAATGAAGCCAGTTTCACATATCCTGTGTCTAGAAAGATGTGCAATATATTTACAAGCAACATTTTTTCTGCATTTAGAGCCCCACAAACATAGGCAGTTCATTTTCTTTGGAACCTGGTGACCTACTGATGGATTTCACAGAAGCTACACCTATGGTAAATAATTTGTTTGCACTGTTGTGATTGATTTGAGATTACATATTTACAAGCAAGGATAAGGCTAAAATACTCCTAGTATTGCTTAGGAAATAGAAATGAAGTACCAAATTAGCTGGTCAAATATAAAATTATTTAAACTATTCTTTGTTTGCTGACACAGTAGTCCCATTCTTCTTAATGAAATATGAAAGATGCAGTAACATTGTAGACAGACCAGAAGCGTCCATATGTAAAGCCTTTACATAATGGGACTGTGCAAATTCCAGCTGTATGTGAAAGAGCTGGAATTTGCACAGTCCCAATCATTTCAGAGAGAGGGAGAACGTAGCCAGCCTGACACAGAGGACACACTGCTTTAAGGGGATCTTTTCCTATGCCGCAGTAGCATTTTTAGATCACGGTAGAAATCAGCTGGCAGTAAATGCCAAGACGCCCATGGGCATCTCAGTGTTTGCCACCAGCTGATTTGTCTACTGCTAGCTAAAAATGCTACCGTGGCTTAGTAAAAGACCCCCTAAGAGAGAGAGAGAGAGATGGAAAACAGGAGGTTGCTAAGAGTTGTAGTTCCAAGACTAACAGAGCAGGAGACTGCTGGAAGTTGTAGTCCCAGAAGGTCTTAACCTAAAGCCAGTCAGAAGAATGTGATAATTACTGAGAAATATGAGGCACACTAATTATGGATTTACATAGACCAGAGTTTCTCTTGGGAGAACCCATTGCCAGGAACAGGAAACTGGCAGAAAAAAATAGAAAAATGCCAGGGAAGCAGAGGCACAACCAGAGGAGGCCAGGATGCCCATGGACTATCAAAGCTGTTGGGATTATCCATGTCAGAAAGCTTGTGATCCTGCTAAAGTTAGGGATTAGCAGTATGCCAGGTCATCAAAGGAATGTTTCTGCTGTATAGAGTTTGACAGTTTGTGCTTAAATGCTTGCTCTGTATGTCTGAAGTATCATGATGCCTGAAATGCTGTATGAAGAATCAAATATTAAAGGGGAAGTGCTTGGTCAGGCTGGAGGTTTGGGTGATTTGGCAGGTGTTAGAGACTGATCATGGTCAATGACTTATTGCCAGCCCCAAGCATCTGCTAGATATATGTCACTCATAGCCAATGTAGGATGGGCGACATAAAAATTGAAGTAAATAGATAAATATGTAGCTAAAAGAAATCAAATTATGTTGTGTGGTAATTATAGGTACAAAATGTATATTAAAATAACTTCAGTCTGATGAACCAAAATAAAACTGAAAAAAATTTAAACAAAAAAACCCAAGATAACAGATATTTGCAGTTTTGATCTGAACACATTATGAAATCCACAATTTTGACCATGAGGTGGTAGCTAGCTCCATAGAGTAAGAAGAGGTGGAAATGTAGAAAAATTAGAAATTGCCTGCTTTTGCACATGGAATGCAAAGAGCAGTATAAGACTGAATTACATGTGCTATTACAGTGAACTAATATGAAAGCTAAGCCACAAAATGTGAAATTCAGTTTATGAATGTTAAAAGCTTAGTAATATTTTACCAAAGTGGTGTTGGTCTAGTGCAAAGTAACAGATTAGAATTAGAAAAGGTACAGAGAAGGGCGACGAAAATGATTAAGGGGATGTGACGACTTCCCTATGAGGAAAAGCTGAAGTGGCTAGGGGTATTCAGCTTGGAGAAAAGATGGCTGAGGGGAGATATGATACAGGTATATAAAATAATGAGTGGAGTGGAGTGGAAGGGGTAGATGTGAATCGTTTGCTTACTCTTTCCAAAAATACTAGGACTAGGGGGAATGCGATGAAGATAGAAAGCAGTAAATTTAAAACAAATTGGAGAAAATGTTTTTACTCAATGTGTAATTAAACTCTGGAATTCATTGCCAGAGAATGTGGTAAAGGTGGTTAGCTTAGCAGGGTTTTAAAACGGTTTGGATGGCTTCCTAAAGGAAAAATCCATAGACCTTTATTAAAATGACTTAGGGAAAATTCACTGCTTATTTCTGGATAAGCAGCATAAAACATATTGAACTTTTTTTGGATCTTGCCAGGTATTTGTGACCTGGATTGGCCACTGTTGGAATCAGGATGCTGAGCTTGATGGACCTTTGGTCTTTCCCAGTGTGGCAATACTTATAATCTTATGTTTATACCAGTTAATACGGGATTGTAAAGCAGTCACAGACATCTTTTAATGGTAGAGGGAGGGCTCCCTTTACCAAACGTGTGACTCCAGTATCCCTTCTTTCATGGGGAGGAGGTATTGTTACAAGTGGTTCTTGGGGGGCTGGGGGAAGGGAGAGGAGGGAGAGGTGGTTTCCCCCCTAATTATCAGACAGTGGAGTAGAGGAGTGGCCTAATGGTTAGGGTGGTGGACTCTGGTCCTGGGGAACTGAGTTCAATTCCCACTTCAGGCACAGGCAGCTCCTTGTGACTCTGGGCAAGTCACTTAACCCTCCATTGCCCCAGGTACAAATAAGTACCTGTATATGTAACTGCATTGAGCCTGCCATGAGTGGGAAAGCGCGGGGTACAAATATAACAAAAAAAACACATCATATTACTGTACCTAGGCGCTGGAGGTCTGGGAACTCTGATTTTTGAAAATCCTGGGGTGAGGCTGGGTGCCTTAGGAAGATTATTATTTTCCACATCGCAACCCTTTTGTCTCTCCATGTTGATAAGGGATGAGCGCATGCAGAATAGCAATGTGGAATGTGGGAGGTATTATCTCCCCCATTAAATGTTACAAGATCTTGGCCATGCTCAACCATCATCATGTGGACATTACTTGCTTGCAAGAAACAAGGCTAACCGATGCTGAGCACCAAAAATTATATTGCCAATGGGTGGGAGAGGTTTTCGAGGAGGAGTGGCCATACTAATACAGAAGTCACTGAATTACAAGGTAGAGGTGGTTTTTAAAGAGCATAATGGATGCTATCTGTTCATAAAATTGTGGGTGCAGGGGCACCAATTATACTTTCTGGGGCTCTAACCCCATTTGAAGCTCAGTTCTATCCATTGTTGCTGAATAAACTACTCTCATATGCCCATCAGAACGTAATTGTAGCAGGTGATACTAATATAGACTGAGGTCCAGGAGATGGGGTGCTGAGGATCCTAATGACTGAACTAGATTTGTTGGATCCATGGCGCCTTCTTCACCCAGGAGAGCACAATTACATTCATATCTTCAGGGCACATGGCACTCAATCCAGGTTGGATTACGTGTTTATTCAACGTATGTTATTTCAAAACATATCTCAAGCAGTGATAGGCTTTGGAGGGGTGTCAGACCATAGTATGGTATGGGTGGACTTGAAGCCACAAGCCTCATTCCGCCCAGCTAGGTTCTGGAGATTTCCAGCCTACTTGTTCCATAACCAGGAGTTACTTAAGTTTCTGGAAGATAAGTGGGAATCCTTTGCAATTAATAACAGGCAACTTGCCAACTAGCCTTTACTGTTTTGCGATATCGCAAAGGCGGTAATGAGGGAGGAGGTGATTGCTTTTGTTAGTGCTTGGAATGCTCGCATGGCTTCTAGTATTGTTCAGCTTGAAAGACAACTGACAAAAGCCAGGTGAGCATTTGTGAGCCGACCTACTCTCTTCAACAAAGAGGTCTATATATCCACTCAAATCGCACTCAATACCCTGATTCATGACCACACCACACGATCTATGCTATATCAGAAATTCCATCTTTGGTAAAAAGTAAGGTAAGCTTTTAGCGAAAATAGTGAAAATGGGGGGTTGGTCTAGGACGATTCCCTCATTGAAGGACTCTGGGGGAAGGTTGCTGGGGATCATGGGAAAATACTGTAAATTTTCCATGATTACTTCTCCACCTTGTACAGCAGAGAAGAGGGCAGTGAGTCCTCACTGGACCTCAAAGACTTTTTAGCGGCTTCGGCATTACAATCCATTCCAGAGGAGGCACTAAGGGACCTTAAGAAACCTATTCAAGCTAAAGAATTGCAGCAAGCAATTAAGTCCCTTAAAATTCATTCTGCACCGGGGCCAGATGGTCTATCCAGGGGTGTTTACAAAGGCCTCCAACTTAAACTGATAAGCTCCCTCTTTTCTTACTGTACGGAAGTAGTAAAGTGTGGCTCATTTTCTTACTCAAACTCAGCCTTGATAACCCTGATCCCCAAGCTCAATAAGCCAGCAGATCATGTAGACCCCTACAGGCCTATTTCACCTTTGAATGTAGATTTAAAACTCTCTTTAAAAATTTTAGCCACCCGCTTGGGCTCACTTCTACCACCGTTGGTGTCGGAGGCTCAGATGGGCTTTGTCCAATCCAGACAATCAGTTTTTAACGTATGTAAAATCCTATTGGCGATGACCCATTGTAAATTGCAAGGCATTCCGGCACTGGTCACCAGTCTGGATGCAGAAAAGGCTTTTGACAAAGTACGCTGGACAAAGCTTTTTGAAGTGCTGGCCAGCTTTGAGATCAGGGCCTCTCTAAGGCCCTATTAGCACTGTATAAAGACCCCCGAGCTCAGATAGTAATAAATGGAGAGTGCTCACCGACATTCCCAATCAATCAAGGAACGCGACAAGGATGCCCATTATCCCCTTTACTGTTTATACTTTCTTTGGAGTCTCTCCTTAGAATGCTTAACACAGATTTACAAATCAAAGGGGTGCAGGTCGGGGACTTTCAAATTAAAGGTTTGGCATATGCAGACAATTTTTTTGTGGTTATGACGCGGCCTCAACAATCTTTGCCAAAGCTTGTGACCCTGCTCACATGTTTTGGGGACCTGTCTGGGTTTACTCTTAATCTATAGAAATCCAAGGCCATGCCAATAGGGATCTAAGTGGGTGGGACCGTTTCCCCTGCAATGGGAAGCCTCACAATCTGTTATTTGGGTGTTCTCCTGCCCGTTGACCTCGCCACCCTGTACCCTCTGAATATTAATCCTTTAGTGGATGAAACCAGGCGAAGACTGCGTTGGTGGGACACACTCCTGCTATCTCTATGGGGTCGTATTAGATTGTTTAATATCTTGGTGCCTAAGTGGCTCTACACTTTTCAGATGTTGCCTATATTTTTAAGGGGTTGCGATGAACAGAAAATTAATGGGGTTCTGCAACACTTTTTATGGCAAGGGAAGAAACCCCGATTGCCTGTGAAGATGTTGCAGACTCCCATTGAGCACAGGGGGTATGGGCTTACTTAATCTGCCAGGACACCAACCGGACACCCTAGGGGGCACTGCAGTGGACTTCAGAAATTGCTCCCAGGTGCATAGCTCCCTTACCTTGTGTGCTGAGCCCCCCAAAACCCACTCCCCACAACTATACACCAGTACCATTGCCCTAAGGGGTGAAGGAGGGCACCTACACTTGGGTACAGTGGGTTTCTGGTGGGTTTTGAAGGGCTCCCATTTTCCACCACAAGTGTAACAGGTAGGGGGGGATGGGCCTAGGTCCGCCTGCCTGTAGTGCTCTGCAGTACCCACTAAAACTGCTCCAGGGACCTGCATACTGCTGTCAGGGAGCTGGGTATGACATTTGAGGCAGGCAAAAAATATTTTAAAGTTTATTTTTAGGGTGGGAGGGGGTTAGTGACCACTGGGGGAATAAGGGGAGGTCATCCCCGATTCCCTCCAGTGGTCATCTGGTCAGTTCGGGCTGAGAAAATAAAGGCTAAAGAGTTGGCGTTCCAGAAATATAGAAAATCTCAAGAAGAGGAACACGGGGAGGAATACCGGATGAAACTGAAAGAAGCCAAGAGAGAGGTACGTCTGGCGAAGGCGGAAGGGGAAGAACAAATGGCTAGAAATGTAAGGAGGAGCGACAAAAATTTCTTCAGGTATATTAGTGAAAGAAGAATGACTAAAAAGGGAATTGTGAGACTAAAAGATACAGAGAACCGCTATGTAGATAATGATGAAGAAAAAGCCAATTTGCTAAATACTTTTGTTCTGTTTTCACTGAAGAAAATCCTGGAGAAGGACTGCGAGGGACTGGCAAAAGTACACCTGAGAATGGAGTGGATACAGCGCCGTTCACGGAAGAGAGTGTGTATCAACAACTTGGAAAGCTAAAGGTGGACAAAGCCATGGGACCAGACGGGATCCACCCCAGAATATTGAGGGAGCTCAGAGAGGTTCTGGCGGGTCCTCTTAAAGATTTGTTTAATAAAACCTTGGAGACGGGAGAGGTTCCGAGGGACTGGAGAACGGCGGAGGTGGTCCCTCTTCACAAAAGTGGTGATAGGGAAGAAGCTGGAAACTACAGGCCGGTAAGCCTTACTTCGGTTATTGGAAAAGTAATGGAAGCGATGCTGAAGGAAAGGATAGTGAATTTCCTGGAAGCCAATAAGTTGCAAGATCCGAGACAACATGGATTTACCAAAGGGAAATCGTGCCAAACGAACCTCATTGAATTCTTTGATTGGGTGACAAGAGAATTGAATCAGGAACGAGCTATGGACGTAATCTACTTAGATTTCAGCAAAGCTTTTGACACGGTTCCCCACAGGAGGCTCTTAAATAAACTAGATGGGGTGAAGATAGATCCCGAAGTGGTGAACTGGATTAGGAACTGGTTGACGGACAGACGACAGAGGGTGGTGGTAAATGGAGTTCGCTCAGAGGAGGGAAATGTGAGTAGTGGAGTGCCTCAGGGATCAGTGCTGGGGCCGATTCTGTTCAATATATTTGTGAGTGACATTGCCGAAGGGTTAGAAGGTAAGGTTTGCCTATTTGCGGATGATACTAAGATTTGCAACAGAGTGGACACCCGGGAGGGAGTGGAAAGCATGAAAAAGGATCTGAGGAAGCTAGAAGAATGGTCTAAGGTTTGGCAATTAAATGCAAGAAATGCAAAGTGATGCATTTAGGGAGTAGAAACCCACAAGAGACTTATGTGTTAGGCGGTGAGAGTCTGTTAGGTACTGAGGGGGAGAGGGATCTTGGGGTGATAGTATCCGAGGATCTGAAGGCGACAAAACAGTGTGACAAGGCGGTGGCCGTAGCGAGAAGGCTGAAAAACCAAGACACCAACAGAGGTGCAAAGCAAGACTGCCATCAATATACAAAGACAATGATCAAAGAGAACGTAAAATGATGACATGGTTGGTGGGATCAGATTGGTGGATTATTTGCCTCACTTTGGTTATTGGAAAAGTAATGGAAGCGATGCTGAAGGAAAGTAGAGTGAATTTCCTGGAAGCCAATAAGTTGCAAGATCCGAGACAACATGGTTTTACCAGAGGGAAATCGTGCCAAACGAATCTCATTGAATTCTTTGATTGGGTAACTGGAGAATTGAATCATCGACGTGCTATAGACGTAATCTACTTAGATTTTAGCAAAGCTTTTGACACGGTTCCCCACAGGAGGCTCTTAAATAAACTAGATGGGCTGAAGAGAGATCCCGAAGTGGTGAACTGGATTAGGAACTGGTTGACGGACAGACGACAGAGGGTGGTGGTAAATGGAGTTCGCTCAGAGGAGGGAAAGGTGAGTAGTGGAGTGCCTCAGGGATCAGTGCTGGGGCCAATTCTGTTCAATATATTTGTGAGTGACATTGCCGAAGGGTTAGAAGGTAAGGTTTGCCTATTTGCGGATGATACTAAGATTTGCAACAGAGTGGACACCCGGGAGGGAGTGGAAAGCATGAAAAGGGATCTGAGGAAGCTAGAAGAATGGTCTAAGGTTTGGCAATTAAATGCAAGAAATGCAAAGTGATGCATTTAGGGAGTAGAAACCCACAAGAGACTTATGTGTTAGGCGGTGAGAGTCTGATAGGTACTGAGGGGGAGAGGGATCTTGGGGTGATAGTATCCGAGGATCTGAAGGCGACGAAACAGTGTGACAAGGCGGTGGCCATAGTGAGAAGGTTGCTAGGCTGTATAGAGAGAGGTGTGATCAGCAGAAGAAAGGAAGTGTTGATGCCTCTGTACAAGTCGTTGGTGAGGCCCCACCTGGAGTATTGTGTTCAGTTTTGGAGGCCGTACCTTGCGAAGGATGTTAAAAAAATGGAAGCGGTGCAAAGAAAAGCTACGAGAATGGTATGGGATTTGCGTTCCAAGATGTATGAGCAGAGACTTGCTGACCTGAACATGTATACACTGGAGGAAAGAAGGAACAGGGGTGATATGATACAGACGTTCAGATACTTGAAAGGTATTAATCCGCAAACAAATCTTTTCCGGAGATGGGAAGGCGGTAGAACAAGAGGATATGAAATGAGATTGAAGGGGGGCTGACTCAAAAAAGATGTCAGGAAGTATTTTTTCATGGAGAGGGTGGTGGATGCTTGGAATGCCCTCCCGCAGGAGGTGGTGGAGATGAAAACGGTAACGGCATTCAAACATGCGTGGGATATGCATAAAGGAATCCTATGCAGTAGGAAGGGATCCTCAGAAGCTTAGTCAAAATTGGGTGGCGGAGCAGGTGGGGGAAGAGAGGTTGGTGGTTGGGAGGCGAGGATAGTAGAGGGCAGACTTATACGGTCTGTGCCAGAGCCGGTGATGGGAGGCGGGACTGGTGGTTGGGAGGCGGGAAATACTGCTGGGCAGACTTGTACGGTCTGTGCCCTGAAAAAGGCAGGTACAAATCAAGGTAAGATATACACATATGAGTTTATCTTGTTGGGCAGACTGGATGGACCATGCAGGTCTTTTTCTGCCGTCATCTACTATGTTTACTTTGTTTAACTTTTTGAGGCTTGGTCGCAAAAAAAAAATGGACCAAGTAAAGTCGTCCTAGTGCTCGTCAGGGACGGCCTTCTTTTTTCCATTATCAGCCGAGGATGCCCATGTGTTAAGCACACCCCAGTCCCGCCTTCGCTATGCTTCCAACATGCCCCCAGGAACTTTGATCGTCCCCATGACGGAAAGCTTGCTGTACAGAGAGCTTTTCAGGAGCTGGGAGAGGGGTTAAAACCTTTGATACAAACAATAGCTTTCTCTGAAGTACTACCTACCTTTGGAAAGAAAAAACACACTGTCTCATCCTGTCATCCCAATACAATACGAACAAACCCACAAACATTCTCAGACAGCCTGAAAATTCTCAGTGTTACAATCGACCGTAACCTCACACTAGAGAACCAAGTGAAATCTACAGCAAAGAAAATGTTCCACTCAATGTGGAAACTCAAACGTGTGAAACCATTTTTCCCGAGGGAAACATTTTGCAACTTGATACAATCAATGGTACTAAGCCATGTAGACTACTGCAATGGAATTTATGCGGGATGCAAAGAACAAATTATAAAGAAACTTCAGACCGCTCAAAACACGGCAGCCAGGCTTATATTTGGAAAAATGCAATTCGAAAGCGCCAAACCCCTCCGAGAAAAGCTGCACTGGATCCCAATCAAAGAACGTATTGCTTTCAAAATCTGCACCCTGGTTCATAAAATTATCTACGGCGAAGCCCCGGGATACATGACAGACCTCACAGACCTACTAACCAGAAACACAACAGAATCAACACGAACATACCTAAATCTCCACTACCCAAGCTGCAAAGGACTCAAATACAAATCAACCTGCTTTTCCTACATAAGCACACAACTATGGAACGCATTACCAAAAGCCGTGAAAACAAATTATGATCACCTAAACTTCCGGAAATCATTAAAAACTAACCTGTTCAAAAAGGCATACCCTACCGACCCATCTTAAATGCCTATACCCTGCAACACAATGAAACCAAAGCTTGTAATGGACATATAATAACTCTTCCTCTCTATGATTCTCTTCCTCTCTACAATTCCCTAATGTGTCTGTACACACGAACCTTATTCTACCACAACATTACTGTATTTGATCATACCGGAATTGGTGAACGCCTTTACGGTACTATGAAAGGCACATTGAGCCTGCAAATAGATGGGAAAATGTGGGATACAAATGTAATAAATAAAGTACTGCCAATTTCAATAGCTGGCTCAAAGCCTGGTGTCACCAAGAAGGATTTAGGTACATAGGAGGATGTGGCAATACATGGAAAAGCAAAAGACTATATTGTAATGATGGGCTGCATCTCATTGTGGCAGGAAAAAAATCCTTGGGGAGAAATTCAGACAATATATTTCTAGGCATTTAAACTAGAAGGCGGGGGTGGCATATGGAGGCAGTTCACTTCAAGTGGTCACTCCCAGCTAAAGCTAAAGACAAGATGCGACAGTAGAAAAGAAAGCAATGAAAATAACAATCTTAGCAACTCACTTCTTACCAACACAGCAGGAAGTGAGACTAAACAAGAAACTAAACAAAAGATAAAAATTCCACTGAAATGTAGATGGAAAGCGATGACCACAAATATTAAGCAATAAAGTTCATGACCTTCAAGCCCTGATGTTGGAGGCAGACTTAGATGTTGTAGCAATCACGGAGACATGGCTCAATGGTTCCCATGAATGGGATGCAAACATACCAGGCTACAATCTATTTAGGAAGGATAGAGATGGTCGTAAAGGTGTTTACAGCCTTAATGTTAGGGCATGGCTCTGATCAAAAATGTGAAATTTTCATCCAAAAATGAAGGGTTTAGCTAGTGTTTTTGACTAAAAATTCCCATTAGAGTATCTGTATGTTAATCTGCATTCAAATAGAGCTCTCTGATTGGATGAGCAGCTCCTGTTAGAAAATCTGCCTGGGGAACAGAGAGGAGAGGAGAGAATCAATGGGTGGGTGGGTGTGGATGGCTGGAGGGGGGGCAGGGGAGAGGAGAGAATCAATGCGTGGGTATGGATGGCTGGAGGGGGGGGGCAGGGGAGCGAGGACAAGAAATGAAGAAGAAAGGCAGAAAGTAAAGAAATAAGTGGAAAGGAAGCCCTGGAAACGGAGTTAAGAGGACAGATAGCAGCAGAATCGGATACTGGGCCAGCATGATCAGAAAAACAAAGTCACCAGACAACAAAGATAGAAAAGATAATTTTATTTTCATTATAGTGTTTGGAATATGTTCACTTTGAGAATCAGGTGCTCAACATTAAATGTTTATATTTATTTACTTATGTATGGCATTTTATCCCACATTAAACATGAATTAGGATGTTTTGTGGCTCTACATGAGAATTGTGATATTATGATCCTTGTTTCATATTGTTGACGGTCTGCATTTTCCGTATGGGTGGTATATTGGTGTATTAGGTTCTGCCCAGTGTAATATGTATAGTACAGTAAGGTTCTGAGTGTTGTTTTTGCACAAAGTTGTGCATAGTGTTTTGTAGTTACGATTGTGGTTAGTATATGCTTTGAGCAACCAATTTATTCTTTGACATATTATACATATCTAATATCTAAATTTAATAAAAGGTATTAATTGTGACTTTTTATTTATTTATTTTTTCTGTGTGTTATCAGACAATTATGGATTTAAGCTCCACCCCTGGCCCCACCCCTAACCCCGCCCCCTTTAGCCTCCCCAAACAGTTGGGCCACCGACCGCCTATGCCGGTAAGCCTTACTTCGGTTATTGGAAAAGTAATGGAAGCGATGCTGAAGGAAAGGATAGTGAATTTCCTGGAAGCCAATAAGTTGTGATTGAATTCTTAGTGTAACCCGCTTTGATTCCTGTTGGAAATATGCGGGATATAAAAACTGGGAATGGAATGGAGAGCATTGGGAAGACAGATCATTGAACAGCAGGTCTTGCACAGAGAAAGGATCACTGGCATGCAGAAGAAACTTGGGAGCATCGGTCAAGAGCAGGCTGAGGTGTGGCAGGAGATAGCAACAGTAAGGGAGGACATGAGGGGGGGAGGGGAAGGGGGAAAACAAAGAGTCAGTATGTTACTTTATATCACTTATTTGACTGTATTGCACTATGGGGGTGGGACAGGAGAGAGGTGAGGGAGAAATGGTGATTGGAGTTTCTATGGGTGTCCTGTGTTTCTGTGTTCATATGGCTGCCCTATCTGATTGCAAGGTGGTACTAAGACAGATTTCCTGAGCACTGTGAAGAGTATGTGCCAAGACCCTCCTCTAGCATAGTACCATAGAATGAGGAAGAGGTTCTGAGGCCTTTATTGGCCTTCCACAATCACATTAAACAGAACATGCATTGATACAAGACACCAGAGTCTGTGCAGTTCAGCAAATGGTATGAGGCAGATAACAACAGAGGCTAACTGGGAAAGTAACACAGAAGCCTGCTTGAAAATAGAACCATGATGCAGCCAAGCTGCTGACCTGTGCACTCACTTGGTTACTGTAAAAGAGCATCTCTGGTCCCATACTTACATACCCTCTCCCCCACAATTGTAAGCTTGTTTCCAAACTAGGGACCTCTGTGCCACAAAAGATGAGGACATACGGTAGAGATAGCTAAGTCCAGTACTCACCCCCTGCTGCCACTGAAACATAGTCAACAGAAAGCCAGCATTCAAGGGGGACTGGTTAATTCTAGAAACTTCTACCTGCAGTTAAGATTCCCCCAGACAAATGTCTGCTCTAACAGAGATAGGTTTCCAATGCTGAAAGCTTACCGCATAGATGTTCAACGCTGAGGCAGAGTTTGAAGAAGAGTTGGAGCTGGACCATGAGGCACACGATGCTGCTGCTGCATGTGAGTAGGAAGATCCTGGACACCCTGAGCTAGAGGAAACACAAGAAGATCCAGGCTGGGGTCACAGTTGGTATTTTCAACCATGTACAGCACTGGAGGGGGAAGGCTGGGTCATAGAAGGACTTTTACACCATGTACAGCACTGTGGGAAGGGGGAGAGGGAAAGGGGGGGAAGACTGGGGTCACATTTAGTCAACATTTGTCACCTGTATATCATAAATATTCTCATGTTTTTCATCAAAAATGTTTCTGGATAAGGTTCTATTTAACTTGCTGGCCTCTCTGGCAGGTCCGGTAAGGCAGCAGATTCCCCCAGTTGAGATCCCTCATCTTGCTCACACTGACCAGGAAGACACAAGAAGATGATGCAGGCTGGGATCACATTTTGCATTTCTACCATGTACAGCACTGGGGAGGGGAGAAGGCTGGGGACACAAAGTATTTTACACCATATAAAGCACTATGGAGGTGGAGAGGGAAATGGGAGGAAGGCTGGGGTCACATTTAGTTAACATTTGTCACCTGTATATCATAAATATTCACACCTTTTTCACAAAAAAGTATGCCTGGAGAAGGTTCTCTCGCACTTGCTGGGCTCTCTGGTGGGCCCAATGAGGCGGCAGATCCCCCAGGTGAGGTTCCTCCTCTTCACTTTCACTGTCCTCCTGTATGGGCTGTCGGACTGGTTGTGGCTCTGGTTCTGGCATCTACATTCTAATTGCTAGATTATGCAGCAGGCTGTAACAATACCACTTACCTTGGTGGGACTGTACAATAGCTCACCGCCAGAGCAGTTGAGATAGTGGTATCTTGTTTTGAGAAGGCCAAATGTTTGCTGTATGGCTGCCCTAATAGCACTTTGTGTCCTATTGTACCGAACCTTCTCTGGACTCTGGGGGTTGACGATCAGGGTCATGAGCCATGTACTTAGGGGGATATCCATGGCCACCTGTATTGAGGAGAGAGCAGACAAAGTTAGGTGCCAGTTCTTACAAACACTGGGTCCATACTGGCCACACACCTTGTGGAACAAACAAAGAGATGTGATCAATTATTAGAAGGGTGTAGAGATTGTAGGATGATCCTCACCTACTAGCTATCTCCCTCTGATTTCTCACTCTGGAAAGCCTTGTGGATTCCCGAGTGTGACAGCACATAGGAATCCTGCTAGGATCCTGAATAGTTGGCACAGACGTCTGTAATCTCAAGTGCTGCGTTGCAAATAACCTGCATATTGATGAAGTGGTGTTCCTTTCTATTATGATATTCAGCCTCACTTTCACCAGATGGCCTGAGGACCTCATGAGTCCCATAAATAGCCCCAAGCACAGAGGAGAAATGAACATTGTCATAGAAAACTGTCATTGTTTCCTGCTGTTCAGCTTCATGGATATACACTGTGTCCATTTTCAAGAAGGCCTCCAGAAAATAGCTAATGATACGGGAGACAGCAGACTGACTGATCCCTGTTGCATGCCCTAGTGGAGTCTGGAAAGTTCTAGTAGCCAGAAAGGCCAGGGCTGTGGTCACTCGCACATGCACCAGCAGGGCATGCCCCCTTCAGGCACTAGGCTTCAGGTCCTCCCGCAGCTCCTCACACAAGTGTGCTATGGTCTCCTTATTAAATCAAAATTGAGTCATATACTGCTCATCTGTTAGGTCCAGAAACCCGGTTTGGGGCCTATATACCCGCTGCACAAGCCCTCCCCCTCCTCCTTTCCCCTCCCCTCCCCCCTCTCCTGCAGGGCTTGTCCCACCCATATCATCAACTACCCCAAGAACGCCTCCGCCATCACTGTGTCCTGCAGTCACAAACACACACACACACATAAACAATGGGACAGCAACAATGAAAGGGCCACAACAAAGACAAGTGGCTGCAGCACACCACACAGACACACACTAATACAAACACCAAGCCAAATAATAATACACATATCAATACCGATACAACCACACAGAGACACAAACACCAAATTGCATACAGGGATAGAATACAGAGTGGGGGAGGGGGAATAGGGAGAGCAGGTAGTGGGAAGGGAGTAATGGAAGGAAGTGGAGCAGGTATAGGTGAGAAGGGAGGAAACGAGATTGTAGGTGGGATTCCAAGATGGCCACGCTCTATACCTAGACGTGGCAGGACCTCACTCCTCATTGAAACGGAATGCCGAAAAGACGACGGAGAGCGCCAGTCCGAGCCTCCCTGGCTTCTCCCTCCTTACCTTTGGGTCCGATGGATCTTTTTGCGAGGCTCTGGGGACAGGCTGTGACAGTTGGGAGCGGACCCGTTGGAACCACCGGCGTCGAGGAGGAGGTTTCGGTGGCTTCAGGGCTGGATATCACGCTGAGCCCCGACCTGCGAGCACCCCCCCCCCCCCCCCGCAGCCGCAGATGACCAGTTCCCCTTCTCTCAGATCGATGGGGCCCCCACCATGGAGCGAAGAGGGCATGACGTCAAGGGAAGCCCAGGAACAGCAAGAGACGGGGATTCAGCTGACTTCTGTGTTAGGAGCTATGGAGCAAAGAGAGACTGAGCGGCACAAGGAATCAAAGTTTGGTACTACACCTCTCATGCAGAAGCTGGCAGAGGTAACATTAGAATTCCTATGGGATTTGATTTCAAACTTTATACAGTCTTCCACAGTCCAACATGAGTCAATGGTAAAAAAGATATCAGAAGTGGAAAATAGATTTGGTAAAATTGAAGAGGATGTGAAATCTTTGGTAATCCGGGTAGAAACTGTTGAAAATAATTTAACTAACCTAACTAATTTACAAACGGACATGGTAAAAGGTTTGGTGACATTGAGGAAAAAATGTGAAATATTTGAAAATCATATGAGAAGTTGTAATTTAAGATTCTTGAACTTTCCAAAACTTAAATTGGTTTCCTCAACTGACATGTTAAAAAGATATCTTATTGAAATTTTGGGAGTTCCTGAATCTGCTATGCCACCATTCACTCAGGTATATTATATTCCTCAAAAAGAAGAACAAACCGACTTAAGTGTATTGTTTTACTGGAAACCTCTGAAACAGAGCAAGGCGGCAATGTTGGTAGCCACTGTGGCTCTATTACCTGACAAGCAGTGGCTATTCAAGTTGTTTTTCAAAAACAAGGACAAGTTGTTCCTGGGACTGAAAATCAACCTATTTCCTGATGTTTCAAGAGAGACACAGAAAAAGCGGAAACAATTCCTGTTACTGAAGCCGGCTGTTCTCCAAATGGGGGGTGTATTTTACCTTAGATTCCCTTGCAAATGTATCATTAAATACAATTTGTTTAAATATGTTTTCCTTGAGCCCTCACAGTTGACATCATTTTTTGCCTCAAAAAGGGTTGAGATAGCTCAAGCATAAGAAAATTCTTGTCCTTAGTCTAGGTATATATTCTTGAAATTTTGTTGTTTTCTTTTATCTCCTCTGTTTGAAATCTTGGAATCCATTATTATGTGGACTTGAGTATTCCTAATGTGATACATAAAGTTTTTTTTCTTTTCTTTATATAATGTTTGCTGATACTATTCCTAATCAAGTGTTAATTCTTGTGAATGTAATGTGAAAAGTTAAATAAAAAAAAAAGAGAAGGGAGGAAACTAGAGATGAAATGGGTATAGGGTTGGGTCACAGCACATAGCAAAATTGCCAAATATCACCACCACCAAAATCACAGAGGAGCACGCCAACACACACTCTGGAGTCCTAAAGACAAAATGGCATCCACCTTAGCACTAATTATAGCACCTGTAGTGATCAACACGGTAATCAAGCATCATCGCATCTTCACCACGCTGAACCTGTGATCAGAGCTGAAAACCAGTACCAAGAAAAAAAAAGGAAGTTAATGTTAAACCAGTAGAAGGTACTTCCAGTGGGATTTGAACTTGCAACCCCTGAATGACAAGCCAACTGTTCTAACCTCTACACTACTACTACTACTACTATTTAGCATTTCTATAGCGCTACAAGGCGTACGCAGCGCTGCACAAACATAGAAGAAAGATAGTCCCTGCTCAAAGAGCTTACAATCTAATAGACAAAAAATAAAGTAAGCAACTCAAATCAATTAATGTGTACAGGAAGCAGGAGAGGAGGGTAGATGGAGGCGAGTGGTTACAAGTGGTTACGAGTCAAAAGCAATGTTAAAGAGGTGGGCTTTCAGTCTAGATTTAAAGGTGGCCAAGGATGGTGCAAGACGTAGGGGCTCAGGAAGTTTATTCCAGGCGTAGGGTGCAGTGAGACAGAAGGCTCGAAGTCTGGAATTGGCAGTTGTGGAGAAGGAAACAGATAAGAAGGATTTATCCATGGAGCAGAGTGCAAGGGAAGGGGTGTAGGGAAGGATGAGTGTGGAGAGATACTGGGGAGCAGCAGAGTGAGTACATTTATAGGTTAGTAGAAGAAGTTTGAACAGGATGTGAAAATGGATAGGGAGCCAGTGAAGCGACTTGAGGAGAGGGGTAGTAAGAGTAAAGCGACCCTGGCGGAAGACGAGACGGGCAGCAGAGTTTTTGAACCGATTGGAGAGGGGAGAGGTGACTAAGTGGGAGGCCAGCAAGAAGCAGATTGCAGTAGTCTACACTACCTCAGTTATTAGGTGGTGCATGCGTTACTTGTTTTTTTCAGCACTGAATCTGATTTTTGTGGGCAAAGTAATGATCTTAGTACTATTTTCTCTTGATTGCTGTTCCTGTTGAACAGGACACCTATATGCTGTAAGCTTGTTCTACATTGGAAAGCCATATCTTGTCAGACAAGCAGGTGGAAGTTTCTAGAACTGGGGGAACTTCTTCAAAGCTATGGGGCGAAGCATCAAACACTTATATGAGGGGCCCTCAAGAGAGCCTGTCCCTCTTCCTATTGCTGTCTCCTTTCAGTGGCTTTCTGCTGACTCAGTCTCAGCTGCAGCGGGGGGTGAGTACTGGACTTTCTCAACCCCATGCCCTCATCTTTTGGAGCACAGAGATTCCTAGTTTAAAAACAGGCTTATAATTGGGGGAGGGGAGATACAGAGCTGGCAAGTTACCCATTTCAGAAAGGAGATGTTTTGGCCAGTTTGGGTGTTACTCTGTTCAAGAGAGTCCAAGGCGCCATAAATAGTATAGCGTCTAAGCCAGGATCTGCATTGTTCCAGTGGATGCAGCCATTTTCGCCAAGGAGAATAAATGCCAGCATCCAAAATTCTGCGTGGAGCACCAAATTCTGTAACCACACACGTAAGAGTTTAGAAACACCCATGTCACTCCTTCATGTCACCCCTTCCATCATGCTCCCATTTCAGATCTGCGTGGTAGAATTTATGCAGATTAGCTTATAGATTATGCCTGGTGATTAGTACATGTAAATTCTAATTAGTCTCAATTAGTGCTGATAATTGCTTGTTAATATCCAGTTATCAGTGCTGATCGGCTAGTTAACTGAAACAGTAAATAGCATACACCTTGATTCACGGGTGCAAATTTGGGCATGCTATACAGAATCTGGGGGTTAATGTGTGTTTTACCACATGGCAACTACTAGTGTAGAACCACATTTAAGGGCCTTTGTAGTATTTTCATAGTTAGCATACGGCAAACTGCACATTAAATGTTTTTTGTACCGGGGTGGCTTGGGCAGAGAGTGGGCATGGAAGCCATGTAGCAGTTAACGTGCTGCTGTTACCATGCACCAAGGGGTGGATTCTATATATAGCAAGGACAAATTTCTGCCTAAGCGTGTTGTATAATCCGCACCTAGATTTAGGCATGGTATATAGAATTTACTTAGGTGGCAATTGTAACACCTAAATCTATGTGCCTCCATTTACACCAATTTACACGTAGATTTAGGCACAGAGGGCCATATTCTATAATCACGTGTAAATTTCGGAACGCCCATAAAACACCCATAACCACGCCCCTTTTGTCTTTGCACATTAGAAGCTAGGCACAGTGCATTACAGAATACGCTTAGCGAGTCATGTATGTAAATTCTAATTATTGCTAATTAGTGCTCATTATTGCTTGTTAAGTGCTGTTATCAATGCTAATTAGATTGTTAAGCCAATTAAGTTTCGCGTGTTGTTATAGAATCTGCTTGGATTTCGGCAGGGATCTCTAGGTGTGCTATATAGAATCCAGGGGTAACTGCTTAATATGGAGTTAACGCAGGAACACTTGCCACCTCCTAAATAGGAGGTACTGAGTGTTTCTGTTTTAACTGGGAGCAGGTACCATGCATTAATCTGAATATTAACGGACAACCTGCATCAGAAAAAAGTAGGAACACCCCAAAAGGAGCCGCATTAAAAGATGAAGCGTCCGCACAGTAAAATCCCACGTTAAGCCACAGTAAGTAAAATGTTACCAAGGTTTATAAAAGGGTCCGTATGTGTTCCTTTATTTTCTCTGGTCCTGCTTTGTGTATCTCATGTTCCCGTGATCCAGTAATGTTTAACAGTAAGCAGTGCAAGAACATATTTTTTTTTGTTTCCTTATACTGCTCCATTTAAAGGTTTTCAGCATAGCTTGCATATTATAGAGAATAATTGGGTTTTTGTATATATTCAGATATAAATTAGTAAATCTTTTTCCTTGCTTCTGTGCAATATACTTTCTTCCTCTGCATGTGATGTGTAGTATTTTACTTAGGGATGCGTGTACTATTTCAAAATGAGCATAAACAAGAGAGATTGTAGGCTGGTTCATGTTTCTAGAAAATAGTTTTTGCTGATGCCAGCAAAAGAAAAAAAAAAACCCTAAAGTTTTTTTTTATTTTTTGTTAATATATGTTAAGTTTCCCAATTAATTTCTATCCATTTATTTTAAACACACACCCCACGCAAAAGTAACGGATCCTACTTTCCTGGACATGTACATCAGTGGTTCTCAACTCAGTGTTCGGGACACACCAAGCCAGTCAAGTTTTCAGAATACTCACAATGAATTTGCATGAAATTGATTTGCAGACAATCCTGAAAACCTGACTGGCGGATTTGCCCAAGGACTAGTTTGGGAAACTGTGATATAGATGGATCTCCCTCAAAATGAATACATTTAAATTTTGCTGCTGGCAAAATCTTTATGCAGCCTCCTTGATGTGTTCTGAAATTTAGGTATGGTTATGAGAGAAAACACATATAGAACCGATGACCCTTGACAAGCTGCCTTCCCTTTAGAAGACATCTTAAAATATTTTCACTGATTCAATGGAAAGGTTGTTCTTCCTCTGCAGTTCTTTAAAGTAATGTCTCACTCAAGTAGAAACAAAATTGCCATTATATAGTGATATCCAAACAAAGGGGTCCTTTTACAAAGGCACGCTAAAAATGGCTTGTGGTAGTGTAGGCGTGGGTTTTGTTGCGCACCAATCCATTTTTCAGCGCACCTGTAAAAAAGGCCATTTTAAAGTTTTTGCCAAAAATGAACGTGTGGCAAAATCAAAATTGCCGCGTGTCCATTTTGGGTCTGAGACCTTACTGCCAGCCATTGACCTAACAGTAAAGTCTCACGTGGTAACCGTGGTAACTTGGCGCGCTTCAATACACGTTGGCCAAAAAAAAAAATTTCGGACGCATGCCAAAAATGAAATTACCACAAAAGCCACATGGTAGCCGTGCAGTAACTCAATTTTGGCACGTGTTCTCAATTTTGGCATGTGTTGGACATGCATAGACGCTTACGCGGCTTAGTAAAAGGGCCCCAAAAGCTCCTCTTTCTCATATGACAAGTCTACATTTGACTCAATGTCACATTTGCAACTCAGCTGAACTAAAATGATTCTTGTTTACAAGAATGTTATCTTGTCACAGCAGTTGAGAAATTACCCACAAAATAGTCATAATTTCCCTTAAATGCTCCATGAATGATGATTGATGACTCAGATCAGCTCTTTGGCCATCCCATACTCGGATGCTTAATTACATGAGTAATAGTTTAATTTTACAGATGATGCACTGCTAATTGAAAATTGATGTGTATTTAATTTCATGATCCCTTGCTGGTTTTCAGGATTTGGATACAGACTGTTGGATTCCTATTTATAAAACATTGACTGACATTTTGGGGTAGTGTGTGTACATTCATTAGTGCCTTTGTAATATGCCAGGAGAAAGAGACACATGTCATTTATCTCTAGCCAAAGCAGGAAAAATAAAAGAAAAAAAAGAAATGAAAGAGATTGAGCACAAAGTGAAATAAAATAACAGCTGACAGCGATCAACCAGGTGTTTTCTTTGCTGCACATCACCACCTCCAAATTAAAAGTGACAGAACAATCCAGATAATTTTGCACTGAAATAATTACCAATTTGGAAGATGTGTAGGTCTATTTTGATCAAGTATGCCTTTTGTTTTAAAGGCTTCATTGCATTACCCAGTTCTCCTTTCATTTTCCTTCTTAAGAAAACTGTACCCTGAGTGTTATTTGCTGTATTTCAGAAGGACACACAGAGTGATGTAATACACTTTTTGTGAGGTTAACATTTACTTCTAAGCTGCTGTTTTTAAAACTCTAAGGGGTCCTTTTATGAAGGCATGCTAACGGATTTAGCACACGCTAAATAAGACACTAATAGGAATATAATGGGCATCTTATTTAGTCCGCTGAGGGGCCCTTTTACTAAGCCGCATAGGTGCCTACGTGCAGCCAATGTGCATGAATTTGGAATTACCACCCTGCTACTGTGTGGCCTAGGGTGTAATTTCATTTTTTATGCATATCCACTACGTGCACCAGAAAATTTTATTTTTATTTTCTGGCATGTGGCGCTACCAGGCAGTAAAAGGCATTTGATGCACGTAGACCATTACCACCCAGTTAATGCATGAGACCTTACTGCTAAGTCAATGGGTGGCGGTAAGATCTCAGACCCAAAATGGACGTGCGCCAATTTTCATTTTGCCACACGTCCATTTTCACTCAAAATTTTAAAAAGGCACTTTTACAGGTGCGCTGAAAAATGGATCTGTGTGCATCCAAAACACGTGCTTTCACTAGCACAGGCCATCTTTCAGCGCACCTTAGTAAAAGGGACCCCTTAATTCTTCTACATTTTCCAAGGTCCATGAAAGCAGCCATTTATTGAGAAAGAAAAGGAACACAAATGATATTGAATGCTCTCTTTTTGTTTTGAATGTCATGTTTGATACCACTTGGAACAAACTGGCCTTTGGATATGATCTGAAATTGGATTCTTAGTAGAACAATTGCTTCAAGGAGGTCCAGAAGGATTGTAGAGTGAAGCTGTAAAGAATTCCATATAATAACATAATAACTTAAGGACATTCTCAGCTGAAGCAGTGAGAAATTTCACTTGTTGGATTCACTGCAAACATTGCAAAGTGTAGACAAATAGTACTTAACATGAGCTTATTATGGACCTGTTCTGAAAGGACTTTGCCAAATAATGCCCGTTTCTTGCATATTTTGAAGTTTGTTTTTAAGTTATTGACTGCCATTGAGCTATTTTGGTTTCTCATGCTTGTTGTAACTGCCTCTTTAGTTCTTTAATGATATTCTCTGAAAGTAATATTCTTTTTCTTTATCTTTTGTTTTTAAGATAAAGACATACCCTGCTGATACATCTAATCATCCTTTTTTCGATCCTTTTCCAACAGTGCCACAGTTTTCTGTAAGTAGCAAGTGTAACTAAACCAAGATAAAAACACTTAACTGAATAATTTGTAAGAGAAAATCTCAAATTGTGTTTATCTAAACAAGAATTCAATCAAGGCAGTATCAAAAACTGATAAAAGCACAGAGCATTTGGTTTTCTGCAAACTCTAGCATATTTCAGTATCATGTACAAAATATTAAGATACTAGTAAAAAATGCCCGTTTCAAAAGGGAAGGAAACGGGCGCTAGCAACGCCATCCCCCATCCTCCCTCGCTGTTGCAGACTCTGCCTTCCCTCCATTTTCACCCCCCCCCCTTCCGCGACCCTGTCGACCCCCATTCTCGACGAAAACCGTCCCCCGCCGCCGTCCAGTACCTGTGCTGATGGGGGACCCCAAACACCGTCAGCCGAAGTCCTGTGCTGGCTTTGGCGGCGTTGCTTCTTCACTGCTCTTCGGTTCAAGTTCCTCTGCGTGCATCTGACGTCACTATTCTGTAAATACTCACTTAAATGTACAGTGCATGCTTCTTGCAGCTGTCCGGGTGGTGCCACATCTGAGTTTGTTTGACCAACGTTTCAGCCATCTTGCTGTGACTTTCTTCAGGGTGATCACTGGTCAAGCATACTTGGATGCCGCACCACCCAGACAGGTGCATGAATGATGACCACAGTTGCAGAAGCCTAAGGGAGCTTACATAGCCTATATTTACAAGGGTGTTATATGCATGGGTGGAACTTGAGTAGGGCTCAATGTTATGCTTGTAACTTATAGCAGTGTTTCCCAAGTCCAATCCTGGAGTACCCCCTTGCCAGTCAGGTTTTCAGGATATCCACAATGAATATGCATGAAAGAGATTTGCATATAATAGAAGCAGTGTATGCAAATCAAGTTCATGCATATTCATTGTGGATATCCTGCAAAACCTGACTGACAAGGGGTACTCCAGGACTGGACTTGGGTAAACACTGACATAGATTACTGTAAAATATGCAGGTATCGCAGTACTTATAAACTAATACACCAGCTCTATGACTGGTTTAAGTGCTCGCACCTAAATGGTAAACGTTATGCTAGTATCCTATAAAAGAAAGTGGGTGCTTATGTTGCTTTATACTACAAAGAACCCTGTTGGAGAATCACCCCCTTTGTGGATAAATATATATGAGTACAGTCAGTATTGTTACCATGCCTCTCTCCTGGACCAAAGTTGCCTCCAGCTGTGCCCTGTGCAACTCCGCAATCAAATTCAACACTCCTGGCTTGGTGAGATTTTCTTTAATAGCCTCAGAATATGGTCCATTTCCCAATACAAACAGTTTATAGGTGCTGCAATTCTTCAAGTTCCTTTAAAATGGGTTTTCAAATTACAGCTTCTCCTTTATAGCTCCGTACAGTCTCTCTAGAGCCAGAAGACACTGACTCTCTCAAGGCGTTGCCTAGGGCAGCACCCCGCAAGTAATTAACCCCCCCCCCTTCCCCACAGTCTTCTGTGTCTAACTTGCTTTTCAGTTTTTAGTACTTGAAGTAACCCCCCCACCCTACCCACAGGCCCAAAGCGCATGGATTCCCCACAGAATACAGTTCTTCTGGAGATTAAGTTCTTTTAATATTGCAGTTCACTGTTTCAAGCTCAACCTCTTTTCCTTCACCTCTCACACACACAGAGGTTAAAGGGACCCCCCTCCCTCTACCAGCCTCTAATACCTGGATTCCACCCACTTGCGTCAGGTTTGAGCCGCACAGCACAAATCCCAGCTTCAGGCACTGCTTCTGTAGTGAGCTTCACCTGGACTACCTTGTTCAGACATCCTAAGTTTCTGCTATCAAGCTCTCCTCCACTTCCCACCCAGGCTAGAAAATAGGGCTGTTATAAACCCTTTTAGCCTTTTTTCCTGTACCTGGTCCAGTGCAGAGATATCCATAGGTTCAATCCCATCCGCTTCTATTCCTGCCTCTGGCTGCCAGTCCATCAGCTCTTCGCCTTGTATATCACCCAGCTGTTCCAAATCATTCCGATTAGCATCTCTGAACCAGTCCCCTCCCTCCTCACCTGTAGCCTGGGACCTGTAGTTCTTACTCTCCTCCCTAATAGGACTAGAGTTTTATGCAGAGACTCTTGGGAACTGTAGTCTTCCTCCATCTCAGAGGAAATAAGATGCTTGTATCTTTGAAGAGGGGTGGGCCATCTACCCCGAGGAACCTGGGACATGTAGTTTAAGTTTTCAGGGGGAAATCTTCCTTTCCTGCTCCTTTCCCTGGCAACTTCCTCACCTATTATCCTCGAATCCTCACAGTATGTATATAAGTTTCCTGGAGTGAGTGGAGGCATTTCTGGGGGCAAGGTTGGGGAGGGGTTTGTATTTATGTATATAATCTTAGAAATTTGAACTTATGGGCCTAAAGTCCAAAAAGGTGCCCATTTTCAAACCTATTTTATTATGGCTACATAGGCTGTTCTGTATCTTTATATAAGAGGCTGCTAGGTCTGGCTCCAGTAGTGGCAAATGGTGATCATTGGGGGTGCTAAGTCCAATGGAAAAAAAACCCTCCCTGGACACATACATGGAATTTTCTCAATATTGGGGTTACTCAAGCACCCACAGCACCACAGAGCCAGCTACTGTGATGTACGTGTTTACACATGCTGTGAATTAGTGTAAATGGGTGCCTGTACTCTACACAAGGTAATCAAAATGTGAGACAATGACAAGTCACTGGAGGAAGAGAACAAAACTCCAGTATGGCAAAGGCAACTTTATTGAAGAAGTAATTCATAAACAAAAACCTAACAGAGCCAAGTTTAAACAAATGCCCACATCAGGTGTGAGGTGACATCGCTGAAACCAGTTGGTGATATTGTGCATCTGGATTTTCAAAAGGCAATTTGACAAAGTACCTCATGAAAGACTCCAGAGGAAATTGAAGAGTCATGGGATAGGAGGTAGTGTTCTATTGTGAATTAAAAACTAGTTAAAAGATAGGAAACAGAGAGTAGGGTTAAATGGTTAGTACTCTCAATGGAGAAGGGTAGTTAGTAGGGTTCCCCAGGGGTCTGTGCTGGGACCGCTGCTTTTTAACATATTTATAAATGACCTAGAGATGGGAGTAACTAGTGAGGTAATTAAATTTGCTGATGACACAAAGTTATTCAAAGTCGTTAAATCGCGGGAGGATTGTGAAAAATTACAAGAGGACCTTGCGAGACTGGGAGACTGGGCGTCTAAATGGCAGATGATGTTTAATGTGAGCAAGTGCAAAGTGATGCATGTGGGAAAGAGGAGCCCGAATTATAGCTATGTCATGCAAGGTTCCACGTTAGGAGTCATGGACTAAGAAAGGGATCTAGGTGTCGTCGTTGATGATACGTTGAAACCTTCTGCTCAGTGTGCTGCTGCGGCTAAGAAAGCAAATAGAATGTTAGGTATTAGGAAAGGAAAACAAAAATGAGGATGTTATAATGCCTTTATATCGCTCCATGGTGCATATTGTGTGCAATTCTGATCACCGAATCTCAAGAAAGATATAGTGGAATTAGAAAAGGTACAGAGAAGGGCGACAAAAATGATAAAGGGGATGGGACAACTTCCCTATGAGGAAAGGCTAAAGCGGCTAGGGCTTTTCAGCTTGGAGAAAAAACAGCTGAGGGGAGATATGATAGAGGTCTATAAAATACTGAGTGGAGTGGAACAGGTAGACTTGAATCACTTGTTTACTCTTTCCAAAAGTACTAGGACTAGGGGGTACACAATGAAGCTACAAAATAATCAATGTAAAACAAACTGGAGAAAATATTTCTTCATTCAACATGTAATTAAACTCTGGAATTCGTTGCCAGAGAATGTGGTAAAAGCAGTTAACTTAGTGGGGTTTAAAAAAGGTTTGGATAACTTCCTAAAAGAAATGTCCATAAGCCATTATTAAGATAGACTTGGGGAAAATCCACTGCTTGATAAGCAGCATAAAATATATTGTACTGTTTTGGGATCTTGCCAGCTACTTGTGACCTGGATTGGACACTGTTAGAAACAGGATGCTGGGCTTTATGGATCTTCAGTCTGTCCCAGTATGGTGACACTTATGTTCTTATCTTTGTCATACTGATGCTTGGCTCTCTTCACCTTCTTCCGTGACTTATTGTCTCATATTTTGATCATCCTCGGTGTGTTTAGTCTCCTTTGCTTCATTGTACTCTACACTTGTACATCACAACTCTGCTTCTGCTCTACCCAAATTATGTATCTGGGAACACAGATGGGGCAATTCTGTAATAAGGGCACTAAAAGTTAGGCTGCACATAGGTGCATATGTAATTGAAATGCTATCAGATATGAAAATATATGTGTACATATGCACACAAAAGGCAAATCCCCACCTAAATCTGATTTTTGTAACTATGCGCATATCTCCGATAGCACATAGTTTGCAAATGGGCATACGCATGGGCGGAGTCTTGGCAGGGTGCACACTTAGGTATACAAATTATGGAATTCTGTAAGTTATGCGCATATCTCTAGCACTCATTTGTCAGCATTTACACCAGTTTTAAGCCCTATCTTTCAGGTGTATATCTACCTGATTATGCTTATAACATATAGAAAAAAGTAGTTGCCCTGTTACAGAACTGCATCCAGATTATATAAAAGTAGGTGTACACTTTCTAGGTATGTATGCGACCTTATACAATTTTATAAAAGTCTTTGTCTCCTGTAAAACTGACTTTACATGCTGAAACATGTCCTCCATGTGTGTATATTCATCCTTAAAATTTGTGCATAGCAAAGAGCAGGTGTAAAAGTATGTACATAGCTTCCATGGGGTAATTTTTGAAAGACGAGGAATGCATGCTGCTTTGCTTTGAAAATCTGCTCGTCCATGCAGAGAAAGCTATGCTTACAGTTTACACATCTGAATATGGTTGCCAAACCCATATCTTTATCGAAGCTGCATCCACTTGTTTCTCTGACAGCTCAGTCCTTGCTTTTACTTCTCTATGGGGCCCTTTTACAACGCGGCGGTAGAGCTCCTTTGTGTCAAATTGGGACTACCGTCAGGCTACCCCAGGAGCCCAGCAGTAGTTCCCACCCCCGTACACACCATTTCCGCTGCTACAAAAATATTTTGTATTTTTGTAGCGCCGGGGCATACCTGGCGGTAATTGGGCAGTGCCGCATGCTGCCGGGTTACCATCGGGTTAGCACAGAAGCCCTTACCATCACCTAAATAGGTGGTAAAAGCTTCTCCTGGAAATGGCCGCACGTCAATCCCTGTGATTAGCACATGGCCGTTTCCTTTTTTTAAAAAACTCAGCCTTTAGCCCACTACAGTAAAAGGGGGCCTTGCTGTGCGTCAAAAACATGGGCTGATGCTACTGCAAGCCACCTTTTAATGCAGCATGGTAAAAGGGGTCCTATATGTGCCTATATTCTTTCTCCATGCCTTTCTTCATTCTCTACTTTTCTTTTCTGTTTTAACTTATTTCCCTACTACCTCTGATAACTTGGTTTGTTTGCCTTTTCTAGTTTTCTCTTTCAGCTTTTCAGATATCTTCTATTCTACGTTAATGTGTTGTCATACCTCACTTTCTTTATGTACATCCTCTTCTTTCTTACCTAAATCTTTTTCCAATTTCTTATTATTTCTTCTTTTCCAGTGTCCCTCTCTTTTCATATTCTATTCTCCTTGTACTCTCCTTTCTTCATTGCTTATGCTCATTACATCATTTTATCTTTTTGGCTTCCTCTCTACTGCTTTTCACCCTTCACTTCTCAGTTTTTCCTCATCCTGTCTTCCAGTTCCTTTCATTTATTTCTGTGATACTCATCATCTGTTCTCTTCTTACTGATTAGTTCTGCTGTATTGCCCTGAGGGGAAACAAATGATATAATACGTGGGCTTTTGAGATCACAGAGGGTCCCCTCTTCAGATGTAACTGCAATACTTAAGGAAAGAAGGTTTCATATCTAGAGAATATTGTTGCATGGGAATTTCCATGGTAGAAGTCATCAAGAGGTGTCACATGGAGACTGAGCAAGTATCGAAGTAGAATTTCTGATTTGTATTGTGGGTATTCCTGCCTAACAACATTGTCTAGATCAGGGATTCTCAACCTAGTCCTTGGGACACACCAAGCCTCTCCATTTTCAGAAAATCCATAATGAATATACATGACACAGTTTTGAATAGTTACAAGGAAATACATGCAAGTCTATCTTATGTTTATTCATTACAGATATCCAGAACTTCTACTGGCTGGATGTGTCCTAAGACGTGGGTTGAGAACCACTGCTACAAATATAAACGCTTCCTTTGTAGTCTCAGATGTCTATCTAAGCATCTTTTATTTTTTTTTATGGGTACTTATAGCCCACTACTCTCCCTAAATTTAGGTTCAGAGTGGGTTAAACAGTAAATGTCAAAGACCATACATAATCACTCTCTCAAATATAAAATCTAATATTAAAATAAAAATTCACAAGGTACAGACTCAGCTCAGTCATTCTTCTTTCTAATTTTTCTTGCTGTCAACTTTTACTAATTCTCTCTCATTTCTTCCACCTTTCATCTTTCTAACCTTTTCTGCCTGTTTGCCATCTTTTCCCTCACTTGTCCTCCCTTATATAGCCTCACAGACTTTTGAACCAGCATTGGAAGAGATATGTCTACAACTACCATTTTTATTCTCCCATGCTTCTTGTTTTAACATGACTCTCAGAAAATGATCAGTGCTTTAATGTTTTGTTTTAGGAAGAATTAATAGAGAACAAACTACAGTGTTACTCTGTGCTGCCATCTCCCAAGAGATTATCTCCTGTACCTCATATATTGACAGGAAGGCCTTTGATGGAGACATTCCCAGCAACACAGACCAATCTTACAACACACAAACCTATTTATTTAGCAGACAGGTACTGTGAAGTTCTTTTAATATTTTTATAAATGTATATTTATGTTCATGTTTTCTTTACAACAATAGTTGTCTCTAGAACAGGGGTGTGGGCAGTCACAGGCTTTGAGGACCACAGCCCACTCAGGTTTTCAAGATTTCCACAGTGAATATGCATGAGATTGCTTTGCACATACTGCTTCCATTCTATGTGAATAGATTTCATGCATATTCATTGTGGAAATCTTGAACACCCAACTGGGTTGTGGCCCTCAAAGACACTGGTCGCCCACCCCTACTCTAGAATTTGTATCCAGTGAGAAACCATTGGCCACTACCTGCAGATTCCTTTTTTTTTTTTTTTTGGCAGTCTTCCTTCATAGTTGCACTCAATGAATAAATTCTCTTGACTGAACCTACTACTACTACTACTACTTAGCATTTCTATAGCGCTGCCAGGGTTACGCAGTGCTGTACAGCGCTGAACCCTTGACATTTGCCCTCCTGTTTAATAAGCCACACTAGTGGCTGGCAGTGTGGTAATGCCGACGCAGCCCATTCACTTTGCCGTGCAGGAGCCACTAGCGCAGCTTAGTAAACAGGGGCGGGGGGGGGGGGGGAGGGATTAGTGTCCATTCTTGAAAGAACGAATTATCCCTCCCCTCCCCTCCCCAACCACCTCCACCACTATATATGACCATCCTCATTCCATATTTCCATTAGCAGAAATCAAAATCTATTGGCCCTGGATGGAGATTTCAGAAAAGTAAATTCTACACAAATATTCCTTCCTGTAAATTAATGCTCTAGCACTATTATTTTTGATAATATTCTGTTCAATATTCAGACCTGGTCATGTTTAGAAAAAAATACATGCATTCTAGGCCGCTATTCAGATAAGTCGGGGGTGGGCAACCTTGGTCCTCAAGGGCTACAACCCAGTCGGGTTTTCAGGAGTTCCCAAATGAATATGAATGAGGTCTATTTGCATGCACTGCCTCCATTGTATGAAAATAAATCTCATGCATGTTCATCAGGGAAATCCTGAAAACTTGACTGGGTTACGGATTGCGGTTGCCCACCCCTGAGATGGGTGGTGGTGCTGAATATGTATAGAAAGCACCCGTTACCTGTAGCTATACATATAAGGGTGATATTCAGCTTCTATCCATATAGCTAAATGGTTGAAGTTAGAGCTGCTTAGCTCTATGGGTGACAGCTGAATATAGTTGCTATATGTATAATTATGTGAAATGCCCTGGTTCCCTTCCAACAGTGCATTCAGAGAAATATTTGGTGGCACTATCCATATAAGGATGCTGAAAACCCATGGGTAGGGGAGTTACACTTTTTTTGTTCAGTTATTTTTATTATACTTTTAACATTCCGGTTGTTTAAACCAATTGCTAAATACATAAACATGTACTAAAGAGAAGGGCGCCCATCTTTCGACACAAATCGGGAGATGGGCATCCTTCTCCCAGGGTCGCCCAAATTGGCATAATCGAAAGCCGATTTTGGGCGTCCTCAACTGCTTTCTGTTGCAGGGATGACCAAAGTTCCTGGTGGCATGCCAGAAGCATAGCGAAGGCGGGACTGGGGCATGCCTAACACATGGGTGTCCTCAACCGATATGGAAAAAAGAAGGGCGTCCCTGACTAGCACTTGGGCGACTTTACTTGGTCCATTTTTTTGTTACGACCAAGCCTCAAAAAGGTGCTCGAACTGACCAGATGACCACCGGAGGGAATCGGGGATGACCTCCCCTTACTCCCCCAGTGGTCACCAACCCCCTCCCACCCTAAAAAAAATCTTTAAAAATATTTTGTGACGGCCTCTATGACAGGCTCAGCGCACAAGGTAAGGGAGCTATGTACCTGGGAGCAATTTGTGAAGTCCACTGCAGTGCCCTCTAGGGTGCCCGGTTGGTGTCCTGGCATGTGAAGGGGACCAGTGCACTACGAATGCTGGCTCCTCCCATGACCAAAGGGCTTGGATTTGGTCGTTTCTGAGATGGGTGTCCTCGGTTTCCATTATCGCCGAAAATCGGGGACGACCGTCTCTAAGGTCGACCTAAATTTCGCGATTTGGGCGTCCCCGACTGTATTATCAAAACAAAAGATGGACGCCCATCTTGTTTCGATAATACAGGTTTCCCCGCCCCTTCGCCGGGACGTCTTGCGAGGACGTACTCAGGAAAACTTGGGTTCCCCTTTTGATTATGCCCCTCCATGTGTTCCAGCGGCCATTTTGAATATGTTCCAATGTCGCGGATGATGATGTCATTGGAACAGGGAAAGCACGAATACTCATGGAACCAAAGTGTACGAAGTTAAAAACGTTATGTATAGTGATAAAACAAATACATGAAATTATACATAAAATAAGGATTGTAAGTTTGTATACATGAAGTGCTTACATATGTAATAAATACATATTCACCAAAACCAAATACAATACCACCAAAAACAATTATAAATAAGCAATGCAAATTTAAATACTAAAGTAAAAAATATAAACATGACCTTTATATTATATTTACAAATAAACCCACTTTCTTTCTGCAACTTATTTCAACACCACTTCCCTTTGGGTTGGGCCTTCCTCCCACCCTGAGATATCCCCTGCTGTCCCCCCAGTGATTCTAGGGGAAAGCTGCTGCCGCTCAGTAATCCCCATATGATGGGGGTTTACATTAAGATAAACTTTCAGCTGAAAACAGAGGCTCCTAACTGAAAATAGGGGACAGATTTAGGAACCTAACTTATGTGCTTAAAGTTAGGAACTCAGGCTTTTTTTGTTTTTTTCTTGGTCCCTTTGTTAAGTAATCAAACCACTTATTCATAATAACATTTCCATAGAGGAAGAGGTTAGAGCAGTAGTTCCCAAACCTGGTCCTGGAGGCACCCCAGCCAGACAGGCTTTCAGGATGTCCACAATGAATATTCATGAGAGAGATTTGCATGCAGTTGAGGCAGTGCCTGCATAACTCTTATGAATATTCATTGTTGGTATCCTGAAAACCTGACTGGCTGGTGTGCCTCCAGGACCAGGTTTGGTAACCACTAGGTTAGAGCATTTATTATTTAAAGAAGAGTTAAATTTGTTCCTTTGCAGCGAATTGTAATTACTTTCTGTATGAGATGTAACGTGTATTTTATGGCCTTCCAACTGTGTTACTAACGTATGTGGCTATTTCATTCTGCCTTAATTACAGTGCTGAGGCTCTGAGGCGTGAACTTGAAAGAGAGAAGATGATGAAAAGACTGCTGATGACAGAACTATGAGAATTCTCATGTCTGCTCTGTGGAAGATGGATCAGTGGAGAGGCCATTTAATGCCTTCTGTTGGTTGATTACTTTTCCTGACTGTAATAACAGTGGTGCACACCATGACAAGGTGAAATGCACTATGTGCCTGGCTGCTGTCTGTTTGATTTCTGATGGTTGGTTATTGCACAGACTAACAGGGCTTGGGCTTGTCTTTATAACAAAGGGATTGTTTCTAGTATCACTGCTAGATAAGAAAGCCTTCAACTCTTCAGTTCACTTGTATGGAAGGGGTGGCTAATATGGCCAATAGAATCCTAGGGTTCTCTTGATGAAGCTAAGGAGGAAGGGGTTGAAGGCAGGGAAATACTGATTTCCATGAGGAGGAAAGTGATCTCCTGTTTTGTATATATGTGTGTATATATATTGTTAATAACTGAACAGAGATGAATAATGTTAAGCAGACTATTTTGATAGCAGCTTAGAACAAAATAAGTATGGTATTTTATATTGTAATTTGCACCAAGCTGCTGCCATTTATTGAAGAATAATTTTTAAAGTCATAAAAGATTATTCTACGTTCATCCTAAGGACTGTTATCTTCCTCTTGAAAAAGATAGAGAACTGTCCTAGGAACATTTACCATAAAGCTCTGCTTAAATGTCTATAAATACCATTAAAAATGTATATCTGTACATGCCATCAGAAGTTCTAAAACATTTCCATTCTTATTAATATCAAAGGAGAAATGTATCTCTTTCAACAAGACCACTTCAGTGTTTCAGAGCAGTTTGGATAGATGCTCAAAGCACTCAGGAGAACTCATGGATTGCATCAACTATAGTAATTATAGAGAGGGCAACTACGGTGATAACGGTTATTTTGAAATGCTGTGCCCATAATACCTCTTGACAGTTGTATAAGAAAACATTATTTGCATGATTTAAATGTGAATCATTGACTACTCGGTCTCGCAGTATGTTGGTGATAGACCTTTCAGCCTTTTTCGATCACTAGAAGAGAGGCGTCCGTATATTAAATCATACTGAACTTGATCCAGCTTACTGGAGAAGCTTATGGTTGCAGTATTATCTCCAACCACTAGATTTCCTTCAAAACTCTTTGCTTAAGGACCAGGTAGGAAGCACTCATCTTCTACTGACTCCATCCACTCCCCAAGCCAGTTGAATTTTCATATGCATAAAGGTATGTTGGCATTTACTGTCTCCAGTAAATGTAAGTATATCTTATGCATAATGTTGAAGGATATCCAAAACCCCAAATGCTTTTTTTGGAGGTGGGAGGATGGGGTGCTGAGGACTGGTTTTGAACACCACTGCTCCGCCTGACTCTTGAGCATCTTTCTGTATGTAAGCCAAAAGGAAGGCAAGGTACAATTTTCAAAGAAATGTATCTTTGGCTCTGACTCTACCTCCCAAGTTGTGCAGGGATATAAAACAGATGTGTTTTTATCTATTTTATTCACTGTCTTTACTCATTATACTATATTATACTAAGGCTGTTCTTAGACTTCTAAATATAAAGAACTTTTCCCCTGTATAGATCCCCTTTTGTCATAATCTCCAATTCTTATTTTATTTTTATGCTATTTGAAATACAAAATTCAAGTATATAACTTAACAAAGGAAACATCAGTGCTTTAAGGAAATTATACAAAGATAAACTTTTCCAGCAGCTGATACAACAAAGGAAAGTGGTCTTTTGACACCTGTCACAATGGTGTACCACAGGAGACTTTTGTGTGATAGCCATGGTAGGGTTCAGGCATGCCACAGAGGTGACATGCTCAGCCCAAGGAGGGGGAAAGCAGAAGACTGCTTTCTTGCTAGTCATGTCAAATTTTTCTAATCATAAGAGTAGTGCTGAGGGTTCATTTCAAACATGACTGATGAGGTTCTTAAGTCAAACAAGATGATGAAGGAAAATAAGAATGGATTAAAACAGGTGTTGGGACTAAGGACAATCTAAAATGGACAGAGGAGAAAATGGTATCAAGTATTCCAAGAAACTCAAATCTGTCCCAGTTCCAGAACTGATAAGTCTAATGAGATGAGATGAGCTCTAGCAATTATGAAGTTACTAGCTATGAACACTTGAAAATATATATCTTTTCTCCAGACATAGCAGCATAAATATAACTCGGAAGACCTAATCTTCATGTCACATTAGTCAGGATAGTCATTCCAATTTACAGAGTACTAAGGGATAATGTCTGATCCTTTTCAAAACATCCTCAATGAATATGCTCCATCTCATCAGCTAAGGTCTTCTTCAAAAGCTTCTCTTTCAGTTCCACCACAAGAGGCAACACATCTGGCTGAGATGCATTTAGGTCCTCCTCCATCGCTGGCCCTTCCTTATCAACTCTCTCTCTCTAGACATTAGATTAATAGTTCTTACCTAATATTAGCACTTCTCTCAGTCCTTTATCTTTGGTTTGAATTGACTGTGGATTGATATGTCCCCTAGGATTATTAATGATCATTTTGGTTTTCTATGTATTTTATGTTATATTGTTGTAATCTGCTGAGAACAAGTGCCTTTTTAATCAGCAGAACAGAAATGAAAGTGATAAACGGAATTACATTTCTTGTCCCCTATCCAATTGAATCCCAAGAAAAAGAACCATCTTTAAAAAATATGTGCCTTCTGAATCGTTAGAGGAGGAAGGTATTACATCATCTAGGGTTTATTTATTTATTTATTTGCTGTATTTGTACCCCACATTTTCCCCACCTATTTGCAGGCTCAATGTGGCTTACATTATGTTGCAAAAGGTATAATCATAAACAGAGTAAGAGGTATGGTCTAATTTAACATATTACTGTGTAAGAAATTAGGTAGATAGGTCAGTAGAATTATTTACATAACACAAAATAAAACAGGTAAGATATAATGACCAATAGTTTGGCTTATATTTACAGACTTCAAATAATTTAACATCTCTGCTAAATGGAAAAAGGAGGAAAAGAAAGAAGCAGTGTTTAGGCTTCCTTTGTTTATCAAAATAATATCTAACTACTAAAAGGGAAAAATTGGACAAATATAGCATACTTGCTAAGTGAAGAAACTTATCCTCCTGCTCCCTCCCAAGTGGGTTCTTTGAAATCTTTTGTTGGAAAGTCTGTTCTCGCTTCGTGTGGTTCAGCACTTCCCTCAAATAGAAAGCACGTTCTTATTCTTAGGAAAATAATGCTATATGTGGAATAATCAACAGAGCTGCTTTACATACAGCATACATAGCAAAGTCTTTCCAGAAAGAGTTTAGACTATTCAAAACATCTGATCCCCTGAATGAACTCAGAACAAACATTATTTATAGCTGATGCAGCTGTAGACAAATTTGAAAACCTTTGTCCAAAGCAATTACTATAAACACAGCAAGATACTTATAATACACTTTATGGACAATGAACTGGGTTTCTAAATATTGGTTCATTGGTACTCATACTTCTCTAAGTTATAACTCAAAACAGACATTAGAGTCCAGGAAGCATTTTGAACCACTGTTGCCATTTATTTCTAGACAGAAACAAAAAAAGGCAAAGATCTGCCACAGAAATAGCAAATCAAAAGAAAAAAAGCAGATCAAAAAAGACAAAAAAATAGAACAGGAGGGTAACAGAACTATTTTTTTGTCTTTTTTGATCTGCTTTTTTTCTTTTGATTTGCCATTTATTTCTATACATGAGAAATATACTTTAATTTATGAATTGGAAAATAGAGCTTTTGCTTCCTTCTGAGATCAAAACTTAAGCATATTAATCACCTCTGTCAGTTGAGGTTCAGCTTAACTCTTCTGGTAAAGTTCTGTCCTTTATACAATTATGGGGATCACAAGCAAGAGCAGATGGGTGCTAGAAAAAACTAGTAATGGATAATCTAAATAATTTCTTTGACCTCATACGTGTTGAAAGTGAAGTTACCTGAAGTCTGTCACCAACAATGTATCTCAAGAAAGCATAAGCATTCCAGTCTTCAAAGCAACACAGCATGTGGTAGTAGGTACAGATGGCAAAGCTCATTGTCCATATTCCTAATTTACTGCAGATCCACCAGGATTGATTTATAGCCCCCTAGTTTTTAATTCATAAAAACATGGGCAGTTTCAGGCCCATTATAGATGTCTGAATTAGGCAAGATTACCTATGACTGTGAGTCATTATTGTCTAGAGATAATGACCCATCTTGATGGTTGCCCTCAAACAGAGGCTATGGGATTTAATGAGGTGTCAGACATCTCATAATAATGCTATCTTTCAGGAAATAACATTTAAGTTGTTAGAAATATAATTGCTCTAAAACCCTAATGAGCAGATGATCAGAAGGAAATGCAGGTGCTAGAGGCTATTAGTGCCATAGTAGAGCCTGTGTTTGCTATTGCCCCATGATCGGAGCCCCCGAGTGCGTGAAACAACATGCTCGCAGGCTCTGAACGCAACTAGCATGCAAATGCATCCTAATAGGGCTCTTAGCACAAGTAGCATGCAAATGCATGCTAAACATATTCCTCCCCAATGATCAATGAGTATCACTCCGAACATTGGTGCACTATCTGCGGCAAACCCTACACCAGCTTGTTGCTGGCGTTAGGGTTTGCAGACAGCAAGAAAGAGAAGGTCCAGAAGTGCACAATGTACAGCAGCAAAAGAAAAAAGCACAAAAGGGCCTCCAGAACTGGAACGATGATACAGTTTTTATTAAAAGTGACCCGACACGGGCCGTGTTTCGGCGCTCTATAGCACATGCCTCAGGGATCAGTATGAGTATCTTAAATTCTTACAGTGCAGAATGATAATACCAAAAAACTTTATGTTATAGTACAGAAGAACCGTTCCACAATCTGAAATGAGCAGTGCTGAACGCCACTAAGAAATCGCAGTCCAATTCAGTGTGAATGCCAAGTAAAACATATTCCTCCCCAATGATCAGTATCACTCCAAACATTGACGCACTGTCTGCGGCAAACCCTATGACAGCTCGGAGCTGGCGTTAGGGTTTGTAGACCATTGGAGAGGAATGGTGAGCCCTGTCCAGCATGCATTTGCATGCTAGCAGGTCACCTATTCCCCCCAATGCAGCCTTCTCCCCACAGGAGCAAGAATCCTGAACCCCCTTCCCCCCAGTGACAGTGGCTGGAGGTCCGGTCCCCCCTGAAGCCCATTGGCACTGTAGGGGGAGCTGGACATCTAACGGGTCTCCAGCCCCCTACCCCCCCCCAAGCATCCCCCCCAAGTAAAGCCCTGGTGGCCCAGTAGGCCGCGAATCAAGAGGGCTCAGGGTGGGGATACTAGGCCACCAGGGCCATGCTGTTTGGGTTCTGGTGGTCCCAAGGACCTCCAGCCCCTGTGTTTGAAAGCCCAGACCTGTCAAACAAGTGTGGGAGGATAGGCTCGGGTACAATCCTCTTGCACTTTACCCTATGATCAGAGATAATAGCGCACATAAATTTGCATGCTATTATCTCTGATCATAGGGGCGGTAAAGCCCCACACTGTTCCAGCGCTATTTTTAGAGCGCTGTTTGGAACAGCATGGGGTTTTCGATCATCTGGGCATAAATTAGTAAGTCCCTAGCAGGTTTATATACATTTATTGCTAGCTGCATCTGACTGCTGCTGAGCCTGTTTCTGAGCAGTATATAAGAGTCAAATTAAAAACAGAGTACCTAAAAATAGCATCTATTCAGAAGAGGACTTAATTACTTGCAACAGATCTGAAAGATGTATATTCACATTTTCTTACTGACCCACTCAACAAAAGTATCAGATTTGTTTATGGACTTCCTCACTACTTTTTAAGGTCCTGACATTTAAAATCTCTTTGATTCCAAGGATATGTACAAAATTACATCTTGCAAACTTAAGAGATCATATTTTTCTGTGGCAAGCTAAATTATTCCATATCGTACAAACATGTTCTCACAAGAGCTGCTTTCACAGCTGGTACATATGTCCAGAGCATCAGGCATGGAACTAGCATTTAGTTTCAATCTGTTCCAACCAAAGGAATTTAATGATCCAAATCTGCAGTTCCCATCTCCTGAGAAATGGGGACTTGAAAGGCAGGGGTTACTCAAGCTCGATTTTTATGTAACACTGGTATAAGCAATGAAAGAGGAAAAAGTGCAATTACAGGATGTACGATGCCTTCTGTGGGTGATGCATTTGATATTACAGATATAATTTCCTCTAGTTTGGTGTGATAAAAGCAAATTCAACATTGCAGTTACAGATGGCAGTTGTTTTGTTTTATTTTTATATGGCCCTTTACCTCATAGCAAAGTGGTTTACAACAAGCAAAGTAACAGTATGCAAACCACAAAGTGGTTTCAGCAGGGCAAGTCATGCAAAGCAGTTAGAACAGATCAAATTATAGCAGCCAAACCACAACATAATCATGCCTAACTACTGCAATGTTTGGCTCGCTGGTAATCACTGAACTACAAGCATTCAGTAACAGCCAGGTTTTTAAATCATCAGAGAATAATCATCAGACTGTAGACGTAGCTGTAGAGAGGAGCACATTCCACAATTAGCAACCTATTATTGGAAAGGGGCTTTTTTGTGGTCCTTATATTAGTCAAGATTAAACAATACTAATGCAATACTGAGGAACTCCACAAGAAAAATTCTATGAGTTACAGACAAACCAATCCATGAGCATCTTTTGCGACTTGTCATCCTAGAAGGACCAAAACCATGAAAAAAAATCAGGCCACTTATATCTTTATCCTTAGCAGGTAAAATTATCAATACAGCCAAATTGTTCCCATCAGAATGTTTAAGAAGGTCATCATATATGGAGACCCTCACTCCTCTACTTCTTCTGGGTCTAACACCAGATTGCTATATCATCTAGGAAATATGCTATTTGATTATATGCTGCCTTCTCAAATAACTTCCCCCAAAATGGAAGATTATAGGCTGAACAATAATTCCCTATATACACTAGATACAGATTTGATATTTTCTGGCATTATTACTCTTTGTCTCGGTAAACTCGGGAAATGGCTTTATCTAAACAAGCCATTTATCTTGAAGTTTATAGTGCTGATCCTCACAGTTGCACCCTTAGTGGACAAGGGTCTAAGGAATATGTAATCACCTCAGGCATACTCAACACCCATTCCACATCTACTGCTGAAAATGTATCCCATATTACAATAGGATTAGTCCACTGCTTCTTAGATTGTAACAAATCTTAATTTTAGATCTTCATTGGATAAAATGAGCCTAACAGCAACTGTCAAAATCTTACCATGTAGGTGATCCACTCAGTAGAAATGATCTGTTCTAATGTGCTTATCCATGGTTTTGAAAGGACCAGCATTTTATATAATGTAAACAATGCTTTTCATTTTCTTATCAAGTTAAACAATTCCTAGTGACATTTCTCATCACCAAGTGATAGGAACTCTCATAGATTATCTCTCATCTACTCAGTTCTTTCAAAACAACATGCTGTTGGGATCAGGGTGAGAACGACCTATGAAAATAGCCTCTGATTTTCATGTAAATCAGACAAACTTCCTACAGTCTACTGCCAAAGCGAAAGAACTTCATGTTGCATATTCTCCGGCTCTAAAAAATAAAGGGAAATCAGAAAAAGGATTTCAGTAATATCTTAATTTTCTTCTTCTATCAAAATGGAGGTGATTTTCTCAAGCCATTTCTGCAGGCTTTTACATAACTGCCTCTCCTATAATGCAGATAAACTTATGTGTTGTTCAACCTATATGCATATACTCTTACCTGCAGTGTGAAGAAGTATTTCCAGGAGTAGGGTTGGGAGGTTTGCATTAATGTGCCTAAATTTGAAGATTGCAAATGCATGTATGTAATTTTTAATGGAAAAATATCTGCCCCAAATAGCAGATGTAATGTGTGCATAATTTTGCTGGGGTGATTTTCAAAGTGAAGGGGGCGGCAGCCACGTGGACGCTCGGTCCTGCGGCACCCTGCTTCCCGATGATCGCGTTGCTCTTGCTAATCCGATCCTTCTGCTGGCCATATCCTCCTGCTGGCCATATCACCCCTCTCCTCAGGTCACTTCACTGGCTTCCGATCAGATACCGCATACAATTCAAGCTTCTCCTCCTTACTTACAAATGCACTCAGTCTGCTGCTCCTCACTACCTCTCTACCCTCATCTCCCCCTACGTTCCTGCCCGTAACCTCCGCTCACATGACAAATCCCTCCTCTCAGTACCCTTCTCCACCACCACTGCCAACTCCAGGCTCCGCTCATTTTGCCTTGCCTCACCCTATGCCTGGAACAATCTTCCTGAACCCCTACGCCAAGCCCCCTCCCTACCCATCTTCAAATCCTTGCTTAAAGCTCACCTCTTCAATGCTGCTTTCGGAACCTAACCTTTCGAACATATAGGCTGCTCCAATCTGTCTGGCCTATCAGATTGACTGTACACTTGTCTTTTAGATTGAAAGCTCCTTGAGCAGGGACTGTCCTTCCATGTTAAATTGTACAGCGCTGCGTAACCCTAGTAGCGCTTTAGAAATGTTAAGTAGTAGTAGTAGTAAAGTATTTATTTAGATTTTTCTCACACCTTTTTCAGTAGTGGCTCAAGATGAGTTACATCCAGGTACTCTAGATATTTCTCTGTCCCAGGAGGGCTCACAATCTAAGTTTGTACCTGAGGCAATGGAGGGTTAAGTGACTTGCCCAAGATCTCAAGGAGCAGCAGTGGGATTTGAACTGGCCACCTCTGGATTGCAAGACCAGTTCTCTAACCCCTAGGCCACTCCTCCATTCCACCCACTTCCTCTGTGCATAGTTTTCACTAACCTGGGGGTCTCTGAACCCCTATATTAAAACAGAACCGTTGTAAAACTGCCCCCCTCAATGGCTAAAGATAGTCAGTGCAAAATTAAGTATAGTCATGATTGTTAGCTGAGCTCTACTCCACACCACATAACTCTTGTATTTCTACCTTCCTGTTTCTGAGTTTGGGATAATTTCTCACTGATTTGGAATTATTCTCATCTAGAGTGGGCAACTGAGCAGCCATTTTAGGCAGAGGGTGCTAATATAGGAGCATTCTTCCTTCAGGCAGACATATTCTCATCCCACTATAATGACTGTTGTACCAAATTGAAGACCCTTACTAATTATTACTGATAAAAGGGATCTGTTTTCATGCTACTAAGATGGCTTCGAGCCAAGAACTCAAACTCTTTTCTAATATTGAAGTCTAATGAGGCTATCAAAAAGATAATGAGTTCATTTCCAGCCATAATGCTCTTCCAAAGTAGCAGAACTTTCCCGAAGCAGATTTCTGATGACAACACTAAAGAAACATTCTAAGAGTCTTATAGTCACAAAGGGACCCAGACACACAGTTGTGTCCTTTTTTGAGACTGAGTTTTGTTTTGTTGTTTGCCTTTCTCTAATCTGTAGATAATTGTTCTTTCTTACTTTTCCCCTTTGGAAGCTGTCATGTAGCTTGCACTACACCAGTTGCTTTGATGTGCTCTCAAAGGTGACCTTATGCATGTTCTTGAAATACTGTGATGATAAACTTTGCTGGAAAATTGCCTTGCGCTGAAAGAATCTGTATAAATCTGGCAAACTTGTACATTTTTAACACTGTGTTACTATACTGCAATAAGTGTGAAATGAGTTCTAAGACCTAATTGGTCCTGTACACCACACATTTCCATCACATTATCAGTTTAAACCTAGGCAGTGTCTGTATCAAACATGCTGCACATTCATTGCCTGAAAAAGTAAACTACTACTTCTCTTTTTGTATTTTTAATAAAACAGTAAAGAATGTTGGTGACTTTTGCAGCAATTCTTGTTTTTCTGTTGCTGAAAAAAAAATAAAAATTTTAACAATGGACGTAGCTTAATGCTAATTATGAGGTCATTTATCTGGGTAAATGCCAGTTTATCTAGGGGAAATTGCAAATTGCTTACACACACTGGGCTAAATTCAATAAATGGAACCCAAATTTAGGCACCCAGGTTATCTACTCTAAGGAGCCCTTTCACTAAGCTGCGGTATGGCTAACACGAGGGTAACGAGCGCCAAATCAACAATACTGCCCAGGTAGCGCAGGCATCCAGTGGTAATTTCAAAGTTGGCACACGCTGATTCCTACACTAAAAAATATTTTTCTATTTTTTACCGCAAGGGGTTTTCCGGGCGGTAATCGGCAGCACAGCCACATTAGCACACACTAACTGATTACCACCCGAGTAACGCATGAGCCCTTACCGCTAGGTCAATGGGTGGTGGTAAGTGCTCAGGCAGTAAAGAGCCAAACGCTACTTTTAATTTTAGCGCACGGCCATTAACCGCCCCCACTAAAAAAAAAAAGTGATAAAAAATGGCCCAGCACATTCAGACTACCGCAGACCATTTTTTTACTGCAGCTTAGTAAAAGGGTCCCTAAGATAGTATTCTCTAAAGGGTACTCTGCACAGAGCGTCCTTTCAGAATACTAGCTTACCATGCATTTCATGCTTAACTTTAGATGCAAGCACTTATGCCTGCCAAACACTGATGTAAATGCTGGTACCCAACTAACAGCAGTTAAGGCACACAGATATTTTATAACATGCCTAATATCTGGGAATGCCTGACTCGCCCATGTCCCTTGCATGGCCATGCCCCCTTTGAAGTTGAACACTATGAAAGTTAGTCACACACATGTATTTTCAAAGCACTTAGACTTACAAAGTTCCATAGTAACCTATGGAACTTTGTAAGTCTAAGTGTTTTGAAAATGAGCCCCACAGTGTATTGAACAGAGGAGATCCGTGTGTAACTTCTAATTACTGCCAATTAAGTGCTTGTTAACTCCAATAATTGATAGCGCCTAATTGACTAACTACTTTATGTGCGGATCTGATCAACCTATACAGAATCCGAGGGAATGTGGGTAAAACCTTATGTGGCTTTCTACCCATTTTGAGGGTAATTTTACATCAGGACACTTAGGCGGGGAAAACACATAGGTACATATGTAATGTAATCCACCAGAAAGCTGCATCACCTACTTGGAGAAAGGAGTAACTTTTTACATGCGTGAGCCAGTAAGCATCATCACTTATGCACATATTTTATAAGATACATACATAAATGCCAATTCTGTACCACCCATTCTCACCCCTCTTTCCTCAGGACCACCTATGTATATGTCCCATACAAATAGGTGCTGTGTTTTTCTAGGAGTCCTTTTACTAAAGGGTTGCCGGAACTGCCACCAGCCCAACATGGGTGCCGGCAGTAGTTCCGCCCCCAGTGTAAGCCATTTCCGGTGCTAGGGAAAATTGTTCTGCATTTTTTACCGCATAAGTTACCTGGCAGTAATCAGGAAGTGCCATAAGCTACTGACAAGTTAGCACAGGAGACCTTACCACCCCCTCAATTGGTGACGGTAACTGCTCCCCCCAAAATGGCTATGCAGCAAGTGCAAACTTGCTACACGACCATTTCTTTGTTCCACATTTTTACCTGCAGTGGTAAAAAGGGACTTTGCGTGTGGCAAAAACACGCACTGCCACTATCGCAGATCCCCTTTTGCCACAGCTTGGTAAAAGGGCCCCTAGTGTCTGCTTGTATATTTATCAGGGTAATTTTATACATTTCTTGAATTCATAAAACACTGTTTTATTTGTTACATTTTTACCCCACATTTTCCCACATAAGCAGGCGCAATGTGGCTTACATTAAGTCAAAAGGATACAATGCAACACAGAGATGGCACAGAAACAGTATGTGACAGGAGGGGAAGGAACACGGAATGACATGGGTAAATGAGAGGGGTGAAGAGCCAACATGCGAGAGAGGTTAAACAATGGAGCCAGGGGAATAAGCCTTGACGAATAAGAAGGTTTTTAAGGACTTCTTGAACTGTTGATGGTCGATGAGCTCCTTAAGCTGTCTTGGCAGAACATTCCAGGATTGTGGACTGATGTAGGGGAAGGAGGAAGCATGAAGAGTCTTGTATTTTACGTGCCTGCAGGTGGGGTAATGAAGATTGAGCAAGGTCCTTGCAGATCTCAGGGCATTTCTAGATGGTAGTTCGATTAGGTTATGCATGTATTCAGAGGCTTCTCCATATATTACCTTGTGTGTAAGCGAACAGATTTTAAATGTAATACGGTCTTTGACAGGCAACCAGTGTAATTGAAAACGGAGTGGCTGAGCAGGATGAAACCGAGATATCCCCAGGATAGGTCTTGCAGCCGTGTTTTGAGCCGTCTGAAGCCTTTTCAGAATATAGTCCCGGCAACCGGCATAGATCCCGCTGCAATAGTCTATATCGGATAGGACCAGCCAGTGAACAAGGGTACGGAAAAGATCCTGTGGTAGGAAATGCCTGATACGCTTCAGCCTCCACATTGCATAGAACATTCTCTTTGTGATGATATGCACTTGATTGTACAGGCGTAAATGATTATCCAACACAACTCCAAGGATTCTCAGGCTATTTGAGAATAAAAGTTTGCAGTCCTTAATGGTATGTTGTGAACAACTTTAGTGTACTGGGACGAAAGGATGAGACATTGTGTCTTGTCTGTATTAAGCTTAAACAGAAATGCCTTTGCCTAGGAATCCATGATGGAAAAATTGGCATCTATTTTATCAGAGATTTCGGCTAGCTTTGACTGGAAAGGGATGTAGATGGTCACGTTGTCCGCATAAATGAATGGGTTAAGGCCAAGTTAAGATAGTGCTTTTGCTAGCGGAATCAGCATTACATTGAAAAGGATTGGAGAAAGGGGTGAGCCCTGAGGTACCCCACAAGAGGCTTTCCATGGTGCAGAAATGATGGAATTAGCTTTGACTTGGTAGGTATGGGAGGATAGGAAACCCTGGATCCAGTTTAGCACATTCCCTCCTATTCCGAATGTGTTCAGCAGGTAGATTAAAAGCTCATGATCCACCATGTCAAATGCACTGGACATGTCAAATTGGAGCAATAAGATTTGGTTCCCAGTGGACAATTCTCTTTTGAAATTAGACAGAAGGGTAATCAATACAGTTTCGGTACTGTACTACGCACGGAACCCCGATTGAGAGCAATGGAAAATGTCAAAATTCTTCATGTAATCAGTTACGTGCTATAATATTCCATAGTTCCATCTACAAAAACATGGTTTTGGTCCATCTCTATGGTTTATTAAATCTTGTAAAAGTAGTAAATCAATATGATCCCAATAGTAATGAGTATTATATCACTATAATCATCCCCCAAAACTCAAAGTTTGCACAGCATGTGCATTAGTTTTTCAATAGAATAAAACTTTTATTGAAAGACTATCATCATAAAAAACAAACACTCAAACTGAGCGGCAACAGGCAATTCTATCTCCCAAAGCTAACTGCATATCATTTCAATCAAAGACCTTTAATAGCATATTTTCTCAGTGTGGCTCATCTTCAAAATGTCTGTGTTTCCAAGAGTCATTTTTCATAGTAACAGAAACAGTATTTTTACATAAAGTCACTTATAAAATTATCCCCATTTCTGGGGTTTGGATAGCTTTGTATTTTCAAAACTACATGTGTTGTTTTCCTCAGATAATCTGCCCCCTGTAGGTGTATTTTCTTGAAGCAGGTTTAAAGAGAAATTGAATGTATATTTTATCTTTGAAATTTTGTGCAAAGCTTATGGACTTTACACATGATGTGGCCAATTTTGAAAATTGTTGCCATGTGATCTTATTTGAATATACTTTCAATGACTTCAAACCCCCAGAAAATGTTAAAGATTGTGAGAATAAATTCTTACTTTACATTGCTCTAGAAAATGAAGCAGAACAATTATTTGGAAATACAGTACAAATGATTTAACCTGCATGACTGGAAATAGCATAAGTTTTACCAAAAACAGAAGACTGGAGCAAAACAAACAAACAAACAAACAAAAAAAAGAATACATGCCCTAGGTGCCAAAATAGCACTGTCAGATTTTTTTTTTTTTACTGCTTGTAGTGCATTTTATTTTTAAATCATTTTTATTGGAAGCAAAGGATTACATTCTTCTTTTATAGATTTGTTAACTGCAAGAAAAGTTTGGATGTAACATCAACCATTGAAAAGTGAACAATGTACAATAATTTTGTCTCCCCCCCGTCCCTTCCCTACCCTCCCACCCCCATCCATCTCACATCCCTTCCCACACCAACACCTAGCGCATTTCAAGATAATCAAGATTACAAATTGAGCAAACGACTCCGTGCTTGAGGTGATTTTGTGTCCCAAAAGAGCGACCATGTGGCCTGGAATTGGTGATCTAGACTTGTGTGTAATGTCCTCAATCTGCATCCTTTCCATTGCCATATCTTGGATCATTAAGATTCTCTATTGAGGGAATGTGGGTCCTTTTAACCATGCCAGCTGTTTTTTCTTCTTTCCATCTTTGCAAATACGTGGAATGCATCTGGACTGGGCTTCCAAGATGGTATTTTTTAATACGTCCACAGTTGACAAAGAGGGGCATAATCGAAAGGGACACCCAAGTTTTTTTGAGGACGTCCTCGCAGGACGTCCCCATGAAGGGGCGGGGAAACCTGTATTATCAAAACATGATGGATGTCACCTCTCACACTATGCCCTGCACGCCACCAAGGACCAGATCCAAAATGGCTCCCCCTCTTGTCTGTTCCTGGACCAGCTGGTCCAAGAAGCAGTCTTTATTACATTTAGAAATGTTATCTCCCTGGCACTCCCTGATGTAACATTTATCCAGTCAATATCGGGGTAATTGAAATCACCCATTATTATAGTGTTGCCCAATTTGCCAGCTTTTGTAATGCTGCGTGGCTAATGCTATTCTCTGGAAGAAAAAAAAAGTCAGGGACCAAAAGACAGGAAAGGGGAAGTTTTATTACTCACTACAACAGGATCTGGTATCAGTACCAAACATCAGTAATCTCACAAAACCTATCATCAATAACTTTGGTAATTATAAAAAGTCAGGCTAATTATATAAAGAACAGACATATCACAGGCTCTGAGCTTCGGCAGTTCTGCAGAGTATGATACATAGAAACTATCATATGAAGGACACAAAGCTGAAAGGAGAGAGAGAAAGAAAGAAAGATTCTTAGCCACAAAGATTTAGTCCTCACACATAGTCACGGGGGGGGGGGGGGGGGGGGGGAGGAGGGGAAAGCACACATATCCCCCCCAGGGAATATGCCCTACCTACCAGGATATATTTCAGCGCTCCCTATATGTGCAGTCACTTATATACATCTTCCATCACAGAGCACCACCTCATAAATTACCCAATGAGGAATCCTGCACATACACAGGGCTCTGCCCATGTGTCTGGTCATTACCTCATGTTTTACCAACCGATATTCTTATATGTCCAGCTAAAACTGGTTTGTACTAGTTTGCAGATAAAACCATTATCAGGCCTCTGGCTACAGTGAACAGGATGTGCTGAGGTCTGCAGTAACAGGCCCCAGAACACTCACAAAGCACAAAGAAGCATAGTTGCATGGCAAATTCCATGGCACTTTCCTAATCTCTGCAAACATTTCTTGATTTGTCTGTTCGTTCTGTACCGGTGGTCAGTAGTACAATCCTACAAGAATACTCCTTCCCTTCACGCTGTTTTGCTTTGTCTGCAGCTCTGTTCTAGGTGACCCTTAGTTTTGCTTAACAGTTAAGCAGGTCTTGGATAAAAAGGTTCAAACGTTTATTGGGGGTTTCTGGTAGGAAGCCTGTAGCTCAGGCTTGGCTTTCCAATCCCATCTCCCAAGTTTACTTCATGTTGCTACTGCAGTCTTAATAAAGAGGTCAACAAGGCATGGATTACTACTCTCATAATCTAACGGGGGATATTCTTTTCTTTCAAAGGACAGTCTTCTTGTTTTGGGACAGCTCCAGACTACATGGCTGGAAAGATCCAATAGAAAGTGAGCCCAGGGCTGAAATTTGGGAAGGGGCGCCCAACGCAGCAGCAGGCTGTCATCACCTTCAGCTTCTGACAGGCTTTCCAGCCTGGGGATCCAGACTATTGTCGTTTGTATCCCCCCTAATATTGGTCCTGTTAAGAGTGTTAGGAAAGCAGGACCTCTGAGTAATAGCCCCTCTACAGCACCATCTTAAGAAAGCTCCAACATCAGGGCCTGCAACACCATCAAGCAAGCCTAGATGGCTGCCATAGCAGCAAAAAGAAGCTGTTGTCTAATCAAAACACCAGATCATAAAAGCTGCACTAATTTACAAGAACCCTAAGGACATACTTTAATTTGCTGCAGGCCAGGAGCCTGAAAGTTAAGGGATGGGGGTGGGGTGGAGAGAAGTACTTCGCTTAGCCCGTCTACTGTCCCTGCAATGGCTCTTTCCAGAGATGTCATGTCTGCGGGAAAACCACAGAATTGGGCGCGTTCTCATGGGAAAATTTCAGAAGTCGCAGATAGTGACTTTTTTGTGTGTTTTTCACCATCGGGGCCTACAGGTTGGTGAGTTTTCCACCTCACTATCCTATTGGTCAAATTTAACCAATAGGAGGGTAAAGGAGGCAGAATCCAGTCCACTTTAAATGCTTGGCTCCTCCTTGTGCCAAACGGCTCATGCAGCTGTGATTTGGAGCTCTGCTGGTGGTGGTAGGTTTCTCCAACTTTTTAGTGCAGCAGCACCTTCCAGGGATCCCAAGGTGTGACTTAGCAAGATGGTCCGAGGTCATGTGATGGAGTTAAACCTAAATGCGAGTGCTTTTCCAGGGTGAGGATCATGCTGGGAGCCGAATAAGAGGGGAAGAATCAGAGGGGGGAGGGAAGGTGGCTGTTTGGCTTCTACAGTCTATTCTTCCTAGTGAAAGTGAAAGCCTCTCTGCAGTGCCTCAGGGAATGCCAGTGGACTCCTGCAACAAGCACTCTTCTCTATATGAAGCACCAAGTGTATGTAGGAGAAAAAAAAAAAGCAAAGGCCACTCACAAGGGTACAGGGAAGCAGGGAGCAGCACTGCACACATGGCATTTTTCCTTCTCCCCTTTGACTTTGGATGCCGCAAATCAGAGCAGGGTCCAACCCCAATCCTGCAATAATGGGTGATTTATCACTGTTCAGCTCTCCCCTCCCTCATCTTTTCAGTCTGCAGGCAAGGGTAGCTGCTGTTGTGTTCCTGCTCCTCCCAGGGCAGGACTGGCAACATCCTTTTGTTGCTGCTGTGCATGTTCCCGTTTAACCAGGCCTGCTGGCTCTCTATCCCTGTCCGGCCGCTTTAGCGGATCGTGACAGGGGAGGAGGAAAGGCAAGAGCAACACTGGCAACTCAAGTAGTGAGTGTGGCAATAGCTTAGAAACAAGCAGCTAGTATCTCCCAGTCCCCAGGAGATGCAAACTGCTTGTTTCTAAGCTATTTTTACCCTCACTACTTGAGTTGCCAGTGTTGCTTTTGCCCTTCCTTTCTCCTCCATCTTCTCTGGGGGCCCTGGTCTGGACCAGCTCGGCTTTTGCGGCATTACTGGGAGGGGCTCTCATGTTGCTACAAACACCTTCACAGCAGCTATATCAAAACTCCACTTCTTGCATGGTTCTTTACTTTGCAGGATATATTCTGGAAAGTTTCCATTAAAAGAGCCTTTTCTGCTTACTTGGCAGGATAATGTGCTGCTGTCTTGTTTTTTAGTTGTTAATGGTGAAGATTTCTAGTAGCTGCCTTGATCCTAGCATATCTGTAAGTTTCTGCTATCTTTACAAGCACCAGCAGAAGAGATAAAAGAGAACATATAGACTCTCTTGTATGGTTTCAAAGCTTATGGTACAGCTTTCTGTTGTTTCTTCTTGCTGCCTATTTTAAAAGGTATCGCAACCTCTAAACCATTTGTTTCATAATAGTTGCATTGGCACTAGACCCAGTGTTTTCATGGTCCTGGCTATAATTGCTATTTACTCTAATTACTCATGATTATCTTAGGAAATTCCCAATTTCTTTTTGTTTTTGGAGAGTAATAAAGCAAAGTTTTTAAGGTGATTTGTTAATTTAGTTTATTCAAATAAGAGGCATTATTTCTCCCCTTTTATGTGTGTTTTGTAAAGAGCTATTTAAATCTCAGTCTTTCCTTGTAGACAAGCAGGATTGAGTTAGGGACCCCTAGTCAAACTGTGCCAGTTTCTGTTCAGTTTGGGACACAATGTCTCTGGTAAACATAACATCTTTCTGCAAATGTTAATGTATAATTACTATTTATTTGCAAATTGTTAACACACATGCAGAATGAAAGAAAAAAAAATATTATATCTTATCAGTGAATTACAGGTGCAGGATACCCTTCCAGTTATTCACTTTTGCAATACTTCCTTGGAAGAAATAGCAATACCCAAAATTTTTCCTGTAGCCAGTTTAAGGTCTTTCCATTCTTGTTTAGGGAAGTTGCCACTCGGCTCACAAATACTCTCAGGTCCCTGGTGTAGGTTTAGCCAGGTCATAACCCTGTACAGTAGCATCTTGAATATGGAAGAACCCCCTCTCCTACTCACAAAGCGTCCTCTCACGCTCCACAACACTAGAGATAAATGCCGGTACCTTAATCCCAATCGTTAGAAGCACTACACTGTCAAATTTCATCCCCGTTTTTAAAGTTAAGAATCAAGTAAAGAAAAGTAATGTGAGATATGCTGCTTAAAAGTATTTTCCTTCCAGAAATCTTTTGCGAACACACCAGCATTATAAAGAACTAAGCGAATAGCTGTGGGGGGGGGGGAGGAACCCGGTCCACGACTACATTTCCCAGGATTCCAGTCACCGCCCCTTCCTCTCTCCTGGCGGAGTGACAGCAGGGGCCGGGCCTGGCGGATGCTCTGACTCTGAGTATCAGTCGGGACCAAAAGTACATGCTTCAGCCATGAAGGAAAGCAGCGATGGTGATACAGGCACCAGTTCTGGTAAACCCCGTCCCACCTCCCCCGAGATGCCACCACCGCCACAGCGGCTCCATCTGCCACCGGCGACTGCGACGACCACCCAAAGTCCGGCGTTACGCTTTGACAAGAACATCAAGCAGGCCTTCTACAACACCGGCGCGCTCATCTTCGTGGCTATCTGCTGCGGCGCTGCCGTGCTTGTTTTCTTCATTTTGGAGGCTTTCCTGCGGCCATTGCTCTGGGCCGTGCTCTGCGGCACCTTCCTACACCCTTTCAAGACTTCGCTGACCAGGCTGGGGCGGCGCTGGCTGGCCGGACTGCGCAGCTCGCACACGCCTATCGTCCTCGGCGCCCTGCTGCTGCCCGTCAGTTGCGCCAACCAAAGCGTGGAGATGTTGGGTGCCCTGCTCCTTCTGCGGCGTGTGCGGCCACTCTTACCCTTGCTGGCAGTGGCACCTCTACTCTACGCCTTCTACTGCCTGGGCGCCGCCCTCGGGCTGCGAGTGCTCCTCGGCCACGCCTGCGCCCTCATCTACGCCGCGCTCGATTACTTCAGCTCGCTCTGGGTAAGTCTCTTTTCTGTCGCGCGCGCGTCCTTCTTCCCGCCCAGCGGCCGGTCATTTACAGTTGCTGCCTGCTGTAAGCAGCAATCTACTGAAGCGCGCGCGCGCCCGCCCCTTGCGACCGTTAATTGCTGGCTGCCAAACTGCCACTGAGGCATATTTTCAAAGCACTTAGCCTTCCAAAGTTCCATAGAAACCTATGGAACTTTGGAAGGCTAAGTGCTTTGAAAATATGCCTCACTGTCTTCTTAGAGCGAGGGACGGCCGGGTTAGGTTTAAGGGGAGATGGAAGTGGTAGACTGGTTTCAGAAGTGTGTGAGAGCTGGTTTTTGTGCTGTATGAGGAGTAATTATTTAAAATAGAATTGTTGAGGTGTATATGCATGTAGAAGTTTGTGTGCTGATAAGGATTTCAGAGTTGCATATTGGGTGATGTTATCATCTTCACACGTATTTTTTTTTATCAAACACAATGAGTATTTGAAACTGGAAAGACCAACAGTATTTCCTATATCCTTTCATGTTGTTTTTACGTTGCAGTAACAATAGAACATAGGGTGTTCTGTTGCATAGCCGCGTGCACTATAAAATAACTTAAAATATAAAATCCCATAAATGAGATGTGGAACAAAACATTAAATTTTTAAATTGTAGATATCTATAAAATACACAGGTGCATATGCATATTTGTACTTCTGAAGAGTAGCCGCATGGCCAGAGTAAAGGGCTGAGAGCAAGGAAGTGAATACTCAAAGCCCAGCACTAAAGTGCATAGTTTTTCTTTAAAAAACAAACAAACACCCTGGCCTTTTACACACTGCGATAAAAAGGGGCCTCAGTGGGTGGCAAAAACACACGCTGACATTAGTGCAGGCCCCCTTTTACCACAGCTTAGTAAAAGGGCCCCATAGTGCTCTGAAGAAATTCTATGCAAATATATGTGTGCTTCATTTGCACTAGTAAACCAAAAGTAGGGAAGGAACATGCCTGGCTCATTCGCACAAAGGGTTAATAAGTGTGGCTGTTGAGCGCATATGCACACACAAAAAAATAGCGCATCAGTGCTGTTTTGCTATTGCGTCTGTAAATATAAGCCTTTTAAAAATATGCAGTTAAATTTTTGAAAGGCTTATATTTATGCACAGGACAACAAACGGTGATGTATGCTTTTACTTTCAGTTTTGCTCTGACTCACATATTTGTTTTTTACTACAGCACTTAAAACTTGCATGGACTTCCTCTTGCAAAAGAGGACAAAACCCACAGTTTAATGATAAGTAGTAGTAGTTTAATGTGCAAAATTGTCAAGAAATCTTCTGAAAACCTTCAGCGCCATCCCTGAGCTGATGTTTTCAGTGTTAAGGCCAGCATTTGCTTCTACACACTGCAGTGCTTCTGTTTGAGCATTGGGAAGGAATACTAACTGACCTAATTTGCATCCATTTAAATATATTTCAATACAATTTGTGGTCATCTTTGGCACGCATGTTAGTACCCACACTAGAGCCCTCTGAACATCCTGCGCACATCAATGTGCATGCTAGTCTGGTGTTAGTTGCTTTTAATGCTAGCGTTAGACTTTGAGAATTGGCCCCTAGGGAAGCTAGGGAGAAGTTTAGGATCGCTATTTAATCTATTTTGTGCTCCCCAAGAAGGGTGACTCCTATTGACCCCTTTCTGATCCAAAATGGGTAAACTGTATGGATTATAGTCGGTGACAGTTCGGTCAGGCCAGGTGAGTTATACCTCTGCCAGGTTTATTGGCATTTATATTTCATTTAACCTGCAAGTTCTAGGTGGAGTACAGAGTCGTAGTTGGCGCAGCCGTTGCATTTCGAACAAGAATGGGTGATTTAAGGAACGGGAGTGGACATAACAAAGAACAGATAATGAACATTATAGGGAATAAAGAACATTGCATATACAGTTGGAACAGTGTGTGCTCTGAATCCAGAGTATTTTTGAGTCAAAGAATATAACATTAAATAGAGTTCCTAACAGAACTGAACTTTGATAGTAACATAGGAATTGTAGGTATGTTTGCTGGACTATCTGACAGATCATCCATCTGTTTAAGTATCATTCAAAGTGTCTGATTTTTGCTGTCTCTAGCAGTCCCAATCCTTGAGAGATCCCCTATCTTGCCCTTTTCTAGTTGTCCCTATGAGTATAGTCATGAGTGTCTATCGTGTCTCTTAGGTTCGGATTTTTCTATTTTCGTCCCAGGAATTCCTGGGAGGTGTGCTTTGTATCTATTTCATTGGTTGGGACATGTGGAGGGGCATAATCGAACGCGAATGCCCATCTCCATGGGCGTCTATCTCCGAGAATGGGTACGTGAAGGGGCGGGACAAACCGTATTTTCAAAAAAAAAAATGGGTGTCCATCTTTTTTTCTGATAATACGGTTTGTGCCTGGCAAATGCATCGGATTTGTGCGGATCTGAGCTGGGCGGTTTCATTTTTCAGCGATAATGGAAACCGAAGGTGCCCAGCTCAAAAACAAACAAATCCAAGGCATTGGGCCGTGGGAGGGGCCAGGATTCGTAGTGCACTGGTCCACCTGACATGCCAGGACACCAACCGGGCACCCTAGGGGGCATTTGAAACAATTAAAAAAACATTAAAATACCTCCCAAGTCCATAGCTCCCTTCCCTTGGGTGCTGAGCCCCCCAAATCCCCCTCAAAACCCACTGCCCACAACTCTACACCATTACCATAGCCCTTATGGCTGAAGGGGGGCACTTACATGTGGGTACAGTTGGTTTTGGGGGCGGTCTGGAGCGCTCCCATTTACCACCACAAGTGTAATAGGTGGGGGGGGGGGGGGGGGATGGGCCTGGGTCCGCCTGCCTGAAGTCCACTGCACCCAGTAACAACTGCTCCAGGGACCTGCATACTACTGTGATAGAGCTGGGTATGACATTTGAGGCTGGCATACAGGCTGGAAAAAAAAGTTTTTAAAGTTGTTTTTGGGTGGGAGGGGGTTAGTGACCACTGGGGGAGTCAGGAGTGGTCATCCCCGATTCCCTCCGGTGGTCATCTGGTCATTTAGGGCACTTTTTTGGGACGACTTCGTGAAAAAAAAGGGTAAAAAAAAGTGACCCAAATTCGCGCTAAAAAGCCTTTCTTTTTTCAATTATCGGCCGAGGACGCCCATCTCTCCTCGGCCTATAACCACGCCCCAGTCCCGCCTCCGACACGCCCCTTCAACTTTGGTCATTTCCGCGACAGATTGCAGTTGAAGACGCCCAAAATTGGCTTTCGATTATACCGATTTGGGCGCCCATGGGAGAAAGACGCCCATCTCCCGATTTGGGTCGAAATATGGGCGTCTTTCTTTTTCGAAAATAAGCTGGATTGTGTTCCATAGTACTTTAGAAATAGCCATATTTTCAGCAAGCGACAGAAGCACATCATTGTCATTCTAACATCAAGCAGAAGGAAATTCCAAAGTTCTGCCCTCCTTCCCGATAAGGTGGAATTAAAGAATTTTTTCAAGTGACAGTCTTGGTGTGAGGGGGTGATCAGTTTGATGTTCTTTGGTCATCTGAGTGCTCTCTTAGGTTGGTAGAGTTTTTTTTATAAATTTTTGTCTATATTCTGGGGAGAGACCATATAATGCTTTGAAGATTAGTATCATTAGTTTGAATTCACTCTGGCTTTGCAAGGAAGCCAGTGTAGTTTTATTAGGAATGGTGTGGCGTGTTCATCCCATCAACCCTCTAAGTTGGCTGCCGCATTTTCAACTATTTGAAGTTGTCTTGATGATTTGTCTGGAAGGCCTAGATAATGCTATGTTACAGTAGTCTAGGATGATATGACAAGGCCTGTACCACGATATGGAAGTGATTTGCGTTCAGCATGTATTTGATGTTGTGGCGAAGTAATTTTAGAATAAAAAAGCATTTATGTAAGACGCTTTTGATTTGTGTTGACATTAAGTGGGAATCGATCCAGACCCCTAGTAACTTTCTCTTTTTTTTTTTTTTTAAGGGCATTGTGATGTTTGCCAACTTTGGAGGCTGGTTGGGTATGGTTAGTGGTTCTTTCCCCTCCTAGAGTATGTTAGTTTTGTCTGGGTTAATTTTCAGGTCAAGGTCGCAGAACCAGGTGAACAGCGTATCAAAGACCAAACTCATCAAGGAGTATGCTGAGGAGAGATCTCGCCAAGAGAATATGAAGATGATGTCATCTGCATAAGATAATAATTAATTTTGAAAGGTTTCAATATGTCCCCTGTGCCTCTGAGATAAAAGTTGATTGGAGATAGTGGGGAACCTTGTGGTACTCCACATTTCATGTTCCAGGCATTAGATAGTGTTTGTTGCAATTTCACTTGTATCGATTTATACTGTAGGAAGTCTGTGAACCAATTTAGTACCTTCCCAGTGATTCCTCCTTCCTTTAACTTTGTCGATAAGGTGTTATGGTTCACCAGGTTGAAGGCAGTTGATGAGCCTGACATCATCCCTGCTAGGACTGTCTCTTTGCTAAAGAGAGGGCGGAATCCTGATGATTTAAGATCTAAGAGCTGGTGTTAGTCCATGTATTCTTCTTGGAGTTGACCGGATACTGTTGCTTCCATTATTTTTGCTAATGTGGGAATGTTTGCTACTGGGCGGTAGTTGTGGCTTGATTTGTCCAGCTTTTCTTCTTTTAGTAGGGGCTTCAGTATAATATTATCAAGTAAAATCAAACGCAAACACATCACCCCCGTGGAAAGCTACCTGTGGAATACCTCAAGGATCACCATTATCACCAATACTCTTCAACGTGATGATGATCCCACTGGCAAAGTCCCTATCCAGCCGAGGCCTCAACCCGTTGATCTATGTCGATATGATATGATGACCTATTGTAATCTAACTCACTCTATCTATAACTTGATGTGCAAGAACGTCATGAACTCCTGGGCAAACTCATTCCAACTGAACACTGAAAAAACACACTGCCTCATCCTCTCATTGCAACATAACAAGTACAAACCCACAACCATAAACACCCCAGAACACACCCTCCCTACTTCAGACAGCCTAAAAATACTCGGCGTCATAATCGACCGCAACCTTACCCTTGAGAACCAAGTAAACTCCGTAATAAAGAAAATGTTTTACTCAGTGTGGAAACTCAAACAAATAAAACCTTTCTTCCCAAGGGAAATATTTTGAAACCTAATACAATCAATGGTCCTAAGCCTACAGACTACTGCAACGGAATCTATGCGTAAAGAACAGCTCGCAAAAAAAAACTCCAGACTGCCCAGAACACAGCTGCCAGGTTGATATTTGGTAAAACACGCTTTGAAAGCGCCAAACCCCTCCGAGAAAAGCTACACTGGCTCCCAATCAAAGAACGGATCATCTTCAAAATCTGCACCTTGGTCCACAAAATTATCTACGGTGTAGTCCCAGGATACATGATAGACCTCATAGATCTACCAACCAGAAACAGAATTGGATCATCACTATCATACCTAAACCTACATTACCCAAATTGCAAAGGACTGAAATACAAAACAACTTATGCATCCAGCTTCTCCTATGTAAGCGCACAACTATGGAATGGACTCCCAAAAGCTGTGAAAAAAATCCATGACCATCTAAACTTCAGGAAATCACTAAAAAACACCCTCTTCAAAAAGGCTTACCTCACCGATCCAACGTAAATCCCCACACTCAGCAACACAACATAACCAATGATTGTACTGGACAATATACAATCTTCAACCCTTCAATCATCACGGTGCCTCATACACACCTACCTCACTTCGACCACAATATAACCTGTATTTGTTATCAACCAACTGGCCTGCAAATAGGTGGGAAAATGTGGGGTACAAATGTAACAAATATTTCCTAACTCTTTTGGGTAGGTGCCGTGGCGCAGCATGGCTTCTGTTAGTTTTTTAATGTTTTCTATCATAGTTGCTGGTGCAGATTTTAGGAGTTCAGCCTTGCATGGGTTGAGAATGCAGGAGCCCTTTGAGAATTTTTTGAGTGTGTGTTTAAATTTAAATAAAGTTGGTTCCCCAAAGGTGTTCCAGAAGCGGTCTGCTGGGCAGTTTATTTTTGTCATATGTATTCTTCTTTGGTTTAACTGCTTTGGAAATGGATTTCTGCAGTTTCTCTTCCTTCGCTTGGAAATGATCCGCAAATGTGTTTGGTGTCAGGCTTGCTTCTTCTGTTATAGGTGGTGGATTAGTCAAGGATTTGACTACATGGAAGAAGGTGCGAGTTGAGCTGCTGCTATCAGCTATGTTTTGGGAATAATATTTTCTTTTTTTTCAGATCGTATCTCTTTGTACTTTCTGATCTGAGTTCTCCAAGTATTTCTGTCATGGTGTATCTGTGTTTTCATCTATTGCTGTTCTAAATGTCTGTAGGATTGTTTTAAGGCAAGTAGTTCTGGAGTATACCATGAATTTATGGCTGCCCTGGGGACTTTCCTTTAATGGTGCTATGTCATCTAGGGAGAATTGGACTGCCATCGTCCAGTTTGCTAGTAACTCTTCAGGGCTGTTGCTTGAGGGTAGGAGTAGTTTCACTTCCACATTTGTCCATAGTTTTGTGCCTTCTATTTTCTCTCTAGATAGTATTGTCCCTCTTTGTGTAATCATTTTCATGGTTGGATGGAAAGGGGAGAGTAAATTCTTGCAGTTTGTGGTCTAACCAGATGAGCGATGATGAGGACCATGCTTTCTCAGTAGAGTCCAACAGCCATTTTGGGACAAAGATAGCGTTCAATAAATGGCCCAGTACACTTTTCCAAACAGTGGCCAAGTCAGGTCACAAGTACCTGACAGAAACCCAAATCGTGGCAATATTCCATGCTACATATACCAGGGCAAGCAGTTACTTCCCATGTCTGTCTCAATAGCAGACTATGGACTTTTCCTCCAGAAGCTTGGCTCAACCATTTTTCAACCCAGATACGCTAACTGCTGTTACCACATCTTCTGGCAAAGAATTCCAGAGCTTAACTATTTGTTGAGTGTAAAAATATTTCCTCCTATTTGTTTTAAAAGTATTTCCATGTACCTTCATTGAGTGAGTGTAGCTTGTTTTACCACCGCTGCTCCTGGCCTAGAGAAGCAGCAGCAGAAGCAACGGGGGGGGGGGGGGGGGGGGACAGCAGGAGGGTGATGGGGATGGTCCCACTGCCCCTGCTGCATGACAATAAAGAACTGTTGCTTAGAGGAAACATTAGGTGTAGGAGATGATAATTTATCTTGGAAAACAACTGGCTGACTCTTGAGGGTGACAGTCCTCAGCAGCATAAAGAGCAGACAGGCCCAGATTCACTAAACCTAACAAGCTAGCAACATGGGTTTTATACCAGCTCTAACCGGTTTAGCGAGCAAGGAGTAAAACGAGACATGCACAAAAGGGTTCTCCGAGCTCTTTTCCTATCATGGTAGCAGCTAACGAAAACGGAATGCAAAGCTATTATAATGAGCTAATTACTATACAAATGTGCATGCAAAGCGATACACAGCCATTTTCTGACCCAATGCACAGCAGCAACCCCTACCTTTACCATTGAAAATTAATGGGAGGTCTCGAGCTCTAGGTCCTGACAGTTGTTGCTAGTACTCCACAGCTGCAGGGTGCAGAAGACGTGAGAACAAAGCACTTTTGTCAGCAAAGGCTTCAACACATTATTGTAAGAGCCCATCAATCCATGCCTACAGCATATGAGTGAAAAGCAAGGGGAGGAGAGAGGGAGAGGGAACGAGAGAGCAGAAAGTCTTTTCCCTAAAGCCGGTTGCCCTTCCTGTAGGCTATGCGCTTGCAGTCTCAGCAGCCCCGAGCACAAAAAAAACTACACCGTCTGCTAGACCTCTCCAGCCGGGCATTGCTGCTGCTGAGCTTGCCTTGTGACGGAGGTGGGGAGGTTTTGGGATCTTCGGCCCACCCCAGGGAACAGACTGTAGGCTCAGCAGGAGAGTGTAGGCTCCCGACATCAGCAGACAGCGGCAGTTTATAAAAAAATAAAAAGCTACGCTGGCTTTCATTCACGCTTAGCGATTGGCTGTTCTGTGCATGCTCAGCTCGCCAACTGGCTTCCTGCATATCGCAATGAAATGAGGTGGGTGGCAAAAGCAACGAGCATCTCATTTGCATGCGATTCTCTTTAGCAATCCCTCTGTATTTCCAAATCGGTAATGTTTACCAATTTAGAAATACAGATGGATTCTTAACGGGGCTCTTTGTACATCTGGGCCTTGGTATCTAGGTAGGACCTCTTTGTTTGTTACACTTTTGATGCAACACCACTGTGCCATCAGGTTAGCCAGAGCACCCATTTTTGCCCTGGGGATTTTTGGTGCATGGGCTATCCTCACCATAATATCTGTCTAACCTAAGGTGAGACTTTGGGACAGCAGACTTAGAAAGGATTTTTATTCATAGATTCTATCATCAAAGCAACAAAACCCCCAGCATTGAGGAAATCAATGAGGGAGCTCCTGGAGACTATTTAATCTTTGCTTCCATATCATCATGCTGATCAATCCATAGACTGGTGGGTTGTGTCCATCTACCAGCAGGTGGAGATAGAGAGCAATCCTTTTGCCTCCCTATATGTGGTCATGTGCTGCCGGAAACTCCTCAGTATGTTCTCTATCTCAGCAGGTGGTGGTCACACACAGCAGCAGCTCTGGCTAGGCCTCCAAGCCTAATTTTTAGGTTTTGTTGAGTGCCTGGGGTTGAGGGCTCTTCTTGAGCAAGTGCAAACCTGGTGGTGCCAGGTCCCTCCTTTTCTCCCCCCTCCCGCTGGCTCCGTTTAAAAAAAAAAAAAAATTTTGGGACGTCCTTAAGGGCGTTTATTTCGACGTTTATTTAAACGTTTATTGCAGCTACTCACTGGGACACCAGGTCGTTACAGCTCGGAGCGGAAAGCAGGTAATTTTACCTTTTTGTAGCGGGCAGGGGGTTCCCCGATTGATCTCCACGTGGCTGACGGCGTCGGAGGGCGAGGGCGCAAAGGATCGCTCCCCGGACCGCGTGTGCGTGTCTAGCAGGGATGCGGGGGTTTTAAAGTCTGATTCGCCCTTGTTGGGTGTCAGTTTGGAGGCCGGTCAGGGTCCCGGTTCTTCCTCCGGTGCGGCGGTTTTTCCCGCCATAAACGCCCATCCCCCGCTGCTCGCCTCCGCCATCTTGGCCGGCCACGCTGCTCGGACGGCTTCTTCTTGGGCCGCCCTTGAGGTGGGAGACGTTAATGCCATTGCCGCCCTTTATTTGGGCGACGGCAGAAAAGCGGCTAAAGTTAAGCGCCGTTCTTCCCGCGCGGCTCATTCGCGGAGTGTCGCGCCGGACGCCATCTTGGATGCGCAGCATGTTTCTCCCCCGCTCTTGCGAGCGTCGGTTGAGGGTGCGTCTAGGGCTGTGGCCCAGGCTGCTGAAGTGCACAGTCTGGGGGGTTTCTCCCCGAGTTTATTTTGCTGCTGCATCAGGCCTTCCTTATGCAAGACGCTGCCCCTGCTCCCTTGTCCGATAAAGGGATTGAGGCCCCCGGAAGTAAACGCCCTCGGGTGGATTTCCAGGCCTTAGAGGACTCTGTCTCCTCTGATGTAGATGAGGGCAGCGTATCTGAGTTCTCCCAACGGTCCTTTGGGGATTCCTTGGAGGAGACGGATTCCCACTCGGATGGAGCGGATGACCCCTCTGCAGCGCGGATCTTTCGCTCAGAGGACTTGCTCAACCTGTTAATGCAGGCCATGAGCATTTTGAAGATTTCCTCTCCAGAGGACGTCTCTCCCTCAGCCCCTGTTGGCTCCGCCATTATGCTGGGGACGAAGTGCCCGCCTAGAACCTTCCACGTGCATGATGCCATGTGCACCTTGATTTCGGCTCAATGGGATGTCCCGGAAGCGAGCCTCAAAGTGGCTAGGGCTATGTCCCGCCTCTATCCTTTGCCTGAAAGTGAACGGGAGACCTTTCTTTGGCCTACCGTGGATTCTTTAATCACTGCGGTGACTAAGAAAACGGCGTTGCCGGTGGAAGGTGGCACGGCCCTAAAGGACGCCCAAGACAGAAGATTGGAGGCGGCCTTAAGGTCGTCCTTCGAGGCGGCTGCTTTAAGTTTGCAGGCCTCAGTTTGTGGCTCCTATGTGGCCAGGGCGTGCCTGACGATTGTGCAGCGGGCTTCCCCTCGGATCCTTCCTTGATGGCTGACTGGCCGGCCCTGGAATCGGGTCTGGCTTATTTGGCAGACTTACTGTATGATGTCTTGAGAGCCTCGGCTAAAGGTATGGCTCAGACAGTCTCTGCGCGGCGGTGGCTTTGGCTGAAGTATTGGTCTGCTGACCACGCATCTAAGTCCCACCTGGCTAAGTTGCCTTTTAAAGGCAAGCTGCTCTTTGGGGTCGAGCTGGACAAAATTGTGACCGATCTCGGCACGTCTAAGGGCAAGAGGTTACCAGAGGTCAGGGCTCGGGCTAGTGGTGCTCGCCCTGGTAACTCCAGAGGACGGTTTCAGGAAGCCCGTCGGTACCGCCCGGGCAAGTCGGGCTCCTCTGCCCCCTCTTCCTTCAAAAGGAACTTCTCCCCCAAGCAGCATTCCTTTCGCAGAGACCGCCATCCCGGAGGTGCGCCCTCCGGTCCTCCCCCAGGGTCTCGTACCCAATGACGGGGCCCTGGTACATGGCCCAGTGCAGATTGGAGGACGCCTGTCCTCGTTTCTGGGCGAGTGGACCAGGGTAACTTCAGACGCTTGGGTTCTGGAAGTCATCAGAGACGGCTACAAGTTAGAGTTCTGCCGACCCTTAAGAGACGGGTTTGTACTCTCTCCCTGCAAGTCTCCGGTCAAAGCTGTGGCAGTGCAGCAGACCTTGGACAACCTGATACGCCTGGGTGCGGTCGTTCCGGTGCCAGAAAATCAGATTGGCAAGGGACGTTACTCCATTTACTTTGTGGTACCAAAGAAAGGAGGTTCTGTCCGGCCTATCCTCGACCTCAAAGGGGTCAATCGGGCCTTGAAAGTGCGGCACTTACGCATGGAGACTCTCCGCTCTGTTATAGCGGCAGTGAAGGCAGGGGAGTTCTTGGCTTCCTTGGACATCAAGGAAGCGTACCTGCATATTCCCATCTGGCCTCCTCATCAACGCTTTCTGCGTTTTGCAGTCATGGGCCGACACTTCCAGTTCAGAGCCCTCCCTTTCGGGTTGGCTACTGCTCCGCGGACCTTCTCCAAAGTAATGGTGGTCATCGCGGCCTTCCTGCAAAAGGAAGGATTACAAGTCCATCCTTATCTGGACGACTGGTTGATCCGAGCCCCCTCTTATGCAGAGTGCGGCAAGCTGTGGACCGGGTGATTGCTCTTTTGAGCTCCCTGGGGTGGATCATCAACTGGGAGAAGAGCCAGCTGCGCCCGACTCAGTCCCTGGAGTATCTGGGAGTTCGATTCGACACCCAAGTGGGCAGAGTGTTCCTGCCAGACAATCGGATTGTCAAACTTCAGGCTCAGGTGGACCAGTTCCTAGTAGCCTCTCCTCTTCGGGCTTGGGACTATGTGCAGCTGTTGGGCTGTATGACGGCCACGATGGAAGTAGTGCCCTGGGCCAGGGCTCATATGAGACCACTACAACACTCTCTGCTGCAGCGCTGGACTCCGGTGTCGGAGGCTTATGCTGTGCGCCTTCCCTTGGACCCAGCAGTGCGCAAGGCGCTGAGCTGGTGGCTGCAGACAGACAAGTTGTCTGCAGGAATGCCTCTGGTGACCCCGGAGTGGATTGTCGTCACGACGGACGTTTCTTTGTCGGGCTGGGGAGCCCACTGCTTGGGAAGGACAGCGCAGGGGCTCTGGTCTCCTGCAGAGGCAAAGTGGTCTATCAACCTCCTGGAACTCAGAGCCATTCGGTTGGCGCTTTTGGAGTTCATCCCGGTACTGGCGTTGAAGCCAGTACGGGTCCTGTCGGACAATGCCACGGCTGTGGCCTATGTCAACCGCCAGGGAGGTACCAAGAGCGCCCCTCTAGCCAAGGAGGCCATGAATCTATGCCAGTGGGCGGAAGCGAACCTGGAACAGCTGTCAGCGGCCCACATTGCCGGAGTCATGCATGTCAAGGCGGACTTTCTCAGTCGCCATACCTTGGATCCCGGAGAGTGGCAGCTATCTGCTCAGGCGTTCTTGGACATCACGAAGCACTGGGGCCAGCCGAGCCTAGATCTGATGGCGTCATCGGCCAATTGCCAAGTGCCGCGCTTTTTCAGCAGAGGACGGGACCCTCGATTCCTGGGAGTAGGTGCTCTTCTCCAACAGTGGCCGACACAGGAGCTTCTCTATGTGTTCCCGCCCTGGCCCATGTTGGGCAGGGTGCTAGACCGGGTGGCAAAGCATCCTGGCCGGATAATCCTGGTGGGTCCGGACTGGCCCAGACGTCCCTGGTATGCGGACTTGATCAGGCTCTCAGTGGACGATCCTCTGCGGCTGCCAGTGGAGCAGGGCCTGTTGCATCAGGGTCCCGTGGTGATGGAGGATCCCTCCCCCTTTGGTCTTACGGCCTGGCTATTGAGCGGCAGCGTCTGAGAAAGAAGGGCTTCTCAGACAAGGTCATCGCCACTATGCTAAGAGCGAGGAAGCGCTCTACTTCTACTGCTTACGCCAGGGTTTGCCGTACCTTTGCAGCATGGTGTGAAGCAGGCTCTCTTTCTCCCTTCACTGCTCCAATTTCTTCAGTGTTGGCGTTCCTGCAAGAAGGTCTGGAGAAAGGCCTGTCGCTCAGTTCCCTTAAAGTCCAGGTAGCGGCTCTGGCTTGCTTCAGGGACCGCCTGAAGGGTGCTTCCCTGGCTTCACAGCCAGATGTGGTGCGCTTTCTCAAGGGAGTTAATCACCTGCGCCCTCCTCTGCACTCAGTGGTGCCTGCGTGGAATCTCAACCTGGTGCTAAGAGCCTTGCAGAAGCCGCCTTTTGAACCCTTGTCAAGGGCATCTCTGAAAGACCTGACGTTGAAAGCAGTCTTTTTGTTGGCTATCACTTCAGCCAGAAGAGTTTCCGAGCTCCAGGCACTCTCATGTCGAGAGCCCTTTCTGCAGTTCACTGAGGCAGGAGTGTCTATTCGCACAGTGCCTTCCTTCCTGCTCAAGATTGTTTCTCGCTTCCATGTGAATCAGCAGCTCTGTCTCCCTTCCTTTCGTAGGGAGGACTACCCAGAGGAATACTCTGCTCTCAAATATCTGGATGTGAGACGAGTCATCATCAGATACTTGGAAGTGACCAATGATTTCCGGAAGTCGGATCATCTGTTTGTCCTGTTTGCAGGTCCTCGTAAGGGTCTGCAGGCTGCTAAGCCTACAGTGGCAAGATGGGTCAAGGAAGCCATTGCAGCGGCTTATGTGGCCGCGGGGAAGGTGCCGCCTATCCAGCTGAAGGCTCACTCCACTAGAGCTCAGGCGGCCTCGATGGCAGAGGCCGGGTCCGTCTCCTTGGAAGAGATTTGCAAGGCGGCAACTTGGGCATCGGCTCATACCTTCTCCAGGCATTACCGCTTGACTGTGGCTGCTCGGGCGGAGGCCCGGTTTGGAGCTTCAGTGTTGCGGTCAGGGATTTCTATGTCCCGCCCTGGGTGAGTACTGCTTCGGTACATCCCACCAGTCTATGGATTGATCAGCATGATGATATGGAAGGTAAAATTATGTATCATACCTGATAATTTTCTTTCCATTAATCATAGCTGATCAATCCATAGCCCCTCCCAGATATCTGTATTGTTTATATTCTGGTTGCATTTCAGGTTCAAGTTTAGTCTTCAGTTCCTGTTCAGGAGGACTTCGTGTTCAAGTTTTTCAATGGATTCTTCAAGAGTTGAGACGAATTTGTGTTACAGTGAGCTGCTGCATTCCTCTCCCCTCCGTTTTACGGGGCTGGATTGAGACTTAAATTCTGCCGGCGCTCCCTCCCGCTTCGTGCGGCAGTAGGGCAGCTTTGTACCCCTCCCGCTTCGGCGGTGTTAGGGTCAGTCAGTTCCTCCCGCGGTTGCAGGATAAGCCAGATCCCCCCACATCGGCGGGTGTGGTGTCCCTCCCCCGCTCCGCGGGGATGAGCTGGACGGATTCCCCTCCCCCACTTGTGTGGGGATGAGCTGGGTTAATTCCCCTCCCCCGTTTCGGCGGTGGTGAGCTGGGCAGAGTGTCCCTTTGTGGGTGTAATTCTCTAAGTGCTGAGTCCTGCGGATGGAGCTTGGATATCGACATACTGAGGAGTTTCCGGCAGCACATGACCACATATAGGGAGGCAAAAGGATTGCTCTCTATCTCCACCTGCTGGTAGATGGACACAACCCACCAGTCTATGGATTGATCAGCTATGATTAATGGAAAGAAAATTATCAGGTATGATACATAATTTTTACCTTTTGGTTGGTTATGCCACTGGAATACCTTTATATTAGATATTTGTTTCCTTTTTTTAATTAATGTTTTCCATCACATCTCTGTGCAGATATGGACGCTAGTGGTTGGCTATTTGCTGGCTGTTTTGTTCAAGTGGAATACGAGCACACAACGCTTCTTGCGAGCCATCTCCATTCCTGTCTGGGTATTGCTACTCTTCCATTTAGGTGAGCAATTTTGTCTTTTGTGTTTACTTTTATTTCACATTCTTGACGTTAGTGTTGAAGTTGCTTTGTCAGTTTGTATAACTTTGAAAAATCGTTGTTATCATTAAAGTGATGTCCATTATTCTTTCTATAGTCAACACAGTACCAGCTGCTCCATTATTACCTTCCTGTATCCTGTTTCCCATATGTTTGTCATACCTTTCCCTGTTCCATCAGTTCAGGCATACAGGCATAGATAGACACTTTAAAAAGTGTCATCCACCACCCTCATATTCTCATCTACATCAATTGATAAGACTGAAAACTTCTCTTTTTAGGTATACAGCACTAAAATGTTCACACTTAATGCCCTTTTAAAAAGCTTTTTTTTAATTGTATTTAACGTTTAATGCTGTTTACATTTCTGGGGAGGGGGATAGGGTGTTCTTATTTAGCTTGATTTGAGGGTTTGCTTATCATTATCCTTAAAGCAAATTAGAACAAAATAAAAACTATTTGCTAAAAACTTGATGATTTTATACACCCAGCTTCATGCTTATCCCTTTTTAGCTCAGCAGGGCTTATATTCTGCCAGTATCACTATGCTTGTATTAGCCCTCTCCTCTAATCACTTCATTGGCTTCCTATCTGTTTCTGCATACAATTCAAACTCCTCTTATTGACTTACAACTGCATTAACTCTGCAGCTCCTCATTGCCTCTCCATTCTTATCTCCCTACACTCCTTCCCAGGGAACTCTATTGATCGGGTAAATATCAGTTATCTGTACCCTTCTCCTCTGCTTCCAACTCCAGACTCCTTCCTCTTATCTTGTTGCCCCATACACCTGGAATAGATTTCCTGAGTTAGGATGTCAAGCTCCATCTCTGGCCTTATTCAGATCTAGGCTAAAAGCCCACCTTTTTGAGGCTGCTTTTAACTCCTAATTCCTATTCACTTGTTCAGTACCCATGTCTGTAAGTAATTCCCTTATCCCTTATTTCACCTGTTTTGTTTGTCTTGATTAGATTGTAAGCTCTGTTCAGCAGGGACTGTCTCTTTCATATTTAGTGTACAGTGCTGCGTATGTCTAGTAGTGCTATAGAAATAAGTAGCAGTAGTAGAGAGCTGAGGAAAGAATTGCTGGTAGTTTACACAGGAATTTTCTCAGCTGAAATTTGCATGGAGTAGGATGAATAAGTTCTGAAAAAGCAGACAATAGGATCTCGAGAAAGGTATTTGAAGCTAGAGGTTTAAAAATAAATGTTTTCTTCTTTTCTTTTCTCTTCTGGTCTGCTGCCTCACCATGGACAGGATGCTCAAGCAACATAGGAGGAAGGATCCCCTGATAGGTTGGGGATTGAGCGATATCTTGTCTGAGGCACTGCCACAGTAGCAGCAGGAGCAGTCTACTCTTCCCCCCCCCCAGGCCTGAGCATATTTCTGTTGTGTGGTCTGCCCCACTGGATGGGGATCTGAATGAAGGTTGCCTGCACAACAGTGCCATAGTTTGAGCGATTTGGCCAGCCTGACAATTTATGTTTTTCAGAAGCTAAGGATACATTTGATATTGGGTATGGCTATATGCGCTTCTCTCATTCAAGAACTTTCTCTTCTAAGAAGATGCATTAATAGGCTATCTTTAGCTTCTAAAGCTGCAGCCGTTTGACAAGTATTAATATTAGAAACTGATTTCTCCACAGTTTGTTTCATTTTAGCAAGGCTAACATCATACTTGGCCACAGTGTCCACCACCTCTTCTGCAGCCTAATCAATGCAGACATGTACAGGTATGACCCTCCACCTGCTGGATAGAGAGAATACTGAGGTTAAGATGGCTGCTCATGACCACATGTAGCAAACCTCAGAACTTCTCTCCATCTCTACCTGCTGGCAAAGGGACATAACCTACAAGTCTCTGGATTGATCTGTTGGGACTAATGTAAAGAAAATTATTAGGTTAGGACTAATTTTACCTTGCTTAAATTTCCTGTAACTCATTTTTTGTCCCCAGTTGAGTTGTTGCAAATTACCTTTTATGTTAATGATAGTAGTAGTGTATATTACTTAACTAAGGGGATAAAACAGACTAATCAGGAGGGAGAGTTTGATACTTTAAGCTCACTTAACAGTTTGGATCTAACAAAATTTTTAGCATCATCACAGGAAAATATTGTCAAAAGAACTACTTTGTTGGTGGTAATGTCATCTGTTGAAAAGAAACTTTACATATTGAGGTCTTATTTTAAGAAAAAGAATGTTCCTTTCTATGGGCAGGTGGCTATGATGTTCCCTGATGTGGCCAGGACTACACAACTTCATTGTAAGGCTAAACTGCAGTTTAAGGCACGTGTCTTGACTGCAGGGTGTCTTTTCTTTCTTAAATTTCCTTGTAAAGACCCATACCTGTCTGTTCTTGGATCCTGCACATTTAGAAACTTTTCTTTCTACTAAGGTTTTCTTTGTTAATACTTCTAAGTTTATTGTAGCAGGTTATTTAGAGATTACATTTTTTATACACCTGCAGGACTTGCTTTTGATGTTTTCTTTACTAATTTCTGTAATGGATTAATGCTAATTGTTCTCTCCTTGATGTGGTCTTGAATATTGTGTTTTTATTTGAATATTTTTGTTGATGTATTCTCAACTTTCTTAGTGCTTACTTCTATTAGTTTGCAAAAAAAGAAAAAAGCAAGGGACGAGCTTTTGATTGGGTCCAAGGGAGAATAATCAAATTAACAGTAACTGTACTAGACTGCTTACTGGTAGAACAGAGGCAAGCAGGTTTGAAAAATCGTATATACAGTGTAGTCAAAAATGAAGAATCTAAATATTGATTATCATCCTGTGGTGTCCCAAGGCTCTCCCCTGTTGCCACAACTTTGTAATGTTTTTATGAGTCCCCTGAGTAAACATTTGGCAGATTTAGATATCTTCTCGATTACCTACGCAGATGATACATTCTGTAAGTTCAACAGCACTGATCTGAGTTATGCTTGGGTATGTTAAGCTTTTAGTCATTGGAATGATTAGAGTATAATGAACACCAGCATCCTGAAATGCTTTGTATATATTTTCAGCATCAGTGGCTGGCTCCTGGAGGATCCCTGTTTTCCTGGTTATAGTCTTTCTGATGACGGTGGGCATTCTTCATGAAAATCTAAATAGTGATGAGACACCAGGTAAGAAATATGTTGCCCTTCATTATCAATGAGACCATAAAGAAAGCATACAGCAGGGTACTGCAAACTGGTTTCTCTTTGTTATTCATAATAAATACCCTATTAGATTTATTTGGAGATGGTAACCCTGTGGTTGAGTTTCATGTTCTGGTTATCTTGAAACTGTTCCTGTCTGTGTTCCTTGAGGATATGATTTTGATACTTCTGGCGTTTGATATCTTGGGTGTGTTGGGGGTAACCCCCCTCCCTTGCCTGCCATAATATATTCAGTGTCACAGACATTAACTTATTTCCAGTCTGCTATGTTGGCTTGTGATGTCATCAGATTGCACTATATTCTGTGCCAAAGTTCTTACTTTTAATCTAAGAAAGACAGTGCCAGGGTCACAGCCAAGAGTCCAGAGACACATCTTGCTCAATCTGGAGGCATGCAGTAACCTTGGGCAAGGACAAATGTTAGCCCAAGACTGCTTGGAGCCCTGAATTAGGAGAATATCTGAAATGACGTCAAAGACATTCTTGTGGTCTGCCATAACTACAACCATAGGGCATGGACCAAGTCGCCAGTCATGATGGTACCATGATTTGAAGACTACTTCTTATAAGGATTTGCATAAAAGATGCACCAGTAAAAGACCCAAGGGAGCACTCATTTGGAACAAGAATGCCTTCACTCTATCACGTGTCCATGAGAGCCTCAACAGAAGCCTATCACCCCATGCTAGCTGCCTACATGAAGAGATGACCCGTTACCACCAGACTGAGATTGTATACCATGTATTGTAACGTCTGTGATTACTCTGGGCTCTAGGTGGCTTTTGCCTGTAGGGGTGTGTGTGTTATTCATCTCATTTTATCATCCTAAGTGTTTTATTAGAGACATTTAAACTTGTCTTGAAAGTTTCCTTCTGTCACACTTTGAACTTTCTTTGTACATAAACCCTTTTTCTATTTGCTCAGTGTGATCCATGTGGCCTACTAGTAAATAGTAAGAGGGAATTCTGAACTCTGGGACATTGCTATTAGACGTGTCACCCCTAGATTTAGTTCCATCATTTACATGTCTGTCAGTGTCAACTGTTCTCACAGTATCATAAGTGTATGCAGTTGAATTATATTCATGCAGCTTATCAAATGCACTAGGATCAATGGTACTTATTTATGTATAGTAATAAATAAGACTGCAGTTCTTCAGTATGTGGAAAATTGTATTCTGATGTGACTGGTGCCAATATATTAAACAAAGAAAGTCTGATCATTTCAAAAATAAAAATTTAAAGAGACCAATTTTCAATTTGACCCCGCTAGCTTGATCAAAGACTTTGAAAGTTAAGTTGATAAAGCTAACAGTTTAAATCTAAACCCTAAGTTTCACCCTCGGCACAGAGGCTGGATTAGATTAGGGACAAAAGTTAAGACACTGATGATTGTTTTTAGTTTTAGCTGCTTCATTTGATTTGTGAAATCTAGGTGCTGCAGTAGCAGTCCTGTGTGTGTCTGGCTGTCCCTACCACCAATATAAAATAATTATAATCAGTATCCCAATTCTCTCTCCTTGCATTTTCAAAAGCACAAGCCAGCACACTCTGCTTTTTCTCCCTTCCACTCCTCTTCTTTGTTATAGTAATATGGCCAGCCTCCCCAACCCTTCCCCTTCCTGATGGCATATCAGTGAAACATCAGTGCTCCAGCAAATTATGTTTAATAATGTACTTATTTTTTTGCTTGTTTATGGCTCAAACTTTTACATACTTCAGCTCGGTCTGTGTGAGGCACCAGTCCTAGGTTTTATTTCAAGTTTCTTCCCTTAATTTAATTTTATTTCAATATCTGTCTTGACTGCATATTACAAGCAGCTTCTCATTTTTCTCTTGTGATTTGAGCTGGATCTATGTCTAGCCCTTATCTTGGCCAGCAAAAGAAAAAGCCTCTGGTGGCTTGCATCGACTGGATTATCTAAGGACATCAGAACCAGAAACTTCAAAGTGAAACAGTAACTACTATCTGTGAGTTGAAATGTATATCTTGATATCAGAATCTTAAAGATAAATTAAATAGGTACTGCTAATGCAAAAGTTCCTCAACCCCCACCACATTAAACTTCTGGTAGAAATTTGCACAGAAGCATGAAATAATCATTTGATTTATAATACAGGAAGCCTTTGATCTCACAGGCCTTCTGCAATCCCTACAACAGACCCAGCCTGCCCACTGAAAACCAAAGTGTAATGATTTTGCTGCATACAACAAAATTAAAAACCTCCACCATTTGTAGCAACCTCACCCAGTCTCCTGTCAGTTGACCAGGAGCACACAAACGTTCCCTCTCTTTACACAAACAGATGGGAGTCGTTAACCCAATAACAGAAGATGGCCATGTTGTAAATGTTAATTGTATTTGATATACCACCAATCATACAAACAACTAAGTGGTTTACAAGTCTTTATCTGCTATCATTTACTATGTTACTAGTATAAAAATAATAGGGCTAGGAAAGACATTTGCTGTCATGAATTGTTTACTATAATAAACAATTCCTGACAACACACAGTAGGAGAGAACAATAGGTGGTAATTAGAGTTTCTTAAGGGAAGAGGAGGGCTGTAAAAATAATAGGGGAAATTGAGGCAACATGTGCTCACCACTTGAGAACCCAGTGCCAGTCTTGTATAGTAACTAGTTACAGTACGTAAGTAAACGTTTTGTTACTTTTACTTGTAAAGAAGTACAGAATAACATTTGTTACTTTTACTGAAATAATTATTTCACCAATTTTTACTACTTTTACTCAGTCTTAATTCTGTGGGACCATAAACTATAAATTAAATGACAATGCTGACATCAAATAGTTTGAACTTTGTGTCTCATTCACTTTCTAAACATATATTGTTTTAAATGACAATGCTGACATCAAATAGTTTGAACTTTGTGTCTCATTCACTTTCTAAACATATATTGTTTTAAATAACAGTGACCTCAAATCTCCTGATAGGGAATAATACACTATTACAAAAACCACTATCGTGCATGGGAATAAGTTTATTATTATAGGTCCATTTTAAAAGAAAGAAGAGGAAAAAAGAATCCGCATCAAAAACTCCCTATCCATGGAGAAAATCTACTGATTCTAAAAAAACCTCTTCTTTCAAATACATAGACCAAAGTGAATGAACACATCATTGTAATAGCCTCGAAAGATTTAAGTCATAGGTGGCAGAGAAATATAGGGAAAGTAACAAACCATCTCTGCCATCATCCTTGAACAGTCTGATACAGGGGTTCTCAACCCAGTCCTTAGGACACACCAAGTCAATCTTGTTTTATTGTTATTTTGATATTGAGGGGGCCTTTTACTAAGGCGTGTTCACGTTTTTAGCGCGCGCTAAACGTTAGAGACGCCCATGGGAATACATTGGTGTCTCTAACGTTTAGCACTCACTAAAAACGTGAGTGCGCCTTAGTAAAAGACCCCCTATGTTAGGTAGATTGGATTTTCTATTTACTCTCCTTTTGTAACATAGTAGATGACGGCAGAAAAAGACCAATACGGTCCATCCAGTCTGCCCAACAAGACAACTCATATGTGCTACTTTTTGTGTATACCCTACTTTGATTTGTACCTGTGCTGTTCAGGGCACAGACCGTATAAGTCTGCCCAGCACTATCCCCGCCTCCCAACCACCAGCCCTGCCTCCCAACCACTGGTTAGATGGTGTGACTGGTTCTGGAATGTCCGAGTTCTTTCCTATCATTATTATGGCGTTCCTTTCTTTGTGCTATTTTGTATTTTTGTGCATACTGTTTCAACTTGTTTTCAAAGAGGAACGTTTATCAAGTCCTAGTAAACGATACCTACAATGAATATTCATGAGAGAAATTTACATGCTCTGCCTCCATTGTATGCAGATCCCATCTCTTACATATTTATCGTGCATGTCCTGAAAACCTGACTGGTTCAGTGTGTCCCAAGGGATGGGTTTAGAACCACTGGTCTAATATAATATGTAAGCAGAAGCAAGGTCCTTTGCTAAAGCATAACAACCTTGACTCGGGCAAGCTTGAAAGTTACTAGCCAGTATCTTAACATCCCATTTTTAAGAAAATTTATAACAGTTTGTGTTCAGCTCATTGACAGGCATGTCGATTTGGATTCAGACTCGGGAGATGGTCCTTTTATCCCTACTAGATGATCTTCACAGAAACAGACAGGGAATCTCCCTTGGTATTAGTACTGCTAGATTTCTCATCAGCTTTTGATACTGTGGACCACAACATCATGCTAACATGACTGGCAGAAACAGGTATCGGTAGCACAGTACTTGCCTAGTTCAGATTCTACTTATCAGACAGACAACAATCTTATGTAGTACCTCATCTCCGCTGTGGATGATAGAACCAAAAAATAAAATTGCTGTTCTACTATTAGTAATTCAAGCATGGTGCCTGAAGATGGGAAGGTGGCTAATATAGTGTCAATTTTTAAAAAGGCTTCCTTTGTCTGTCTTTCTATACTCATATTTTCTTTATTTTGCTAAGGTTTGATGACCCCTGAAACAAGCACAAACGCCGTAACATGACCGTGTCGGGTCCTAGACATGTAATTACAATAAAGGTCCTTGACCTTAGAATCCTCTTTGTATTTGCCTCATTATTTTGTTTGATTTAACAACATAACATATGAAACAAATCAGATTTTAAAGGGAAAGGGAATGGGACTTACATACCACCTTTCTGTGTTTTTTCCAACTACATTCAAAGCGGTTTACGTATTATATACAGGTACTTATTTGTACCTGGGACAATGGAGGGTTAAGTGACTTGCCCAGAGTCACAAGGAGCTGCAGTGGGAATTGAACCCAGTTCCCCAGGATCAGAGTCCGCTGCACTAACCACTAGGCTACTCCTCCACTCAAATTGTCTATGTTGTATTTTGCATCTAAAGTCATCGTCTGAAGAAATTGTTTGCTAGATATCAGTTCTTACACTGATGTTCTTAATAACTGTTTGTATGCATTTTGGCATTTATCTAGCCAGTTTTCTGCAGAATTCTGGAGCTATCTCCTTGGTCCTCGCCACTTTGATCCAGATGTTGGATCGTATATGATCCCTTTCTGCTTCATTGTGTTCCACACATTTTCAGTAATGTTCAAATCTGGGCTGTTGCCTGACCAAAGTTCTATCAGTTGTATCTGTTCATGAACCAGCCATGTCTTTTAACAGTTTTTGTTCCTTTGGCACAGCATACCATCCTGTTTGAAATGGTTTATGTTGTGAATTAGCATAACGTTTGGCAGTTTGTCCTTCAAAGCATTCAAATAAACTGTTCCATTGATTGTGGTATTCTTCTGCATAATTCACAGTCCTCGACCAGATCTTGATACTGCACCCCAAACCATAAACTTTGGTGCTTGTTTCACTGTGGTAGAACATACAACGGGTTATGTCTCTTATTTAAAGGTCGTATGTGTCTGCAGAAGCTGTAGAACTCAGTGAAAGTGTTTCCATTTGAAAACATAATTCACTCCCATTGATTAGCTGCCCACTGATTGTACTTCTGACAGAAGGCAAGCATCCTTGCATCCACCACCCTTTCTGTGAAAAAATATTTCCTGACATTTGCTTCTAAGTTTCCCACCCTGCAACCTTAACTCGTGACTTCTAGTTCTACTGCTTCCCCATCTCTGAAATAATAAGTTTATATGTTAATACCTTTTAAGTATTTAAACATCTGTATCATATTCCCCTATCCCTACTTTCCTCTAGGGCAGTCCTCGAGGTTCGCAATCCAGTTGGGTTTTCAGGATGTCTCCAATGAATATGCACCCACAATTCTACTGTAGGTTCACTCTCAATTATTAGTTGTAGTCAGTATAATATACAAATATTATCCAACAACTGTTACATTATTAACACTCAATCTTTATTAAATACGTTTATATGTTTTCTTCTTTTATTCACATTGTTGTTCATATCACTTAAAACTCTAACTACCAACATACACACTCACTCATCTCTCATACAATAGACAACTATCTATGTTCTAAAATAACAGCATTATTCCTAAAATGCTCCAATACTGTAAAACATACCAGTACTACTTCCTCAAGATCTCTAATAGATTGTACAATAATAGTCAATTCACCCCGGAGAGCTCTTTACTTTAAGCTCGTTTTCACATCCTAGTCTGATCTTTCAATTCCAAGGTGAAGTGATGTTAAATTAAACTGTCTTCAAACTCGTATTCCACCCGATCTTGTTGTTCAACAGTCCCTGGTGGTCTTTATTCAAAGGATGAAATAATCCTAGAGCACTCCAGCATAGTCATTAAAGATCAAGAGGGTAAAGTCTCTGGTGTTGAACAATCTATGAACTAGCTGCTCACTTCATAATGGTTTTCACCCACACTTGGACCCTACATGCACGTGTTTCGCTTTTAAAGCGTCTTCAGGGGTCTTGTGTTCTAAATGAAACAGCAATGTGTTTATACATACTCAGAAATTAAACACTCAAACATCAAACCATATATAAATACAAAATTCAAAATCACTTACTGGCTACACTAGGTCGTTGGGCACTCGACCAAAAATAATGTGCTGGTGGCAACATCCGAAAAGGATGCCCACACATGCGCATATCTTACAACAGGATCTCAGTGTTTAAATACCACCCTCTAGATACTCAGCCAATCAATTTCTTTATTTAAACCATATAGGATTACTGTATTCCAAAGAAAGATTAGGCACTTCTCCTTCCTCATTAACATAAGGGGGGCATTACCACCCCTCCCTGATGTAATTTGGTTTAATACCACAAACCGCAAATCTTGTACTGCATTATTTTTATCTTGCCAATGAGAGACTGGGGGGCTCTGCGCGACCCGTGCGTAAGTTGCTTAAATACTGGGCTATTCTAATTTTAATCTTGCGTGTGGTTAAATCAGTGTACCATAAACCACACGGACATTCAACCCCATAAATACAATTCATAGTGTTACAGTCTGTACATCCCTGTAATCGAAAGGTTTACCACCTGAATGTGGAATGACCACTTCCTTCACTTACATAGCATATTGATAATATACACAGTGATCACATCTAAAGTGGCCACAATCTATTGATCCATCTTGTTGTCTTCTGTTCCTGCCATAAGTCAGCTGTTCACCCAAATTCATACCGCGTGAAAAGGCAAAACGGGGAATGCCTTTAAAAATGTGTCAAAAGATGGGCGCCCTTCTCTTTTGAAAATAAGCCTGATAGTGTAACATTTCTCAAACATTAATACTTAATATTCTACTTCTTCTCAAACAATAAATTGTTTCTCATTTCACATTAATCAAACTCAAACCACTAGAAATGAAGGCGCAACACTTATGGCTGCTGGGTGAAAAAAACCAGCAGCCATTGCACCACGACTCATCTTCTGTAAATCAACTGCCAAAGATCCGGGGCTTCTCGCTCTGGCAGGAACCCTTTCTCACACCTGATGCAGCAGAGTTTCGATTCACTCTGTTTCAAGGACTGGATTCTATCTGCTGCTATCTGTGGAAAAATATTTAATAGGTGCACCTGCTAAGATGTAAATGTGCTACAACTATGGCCATCTTTATAATTGTAACACTCCAAGGACAGGAAATGATGACACTGATGTGCAAGAACGTCAAGACAAGCAATATAATAGTACCATTTAAATAAAATACCCACCAACCCACCCTATTATTTGTACAAAATGAAAGTCCAATGTACCAATTGATCTCGTAGATTAGAACCTTTCTGATAAGCAATGCAAGGACATTGCTGAAATACTGGATGAAAGGAAAGAACATCCCATTGTTGATTGATAGTCCTTGCTATCTGGGGTGCCAAATCGGAATATGTTAATACACAAATTTGTCCAAAGTCTCTCTTGGTTTGTCTAACAATAGTAGACTATTGTGCAAACCATGCTCACTTTTAAAGGTACTGAGCGAAGGCAAATAAACATTGTCATCGGTCCTCCTCGACACAAGGTGCCAGGAGCTCTAGGATGTTGACATCGGCAGCACCCGAGAAGCGTCAGTGCCTTGAGGACTGTTCTCCCTCCATGGTAGCAGTGTCAACCTTCAGTGTCCCTATGGCCGGGATCCCACTGTCTATTCAACATCGGCATCTTCGCAGGCTGTGGCCACACCAGTGCTTTCTCTGCCTTTACCAATGCCTGCCCTTGAAGAACAAATCCGGGAAGAGTTGGAACAGTTTGTGGGACATTCGGTGCCGAGGTATTGAGTGTGCCTGTGCCGTCTTTTGATGCCATCCAGCCCATTCTAGAGGCCCATGCTTTATCTGGCAGTCATTGACCCCGGTGCCTCGAAGGGTGGTAGAGCCGGTGCCATTCAATGCAGTCACCCTCTCTAGCCCATCGGGGGAGGAGGGAGACAATTTTTTTTCCTGGAAAGTTGGCCCCTTATAATGTTAAACTGGTGGGTTCTTTAGATTGTCTGGGTGGGCTATATACTATATTGGCATCAGAGACGTCCAGATTGTCCACCAAGAGCATCAAATCTTAGCTCTCTGCACCAGGTAGTGCTTTCAGAGAACTTTATCATGGCCCACATGGCCCACCAGGGGAAGAAGAGATGGGATTTTATTTAACGTACTTCCTCGTACTCAAGAAAATGAGGGTGGGCACTATTGTTCCATCCTAGACCTAAGGGACCCTGATCCAATACCTCATCAAGGAAAAGTTCAGGATGGTTTACCTGGGTGCCCTACTCCCCATGATTCAGGCAAACAATTGGCTATACTCTCTGGACTTAGAATGCTTATACTCACATTCAGATACTCCCAGGTTGTAAAGTGTTTCAGATTTCAAGTAGGGAAACACCACTGCAAGTACCGAGTCCTGCTATTTGGCCTTGCATCCACTCCCAGGGTCTTCACAAAATGTTTTGCAGTAGTCACAGTAATGGTACGCAGGCTGGGAGTTCATGTATTTCTCCACCTGAATAATTGGGTGATCAAGAGCACATCCAGGGAAGGTGTTCAGGATGTACAGAAGACTATTCGGGTGTTGGAGCTGCCAGGGTTCATTGTCAACTACTCAAATTCCCATCTACTCCCTGTTCACCGATTGGCATTCATTAGAGCCCCACTAGATTTGATGCATGCTCGGGCCAACTTGTTTCTGGCATGTGCCAAGGCCCTAGTGGCCATTGCCACTTAGGTTTGGGACAGCCAATAGTGGAGGCTCAGCAAATGTTGAGGTTGCTGGCCACATGGCTTCCACTGTTCATTTCATGCCCTAGGCATGCCTCCACTTGAGAGGTGCCCAGTGGACTTAGCATATGTCATCTCTGTAATCCCGGAGCTCACCTGGTCACTCCACTGGTGGACAGTTCAATTTGGCTGAGTCTTCCATTCCAATTCTCTCCACCTCAGAAAATTCTGACTATGAATGTGTCCACTCTAGGGTGGGGAACTCATGTAGACATGCTTCACACTCGGGGAGTATGGTCTGCTTAGGAGTCCAGTTATCAGATCAACCTCCTAGAGTTATGGGCAATTTGGAACACTTTAAAGGCTTTCTGAGATCTGCTGATGGGCCAAATCGAACTCATTCAGACAATCAAGTTGCCATGTATTATGGGTACAATTAGGGGTGGGGTATGGGATCCTACCTCTTGTGTCAGGAAGCTGTCGGCATGTGGCATTGGGCTCTCAGCCACGGCATGGTGCTTCGTGCCATGTACCTGGTGGGGAAAAGTAACAGTCTGGCTGAGCATGGTCATACAACCGCACAAGTGTCTCTCAGCATGGGCATTGCTAGCAAAATCATCTGAGAGTGGGGCACTCCCTCGGTGGATCTCTTTGCTACTCATCTTAGTCTCAGGTCACACAACTCTCTGTCAGATGCCTTCGTCCTCAATTGGGGAAAGGTATTCTGTATGCGTATCCTCCCATTCCTCTGATTGGAAAGACTTTGCTGAAACTCAAGCAGGATTGAGGGACCATGATCTTCATCGTGCCTTACTGGCTGATCTTTTCCCCTCTTCTTCCGGAGTTGTCCTCTGAAGAACCATGGAGGCTAGACTGCTTTCTGACTCTTATCACGTAGATCGAGGGTCTATTCTGCACCCGAAACCTCCAGTTCCTGGCCCTCATGGCCAGGATGTTGAAAGAGTAGAATTTAACTCCAGGATCCTTCTGGCTTCCAGGAAAGATTCTACTAAATGATGTTATGCTGTCTGGTGTGAGAGCATAGCCCTAGGTATTCTCATTTGCCTGCATAAAAGCTGCTTGAATACCTTCACCTTTCAGAGTCTGGTCTGAAAACCAACTCTGTAAGGGTTTATCTCTGTGCAACCAGTGCTTATCACCATGTTAGAGGTAACCCATCTCTGTACTGCCTCTAGCTGTTTACTTTGTGAGAGGTTTGCTATTGATGAAGCCCCCCATCACACCTCCTACTGAGTCATGGGACCTCAACATCATCCTTGCCTAGCTGATAAAAGCTCCTTTTAAGCCACTTAACTCCTGTCACCTGAAGTATTTGACCTGGAAGGCTTTATTTTGGTGGCAGTCACTTCAGCTTGCAGGGTTGGTGAGCTGCAGGCCCTAGTAGCAGATCTGCCTTATACTCATTTTCATCAGAACAGAGTAGTCCTCCGCACTCACCCTAGGTTCCTTCTTAAGATGGTGTAGAAGTTCGATCTTAACCAGTCAGTCATCCTTCCCAAGCTTCATTCCCATCCTAGGGAGAGTGCTCTGCACACTTTGGACTGGAAGTGAGTCTTGGCCTTCTATCTAGAGCAGACTAAAGCCCACAGACAACCCACCTAGTGTTTTGTTTCTTCTGACCTGAATGAGATGGGGGCAGCCATCAGTAAACACATTTATCCAATTGGCTAGTGGATTGCATTGCCTTCACTTATGCCTGGTTGGGCTGACTTATGTACTTATGACTTTGGAGGGGCGTGTCACAGCTCACAACGTCAGGGCTGTGACCATATTTGTAGTCTACTTCAAATCGGCCTCCATTGAGAAGATTTGCATGGCTGTGACGTGGTTTTTAATTCACATATTTATATCCAATTTACTGCCTTGAGCAGCATACCCAACGCAATAGCCAGTTTGGCCAGACAGTTCCGAGGAATTTGTAGTGTCTAGAATCCAACTGCACCATCCTAAGCCCATTTTTTTCTGTTCCAGGCTGCACCTCTACAACAGGCCTACTATTTGGGTTTCTATTGTAACATGATATAAATTTAATTGTCAGGATTATTGAAATATATGTAGCAGAATTATTGAAATATGTAGAAGTGTGCTGAATCAGGTACCAATTTAAAAATGCAGCTTTTAAAAGACATATTGAAACTACAGCAATGAAACTGGCTCTCATTTCAAGCCCATCTTCCCCCCTCCCTTTTTCTTGGGAAACGTTTGGGAACACTTAACAGAGACAAAAGCTGGCTGGGAGGGTCACCAAGACATCTTTAGAGAACAAAAAACTGAAGCAGACAGAGGGACTCCTATGACTCAAACTGAAAAAGCCCATCTATATGACAAAAGAAACTCCACCTATCACAGCAGACTGAAAACTGTGCAAAAGCCCTCAAGCTATAGAAAAGCCATTTGCCAGCAGATATCCAGGAAACATGTGACCATGCTTCCCTGCAAACTACAATACCCAAGATCACCCTGCAAACTACAATATCTAGGACTCGGGGAACATTATAAAAAGCCTGGAAACAGCCCAGCTCTCTCTCTTCCTGGGACCTGCAGCCCACCTGCCTCTGCCTCATGGCTCCTCGCTGGACCACAGCATGCTCTACAACAAAGACTGTTCTGTAAGTTATAACTTCTGATTTAGAACCCTGCTACCTTACTTAAGCACAGATTCTCTGTAAAGATCTGTAAGACCTACCTCTCGTTTGCAATATTATTTACATGATTTGTATTTTAAAATAAATCCTTTTGAAGCCAAATATATATATTCTGTTCTTTACACATGCTCTTAGACCTGGTAATGCAGGTTAATGTAATCCAATAAATATATTTAATTTCTTTTATTCTTGCAATTGTAAATCATTCTTACCTTATAGGTAAATGGTGGAGAAATATTAGCGAGTGCTGTAGAGCTCTTTCCCCCAAGATAAATCACTTCTTTGTAACACTGTCAGGTACTTGTGACCTGGATTGGCCACTGTTAGAAGCAGGATATCTGGCTAGATGGACCATTGGTCTGACCCAGTATGGTTATTCTTATGTTCTTAGGCCTGTTTTTCTTTATTTTTTCTTTATATACTTTCCAGTACAAGATGTATTAGAAAAAATCATAACATTCCTTAGCATCCCTCCGGACCGGCCCAGAATGTGACTGATGGGTTGTGTACGCCTTCCAGCAGGTGGAGACTGAGAAAAAAAACTGTGACTGTAGCCAGCCAATAAGAGCCCTTGCCAGCTAGAGAAAGATCCAGTAATCTCAGTCTCCAGCAGGTGGAAGGTGGTGAGCCCTTCAGTCTCAGTCTTTTCTATACTTTTTTCTCTTTTGGTTAACTTTTAAGTGTTGGTATGCCTTTTGTTCTGTGTCCCTGTGCATTTGTTTAAAAATAAAAAACAAAAACCTGCTATTTGACGCCTGAAACCCCTGTGGGTCCCTCAGAGCCTTGGGGCTGCTGCACTCGGAACTAAGACCGAGTCACTCCCCCCCTATCTTCCCTGGTGCTGGCTAATTGGACTTTGCTAGATTGTTTTTGCCTGTTCAAAGCAAAATAAAAATTTCCTCAAGCACCTCAAGGGGGGCGACTTTAGAGGATGGGAGAGGCAGCTACTGAATCTAAAAGATAAATATATAAATATCTATGTGAATGAAAACAGCGAGCCTCCCGGTCTGCTGGCTTGGCAGAGCCGTTTATGGGCAGTAAGAACAAGTAGGGCTGCTCCAGAGCGATCAGATGTTTCTTGATCAGCTGTTTCTTGCCTTTTGTTTTACTATGTAGACAGAATCCGCCGCTGTTTCTGTCAGCGGTGCAGTTTAGGAGCGGCTGTATGTGTGTGCTGCTATGACACGAGGTTTAATAAGGAGGACCAGGTTTCTGATTCTGTTTTTCTTTTCCTGTCGGCCCTGTCGGGCAGGGGTGTCCGAGTCCATTGCCGTTGTTTTGTCGCTCATCGCGCTTTCCTCTTCGGTTCCGATTTTCGGCGGGAACTGCCGCCATTTTGGAGATCGGATGTCAGCATTCTGAAGCAGAGAGCCTGATGTTTTGTTTACGGGGCTGGAGCTTGCGGCTGAGTGGATTTTTAGCCTTCTTAGGCTTCTTTTATGGGCCGCCCATAACGGGGAGGCCAGTTGAGTAAATGTGGTCAGTTTCTAGCTGGTCATGCAGCGCTTTTCATAGTTTTCTCGGTAGAGGCACTGCTGCTTATCATTTCTTTAGCGCTCCAAGGCATACACAGCGCTGTCAACATATACAAAATGGCAGGCCCTGTGCAGTGCGATTGCAACCTTGGCAAAACAGCAAGGGGAACTTCTTTCCAATAAAGAAGGCAGAGCTCATGTCTCTAATTTCCCAACCAAAATATTTGGGATATCTTTTCAATCTGGGCTATATCTGTCACGGATTGCTTTTAAGGCATTTTTGGCAGGGCGTCCTCATTGAAATAAATAAATATTAATTATATATATATATATATATATATATATATATATAGTTTCTATCTATATTGTTATTTCTGCTAGTGTTATGCAGCTGTGCAGGTGGCCACTTTTGTTGTAGTCGTATAGTGCTCCCCTTCTGCACAGCGGTTTATGTATGGTCAGACAGTTGCAACTTTATTTTTACCTGTCCCTCTCCGCCTCTGTCCTCCTCCCCCATCTCTCGCCTTTTTATCCACTTCCTGGTGGGGTGACATTTTCTGGCATAAGAAGTTCTTGATGCAGTTTTCCAGCTTCAGTATATAATTTTTCATATGACTTGTGTCCAATGCTGAGCCATGTCCAGACAGACTGCAGGCATGGCACAGTGGTTGGAACACACCCCTCTGTCCTTCGCAAGCTGGGCTGAATTCCCCCTTGGTGCTCTTTGAATGCAAGGGCAATTCAGGTAACCCTGCTCTTGCTCAGTTTCCAAATATTAACAGTTGTTAAGTAGCATTTGGAGATAAGTGCACAGCTGGCACTCACCTACTACTACTACTTTTTATCTGGTTCAGAGTCAGTTCTTCTCCCGAATTAGCCAAGTTAGTCCAAAAAGGTAGGGCTTCGAGTCCTTTTTCTTGGCTGATCGCATTCTTACAATCAAAGCTGATGGAGAGCCTGAGAGCATATGTGTTGCCACTCTAGGCCAATCTGTAGGACCACCTGGTGTGGCATCCGGTACTCAGCAATTCTCACATCTGCTCCCAGACTATCCACTAAATTTCTACTTTAGTTTTAGCAGGTGAGCAATATTATACTGCAGCGTTTTTCCAATTACATCTCTTGGGATTCTGATTTCTCTGGAAGTTATATGCAACAGGTCACCTAAAGTTTAGGTGCTGGTTTGAGGAAATTTCAAGAGTTATACCTCTTATAGCGTTCTAGTATTGGTCGGTTTTTATGGGTCTTCCTGCTGTCAGATACTTCTCCATTGCTTCTCCTGTTCTGGGCAATGCAAGGGTGCAAGCACAGACGCTGCTTCTTGTAGGCGCTCGCTTGGTGTCATTTCAAGAGAGGTGAGTCTACCCTTTGGATTGCTGGGTATTGCAGTTATGCGTTAGGGTACGCATTTCACATGGCTCAGGAATTTCGTTCCGGTGTTCGCATCAGACTCGTGGCTGTCAGAGAAGCTCTCTGCCGGCATCTGGACCTTTGAGCAATTTCTTTCCCTTGGGCGCTCCAGTACCAAGGTCGTGCCTCCATTTTCTCTCCAATTTTAGATCTCATGCCGGTCGGTCAAGACCTCTAGCTGCCCTGTTTCGAAGGGGAACTTGGCGGCTTGTCATTGTCCCAGGGCGGTCATGGGATTTTTCTGACTTCTCTCATTTCTTTCAGAAGTCGGCTATACCATTCCTATTCATCCTGAACATATTTGTTTCCTTCGTTTACCAAAGTCATGGTAGTTGTAGAGGCGGCTCTCTCAATGAAGAGCATTTTATTGCATTTTCAATTGAACGATTGGTTGTTCTGGGCGAAGTCTTGCCGCAAGAGTTTTCTGGTGACAGCTCGGGGGGGGGGGGGGGGGCAGAATTCTTGCAGCACCGACTTGGAGTAGTCGTTCCACATAGAATCTGTCTTCTACTCTCTTAGTAGATTATCTGAGCGTTAGGTTCTCCATAAGCCGGAGTCGAGTGTTTTCTGTCGAATTCAGTCCTCCGGCTGCAGTCTAAACTCCGTCTCTCCGAGCAGACTTTGACTCCATCGGAAAGAGATTGTTTCTTCAAGTTTTTGGGGAACCAGGGCAGTACAGATCGAGCCGGTGACTTGCGCTAGGATTCTCCTGGAGTCTCTTCAGAGGTCGCAACTGCCCAGATGTTTATCTCAGAAGGTTTCCCTTCATCAGTATTTGCTTCTTTTGTTCCAGGTCAAGTCCAGTCTACATGGCTGACTTTGACGCTTTAGTTTGACCAGAGGTATGCATTTGGATCAGCTCTGTTGGTCGGTGGTTGCAGCGGATGTCAGTCTCCTTGGCCGGGGAGCTCATTTTCAGAAGCAGTTTGTTCAGAGTCTCTGTCTCTTCAGAAGACATTCTTATCAATTAGACCAGTTGGGGACCAGAGCGCTTCATCTGGAGCTGCAGAGGGTTCTTATTATTCTGGCAGGCCGCATGGTTCAGGTAATCTCGGGCTCTCTCAGCGGTCGTATATTTATCATCCCACAAAGCGCAATGACGACTATGCCGTTGCAGCGAAGGCAGTTGCTATTGTTTCAAGGGCCGCATGCTCATCTGGTAACTCAGCGGCTTATGTGGCAGGGGTCCTCAATGTTCAAGTACATTTTCTCTGTCATCTCAGGCTCGTTTTCAGACGGTGTTCGCCATCCTAAGTGGGCTTGCGGCTGTTTCTAGATTGTTGGGGCTCTCCCAAGTTGGATCGGTTTGCCTCTGTTAGCAATGCAATTTTCCTCTGTTTTTTCCGTCATTGTGAGGATTACATAGCGCAGGGCGTGGACATTCTTCCACTCTGCTAGTCAGCCGGTTTGAGGTATGCATGTCCTCCTTGTCTTCTGATATGGTGTCTTCTTTTAGAAGGACGTGGCGCACAGAGGACGTCTACTTTTGGGGTCACTGGTATGATCTCGAAGATCTTAGTATGCTGGTTTTCAACGTCTTCTGGGGGATCTTTCTTTCAGGCTTCTGGTCCAGCGGGGTTTTTTCCTCTCACCAGGGTCCTGTCATTCATCCAAATCCGGATGTATACTGTATTGCGGCCTGGCTCTTGAATGGGCTAAGTTGTTTAAGAAAGGTTATTTTTCTTAGCTCATGGCTTCTTTGTTTGATGAATGCACTTCTTTGATTGATGAGCACACCTGGAGGATATTTGAGGGCAGGCTACGGTTCTTGCGCCAACCTCCTTTTCGTGCTTCCATCACGTATTGTTCCAATTTTGTAAAGGGGCTTGATTTCAGGTCTTCTTTTGGCTGCTTTTAAGGTGCAGGTTGCGTTTTTTCTCGTCCTTTTGGGATGTTATTCAGCGGAGGTCTTTAGCTAGTTTTCTAGCGGTGGTGCATTTTTTTGAGCGCATCTTAGCTTCTTCTTTTTCCTTAGCATTGTTCTTTCCCTTGTTGGGGTCTGAATTTGGGGCTTACAGTTTTTACTAAGCTTCTCTTCAAGCCTTTATCGTCCTGTCCTCTGAAAGACTTGACTTAATATACAATATATTTCTCCTGGCCGTTGCTTTCACTAGGCAAGTTTCGGAGTGGCAGGCGTGTACATAGCTTTTCTTGGACTTCTGTTCCGATCGCGTAGTGATCCGACCAGTTCCTTTCTTTCTTCCCATAGTGGTATATTCCCTTTATGCTTCTTGGTTGGTGGTATTGCCTGGCTTACGTTCTTTTTGTGGCTCAGAGGAATGGCGACATTTGAGATCTTTCGATGTCAAATGGGCGTTACACCACTATTTTTTATTCTTCTGATTACATACGTCGCTCTTATCGTTTGTTCTGTTTAATGATAGGCGTACGGGGTTTCATGGCCTCTAACCCCTATTTTTCCTTGATGATTTTAACTACTGATTTCTGCAGTTACTCTTTTTTCGAGGAAACCTGTTTTAGAGCATGTTGAATTTCATTCTGCAACTGGTCAGGTTGTCTTGTGGACAGAGTGTAGTCTGGTGCCTCCACAAGACAGTGATACGGTAGCGATTTAGTCGTGTCTGCATTCTTTTTTCTAAGCTCTGTCGTTTCGAATGCCTCAGTCGTCGCCAGATACCTTTTGGAGCGCGCGCTTTTGTCGGTGGGGCTACTAGGGTCCCTCCCATATTTTCACTGCTTTACTTCCCATCAGTCACATTCTGGGCCGGTCCGGAGGGATTCTAAGGAAGGGTAAATTAGACCTTACCTGCTAATTTTCTTTCCTTTAGTCCCTCCGGACCGGCCCAGATCCCTCCCTCTAGATATCTGTGTTTGTTTGGAGCTGTGTTGTTAGTTGGTTGGTTTATGAAGGTTTAAAAAAACAAAACAAAACACACAGTAAAGATTTTACTGAACTGTCCGGTTTAAAGGACTGTGATATCTTTAAAGGCACTCACCCGTTGTTGGCAAATTGCTGGTGGCTGCTCAGGTTTTTGGATGCACAGGTCTGTTATGTCTTCTATGACTTTCCTTCTGCTTTGGTACTTTGTTACTGGATCTTTCTCTAGCTGGCAAGGGCTCTTATTGGCTGGCTACAGTCACAGTTTTTTTTTCTCAGTCTCCACCTGCTGGAAGGCGTACACAACCCATCAGTCACATTCTGGGCCGGTCTGGAGGGACTAAAGGAAAGAAAATTAGCAGGTAAGGTCTAATTTACCCTTGGAAATCACAGGATATCCAGGGTAACATCAACATTCAATATCCAATAAAGAAAACAAATAGAAACAAATAGAATATAATGTTGTTAGTCCACAATTATGAAGGAGACTGAAAAATAAATGGGATAAGGCAAAGAAAGAAACTAGTGTACAAGGAAACTAAAGAGACGGATGAGGTCAGGCCAAAGATAAATATACCAAGGAGCTTCTATAACTAATCACTGAGGTGCCTGGAGCTCATTTCAGACCTACAAGAAACAAACACTGAAAGCTGTGCAGGGTCAAAAAATATATCTTACTCCTTGCAGAGTAAGAACACATTTGCAAGGATTCTGCAGGATGAAAGAAGCCTCCATGTGCAACAACTGAGGTCTCAGTAAAATAAATTTTCTTTTCTGTTGAGTAACCCGAGATACATCAGGAAACATACAAATCTTGCAATTCATAAACAAAACATCTCTATTTTTGAAGAATAATTTCATGAGCCATTCTCTAAGTCCAAAGCTAACTGCACCAACAATGTAGCTGGAGTCACCATCTCCACATCTGATCTCTCAAGGAAATTAATCAGATCCAGACTGGTTGGGGTGATGAAGGTATTTTCTTTTTAGCGCTTGGTAAATAATATACCTTGGAGCAAGGAGGGATAGAGGTTGTTGGAAAATTGATCAGGTGTAAATTTGAATGTATGGCTGTGTTTCCCAAGGATTCCACCTTGTTTCTTAAATTAACACTTTCATCCATATTTCTCCACGCATTTCCAAAGTCTGCAATTTCCCTTCAAAAGTCTCAGATTTTTTTCTCTAAATCTGAGACTTTTGTCTTCAACTCTGACTCACGCACAGATTCCAATGTAGTAGAAAGTTTCACCATTTGAGTACTCAGTTGAAGAACTGATATAGCCTCTCAGATTGTCTGTAAACTGAATACCTTTGGTCAGCGCAAGGGAGCTACTTCTAATCCAGCAGGCTGAAGAGTACTCAGTTGCACCAATGCCAGTCCCCCACAGATCTTCCAATGGCTTTCCAGTAGCTACAAACTCAGCTTTCTTGAGTATAGATCCCAGCGGAGACAAATCTTCCCACAGGCCTCCAGCAGAAGAAACTTCCAGTCCTGCATGGCAGTACGTCGTCTTGCTCACTCACTTGTATGGTGTTGCCTTTCTGGATGCACCTGTGGTAATAGCTGCGCTGGGGTGCTCCTCTTTTTGGGAGTGATATCTTTGAGGGGGGGGTCAGCCGATTCCCTGTCGGGCTACCCCCAGCAGAATTGCTCTCCAAAGCTATGCCTCTGAACCCTCGATTCACAAAGGAATCTATTGATCCTCGATTCACAAATGAATCCATTGGTTCTGATGGTAAGAGAAGTGTGCCCAGGTCCTGTGGATAGATCCGGGTTTCATCATAGGAATTCAACAACAGATGGACTGTGTCCTGCGGTTCACCTTCATGTTGACCAAGGCAGTTCCTCCTCGTAACCCAGGCCTGTTTTTTGTTTTAGGTTTATTTGTTCTAGTTGGTCTTGCTGTTGTAAGTTCCTATTGACCATTTTTGGGTTGTTTTTTTTAGTTGAGCTTGGTAGCTAGGGATTCCCCATATTTGCGAATCCAAGTCCTGCTTGTCCTAGGAGAAAACGAAGTTACTCGCCTGTAAGTGCAAATGGATACATGTAGGGAACAGGAACCCAAACTATAGCTACATGATGCAAGTTTCCATATTAAGAGTCAACGCCCAAGAAGAGGATTTAGGTATCATCCTTGATAACGTTGAAATCCTCTGCTCAGTGTGCTGCAATGGCTAAGAAAGCAAGTAGAATGTTAGGAATTATTAGGAATGAAATGGAGAACAAAATTGAGAGTATTGAATGCACCACATCTCAATAGATATAGTGGCATTAGAAAAAATTTAAAGAAGGGCAACAAAAATGATATAGGGGATATAATAGAGGTCTGTAAAATCCTGAGTGTAATGTAGCAGATGTACATAAGTATTGCCATAGTGGGAAAGACCAAAGGTCCATCGAGCCCAGCATTCTGTTTCCAACAGTGGCCAATCCAGGTCACAAATACCCGGCAAGATCCCAAATATGTACAAAACATTTTATACCGCTTAACCCAGAAATAGTGGATTTTCCCAAGTCCATTTAATAACGGTCTATGGACTTTTCCTTCAGGAAGCCGTCCAAACCTTTTTAAAACTCCGCTAAGCTAACCGCCTTTACCACATTCTCTGGCAACGAATTCCAGAGTTTAATTACACATTGAGTGAAGAAAAATTTTCTTCGATTCGTTTTCAATTTACTACATTGCAGCTTCATCGCATGCCCCCTAGTCCTAGTATTTTTGGAAAGTGTGAACAGACGCTTCACATCTACCCGTTCAACTGCACTCATTATTTTATAGACCTCTATCATATCTCTCCTCAGCCGCCTTTTCTCCATGCTGAAAAGCCCTAGCCGCTTTAGCCTTTCCTCATAGGAAAGTCGTCCCATCCCCTTTATCATTTTTGTCACCCTTCTCTGCACCTTTTCTAATTCCACTATATCTTTTTTGAAATGCGGCGACCAGAATTGAACACAATATTCAAGGTGCGGCCGCACCATGGAGCGATACAAAGGCATTATAAACATCCTAATTTTTGTTTTCCATTTGTTTCCTAATAATACCTAACATTCTATTTGCTTTCTTAGCAGCCGCAGCACACTGAGCAGAGCATTTCAACGTATCATGTCCTCTTTTTGAGGGCGCTGTCGGGAGTCCGGGCGGATTTGTTAATTTGCTGGCTTTGTCCGGGTTTTTTCTTCTACGAGACTAGTCCTGACTCCTCCCGTCCGTCGTCCTCCTGCCTATGCACGCACGCGACGTGCAGCGTCCGTGCATGTGCTTGCCAGCCTGCCCCACTCAGCTGATGTTTGTAAATAATGATCCTCCTCCCTTCCTCTGTCCACCACCTGCAGTCTTGTGAGGGAGAAATGTGCTCCTGTAATCAGATCTCTTCTTGAAAGCCTGGCAAGGCAGAGTGCTGCAGACAGAAGCTGTATCAATAAGGAGCTCTGTTCCTCTCTGAAAAGGGCTTCCTGAGCTGCCTTTGATTTGTAGATTCCCTAAAGAGAGGGCCTCGTAGGAGAAGTTGCTCAGCTCAGGTTTTGGCGGCACTTCTGACTGACTGGCTTTCAAACTATTGTTTCTTGTGCTTTTCTTTGAGCTCCTGTATCTGAGTTTTCTTCCATGGTGGCCCAAATCTACCAATTGCAGGAATAGTAAAGAGTGTTGTTCTTTTTTTTTTTTTCCTGGACGAGAGGTGCCTCGGTGACAGCAGCTTTAAGAATGAAGTTATCATTTACAGGAGCATAAGAGGTAGAGACTCCACATTAATGCATGCATATATTTACAAAACTGTAGATTAATGTGAAATGGGAGGCAATTACTCATTGTTATTTCTCTGTAATGTTCCCCAGCTCTAAAAGGAAGATTGACAATTAAAGATTTAGATAAAGAGTATACCTGTAACATCATTGAGAACCTCATTTTAAGCACCTCTTTAACTTTCTGAAATTCTTTTAAATATGACTGTGACACCTTTACCAACTTATCCTGGAATTGTGGTGAAACGGAAAGATATAGAAATATTTATGAAAATAGCAGTAGAAGATTTTTGGACAGTGTATTCCTGCCTTTTGGAATGAAACTCTTTGGAGACAAGACTCTAAACAGCCTCTTATTCCTTAATATTTCTGGTGTTTTACCTTGTCTATGATATACTTTACTCTGGGGTTCCTCAGGGGTCTGTGCTAGGACCGCTGCTTTTTAACATATTTATAAATGATTTAGAGATGGGAGTAACTAGCGAGGTAATTAAATTTGCTGATGACACAAAGTTATTCAAAGTATTTAACTCGCAACAGGACTGTGAAAAATTACAGAAGGACCTTACGAGACTGGGCGTCTAAATGGCAGATGACGTTTAATGTGAGCAAGTGCAAGGTGATGCATGTGGGAAAAAAGAACCCGAATTATAGCTACGTCATGCAAGGTTCCATGTTAGGAGTTACGGACCAAGAAAGGGATTTGGGTGTTGTCGTCGATAATACACTGAAACCTTCTGCTCAGTGTGCTGCTGCGGCTAGGAAAGCGAATACAATGTTGGGTATCATTAGGAAAGGTATGGAAACAGGTGTGAGGATGTTATAATGCCGTTGTTTCGCTCCATGGTGCAACCGCACCTTGAGTACTATGTTCAATTCTGGTCGCCGCATCTCAAGAAAGATATAGTAGAATTGGAAAAGGTGCAACGAAGGGCGACTAAAATGATAGCGGGGTTGGGACGACTTCCCTATGAAGAAAGACTAAGGAGGCTAGGGCTTTTCAGCTTGGAGAAGAGATGGCTGAGGGGAGGGAGGCATGATAGAGGTATTAAAAATATTGAGTGGAGTGGAACAGGTGGATGTGAAGCGTCTGTTCACGCTTTCCAAAAATACTAGGACTAGGGGGCATGCGATGAAACTACAGTGTAGTAAATTTAAAACAAATCATAGAAAGTTTTTCTTCACCCAACGCATAATTAAACTCTGGAATTCGTTGCCGGAGAACGTGGTGATCCGAAAGGGACGTGTGGGCGGGGCAGGGGGCGTGGTGAGGGTGGGGTAGGGGGCGTGACATGTGTCCACTTTTTCAGAGGACAAAATATGGTAACCCTAGTACTGCGGGTTGCTGAATCCCAGGGCAAGGGAATAACGATGCTTGCGAGCCATGTCACAATTAGCACTATTTCTGTGGACCGGGAACATTGGGTGGCTAAACTGCAGCCCAATGCTTCTGGGCCTCCAGAGCAGGGGGTTCCCCCTGGCCTAAGACCCCCTCCCCCTTCCTTAGGGGCTGCCTTTAAAATCAGTGGTGATCTGGGGGAGGGGTCTTTGGGGAGGGGTCTTTGGGCAGGAGTGAGGCCCATTCACTGTTGCCCAGTTTGTCATCTTTAGCAAAATGTTGCACCTATTGGTAGTCTCGTGCGACTATCACTAGGGGTCATGTTTCCTTCTAAGTAGTGTGTGAAGAAAAACGTGTTATATTTCCTTTGTACCTGCCAAAGCCTAATTATCTATATAGCATTTCTTCATTTACAAAGAGACGCCTATATATTAGTGCATGCTAAAAACGCTAGTGCTCCTTAGTAAACAGGGCCCTTAGCTATTCAATATATCAAAGTAGTTTACAATAAAAAAAATCCCCCACAAAAACAAATTAGAAAGGAACTCCAATTTAAGACAGTCTACTATTCAGCCAAAAGAATTAAAGATAAACATTTGAACCAGTCATTTCCAGAAAAAAATCACTCTCATTACTATACTAAATTAATTGCTAGTTTAAAAAGTACATTCTAAGGATTTCTCTTTCTGTAAATCAATATATGTAGTCTGTTCCAACTAGAAAAATGCACTATCCCTAGTTGCTGCTAAATTTGCTTTCAGATACATGAGGTATAATGATCTGAGGGACCTATTGGGAACATATAGAACTGCCAAAGAAGATACAAATGCTAATAATAATAAATAAGGTGGTACAAGCTCAAACATAGCCCTGTGGGCTAACACAAGTATCTTAAATGCATACACACACAAAATATATGCTAACGTGTAATTGACAAAATATATGTATAAGTTGACTCAGCTCACATTCAGACTCTGTCCATGAGCACACCTACTGTACAAGTACATGCTGGGTTGTACAGAACATACTTTTAGGTGTGATCTAATTTTGTAAGAGTCCATTTACATGCATACAAACAGCCTTTTATACATGAAAAAGTTTTATAAAATTACTTTCTAAATTTCTAGAACCAAATATAACATAAATCCTGTACGAAATACTGATATGCTACACAGTGGGCTATTAAAGGATTATCAAACAGTTTGCATCATATCTGACTACAGACATATAATCACATATTTTATATGGGATATTAAACAATTAGTGAAAAAGGCCCGTTTCTGGAACGAATGAAACGGGCGCTAGCAAGGTTTTCCTGGGAGTGTGTATGTTTGAGAGAGAGAGAGCCAGAGTGAGACTGTCTGTGTGACAGTGTGTGTGTGAGAATGAGAGTGTGTGACAGGGCCCCCTCCCCTGTTCCTAATGCCCCTCACCCCGTTCCCTCCCCTCCTTTTCCTCCTCCTTCCCACACTTTGGGTTCCTTAAGGCTTTCAAAAGTCTATGTACCCCAGTGGCCCTAACGCCCAGTATCCGGATACCCCACCACTTTCCTCCTCACCCCTCCCCCAAGATGTAATACTTTGACGTCCTTCATTTTTTTAAAAAAGTGTCCTATCTACCCTGTGTACAAATGCCCGGCATTCAGATTGTGTTCAACTGTCCTATGTACCCTGTGTGCTAATGGCCAGCATTGAGATTGTTTTCCTGTCCCAAATTTGCATGTCTTTCAGTCATTCACAACTCCCCGCCCCCCCCTTCTCCAGTTTCACTTTCGGTTCCTTCAGTCTTTTAAAACTCTCCTATCAACCCTGTGTCCTAATGGCCAGCACTCAGATTGTTTTGCTTTGCCAAATTGTCTGTCACTGATGTCACTGAGGTCAGTGCGTGCCTGCCTAGCAGACCACTTCCGGCAGGCGGTCCCAAGCACATCCTGTTGGAGGTGAGAATTATTATATAGGATTGGATGTCCTGCAATAAAAACAATAGGACTTGTTATAGGGGACTGGCAACTGTAGATCGACTAGAGCAGAGAGTTGTCTGAGGATCCCACTGTATGGATCCTTCCAATGTAGGATGATGACACCTGTCTCTCTATTTTAAAAGTAACTTTGTATGTTTCACAAGCAGATGTGTTTCTAAGCAGCAGGTTCTTAGCTCTTTCATTTTCTGTATTTGCCCTATTCTGTAACAGTTTTCCATCATTGGTCTGTAATTTTATATCTGGACCCTTGTCTTTTGTTGTCGGGTCAGCCAGTAAAGGATTTTTATCTGGACTTGTGGTTGTGTCTCTGTTTGAGACACCTCAGCTGATAGTTCATAACAACATTGTACTGAGCAATTCAGGAAGAGAAAGGTAGGGACTGATAAGTCTTTCTGCCCTTGTGTGAGTGCTTTGTATGTGCTACAGCAGGCCAATAGTACTCCACCCAGCTGTTGCCTACTTTGCTTGTACTGATAAAAGGAGTTCTGCTTTTGTGTATGCTTTCATAGAAGACTTTAGTTCACTTCCCTAATATGGGCAACAGATATTATCTGACATTTTCTGTCTTTCCTGCTCTGTACAAGGATACTGGCTATAACAAGAGGCATAGATGCATCCATTGTACAATCCATGATTTTTTCGAGAACTAATGATAATACTTGACATACATGGGTTAAGCCATCTAAGAGAGAAGGGGAGATGGTGGAGTAATACTTTTACTAAGGTGTGTTAACGTTAAGTGCCATGTAGCCCATAGGTGTACTGTGGGCTGCATGGCATTTAGTGCGCTAATCGTTTGTGCGACTTAGTAAATGGACCCCTTGAAAAACAATAAACTTATGGGGGATAATTTTATAATAGGGTGCCTAGTGGAAAAGTCCAAAAAAGTTGCCTAATTTATAAAGGGAAATGGGACTTGATATACCGCTTTTCTGAGGTTTTTGCAACTACATTCAAAGCAGTTTACATATATTCAGGTACTTATTTTGTACCAGGGGCAATGGAGGGTTAAGTGAGTTGCCCAGAGTCACAAGGAGCTGCAGTGGGAATTGAACTCAGTTCCCCAGGATCAAAGTCCACTGCTCTAACCACTAGGCTACTCCTCCACGCCCATCTCCGTTCCATCTGTCTCTTCTCTTAAGTGAAGTAAAGGCTTAAATTTCACAAAAATCTCTAAACAAAACTCTAGTCATACAATAATTAAAAAAAAGTTGTATTATTCAAAATAGACTCATAATGATGATAATTCAGATTGTGACAGTTACAATTAATAAGATCTTACTTTGATCAAGATGCTTTTGCCTTAGTGGTTCAAATGTTGATTCCTCCATATCTGAATTACTGTAATGCCCTTTATCACGGTTTGTTCTCTAAATATTTAAAGAAGTTACAACTTATCCCGAATGTTTCTTATTATACAGCCAAATTTCACTGGCTGCCAATAAATTATCAAATTTTATTTAAAACAACTTGTTTATTTTTCCAGATTCTGTATGTCTTTATTTCTGAATTATTGATAAACTTGGTTTTTGTTCCTTTATTTAGATTTTCATCACATTTACATAGTCCGTTGATACCTCACCCTCTTCTTTCCTTTTGAAATGTGCGTTTTTCTAGAGTGACCAGCACAATTTTTTTTCTGCTATGGAGGTATCCCTTTTGAATTCCCCTCCTCTCTGTATCGGAACAAAATTATTTGCAGTTTTGTAAACGGGTAAAAACCTTTTTGTTTGACCGTTTACATAAAGCTATAGTGTTTTATTGTGGAATGGGATTTTTATTTATATTGTATAACATTTCATAGTATTAGGAGAAATATTGTTAAGTAACATGATACTGTTTTATTTTGTTGCAATCTTTGTTTTTCATTGTTGTAGTTTTAAGTTGATATTTTGCTTGTTTGTACACTACATTGGGTTCTAGGTCAGTTCCCACCTACCAATTCCCATCTGGACAATTCCCACCGAACCAATTCCCACCACACCAGAGAGGACAGTTGCCACCCATAACCCAAAAAAATACAAAGCACACAAGGCAAGTAATCTCCCTACTTTTTTCTCTTCCAGATAGTACCTCCTCATACCTCCCCACAACATTATCTTTTATACATCCTTTTCTCCTTCCAGACATACAGTTCATGTGTGTGTGTGTGTGTGTGGGGGGGGGGGGGGCAGTTGTCCATCCACACTCCCCAAACTAGGTTTCAACCTAATTCATCTTTAATGCGTGATCTAAATGTCATAAATAAATAGATAGAAGAGTGAAGTTCATGTGGGGGGGGGGGGGGGGGGGGGAGGGACAATACCCCACACACACCCTCAAACTAGGTTTGAACCTAATTCAGTCCCACAAATTACTACTCTAGCTATGTCCCCCATATACCCCCAAACTACGTTTCAACCTAATTCATGTTTAATCTGGAATCTAGATATCATAAATAAGTAAATAAATAGATAAACATGAACTGAAATTCATGTGGGGGGGCAGTACCCCCCAAAAAACCCAAACTAGGTTTGAACCTAATTCAGTCCCTCAAAGTGGAGTGGAGTGGAGGAGTGGCCTAGTGGTTAGGGTGGTGGACTTTGGTCCTGGGGAACTGAGGAACTGAGTTCGATTCCCACTTCAGGCACAGGCAGCTCCTTGTGACTCTGGGCAAGTCACTTACCCCTCCATTGCCCCATGTAAGCCACATTGAACCTGCCATGAGTGGGAAAGCGCGGGGTACAAATGTAACAAAAAAAAAAGTGACACACATTACAATTTATAACAAATTACTTCTTTACCTGTGCCCCCCAAACACCTCCAAACTAGATTTCAACCTAATTCATGTTTAATCCAGGATCTAAATGATATAAATAGATAAATCCAAACTGCAGTTCATGTCGGCGGGGGGGGGGGGGGGGCAATGCCCCCCACACCCCCTCAAACTAGGTTTCAACCTAATTCAGCCCCTCAAATTGACACACTGATTACGATTTATAACAGATTACTACTCTACCTATGAAAAGTTATTATGTTATTATGTCATCTGTGCTCTAACTTCCTTGTTCCAGCCCTGATACAAGAAGGAAGCAACGGTCGGTAAAATAAAAAGGCTAGGGAGGGTGGGAAACGACTGGGTGAGGGGGGGGGGGGAGTCTTTTGTGGGAATTGGGAATTGTCCCGGGGAGAATTGTCCTGGGTGGGAATTGTGGGGGGGGGGGGGGGGGGGAATTGGTGGGTGGAAACTGTCTGATGGGAACTCGCCTGATAACCTACATTGAACCCTTTTTAGGGGATACTAGTGTTTAACAAGAGCCATATTGACATTAACAATTCATATCAATATTTTTTCATCCTATTTTTTTTTAGTATGGTGGAACCATCATATAAAGAGCAGTAAGTCATGCCCAACAAATGCAGCAATACCCAGTGACCCTCCTTTCCCCTGCCCTCCATCCACCCATGTCCAGCAGTGACCCTTCTCTCCCCTGCCCTGCATGCACCCATACCCAGTGACCCTCCTTTCCCCTGCACTCCATCCACCTATGTCCAGCAGTGACCCTCCTCTCCCCTGCCCTGCATGCACCCATACCCAGCGACCCTTCTCTCCCCTGCCCTGCATGCACCCATACCCAGTGACCCTCCTTTCCCCTGCCCTCCATCCACCTAGGACCATGCAGCGACCCTTCTTTCCCCTTCCCTCCATCCACCCATACCCAGCGACCCTTCTTTCCCCTGCCCTCCATCCACCCATGTCCAGCAGTAACCCTCCTCTCCTCAGCCCTGCATGCACCCATACCCAGCGACCCTTCTCTCCCCTCCATCCACAAATGCCCAGCGACTCCCTTCTCTCCCCTGCCACCCCCTCCCAAGTTGTTTGGCGAATTCTCCTCCCTCCTCCCTCCCTCCGGATCCGGTCCCTTACGTCACCGACCTGCGACCTGACTCTTCGAATTCTTCGGGGCAGGCAGTCTTGCCTGCCTGCTGCCAGTGCTGACTCTCCCTCGCTGGCGCTGCCGTTTCGCGCTTCAAAATTGCTGCCGAGACTTACAAGGGCAGCCTCCAAGACTTCAGCAGAAGTCTCGCGAGGCCACCTCTGGAAGTCTCGGCGGCCATTTTTAAAGTGCGAACCGGCAGCGCCAGCGGGGGACAGTCAGTGCTGGCAGCGGGCAGGCAAGACTGCCTGCCCCAAAGAATTCGAAGAGTCAGGTCGGTGATGTGAGGATCCGAAGGGAGGGAGGAGAGCCGGCTCGCGCGTTTGAACAACCGGCTCGCAAGAGCCGAGCAAAGTTAACAGCCGGCTCCAGCACACCACTGTGCTTATGTTCATAGCTGTATAAATTGACTTTTGAACGTAATAAAGATGTTTGATAATAGTTGGAGACTACTGTGGGTTTTTCCTTTTTATTTAATAGGTACAGAATTGCCAGGCCAGATGATTTCCATCGCTGCCTCAACAATTGCAATGGCCATAACAATCACAGGGTTTGCAGAGAACCAGGAGGACCAGCCTTCATCAGAATCGTCAGGTGATTGAGCATGCCCTAAGAAAACATTTCAGCAGTTTTTCATTAATATAATCATGTTGTACAAGAAGGGAGTCATCAGGCCTAGCCTGAGAGTTTGAAAAAAAAATAATTTTGTAGATGAATATGGCATAAAAGTTCATAGAGGAGATCAGTATAACTGAACAAATTTCAGCCATCAGCCATTGTTGATTAGTGTATATAACTGAAAACAAGCCAAGTTTAAGCAGTTACCAGTTAAATTATTTCTGGGGTCAAATGTGCTTTTGGTTTTCAGTTAGGAAGTAGAGCTCAGTTGTCACCAATAGCTAAGTGACATTGTGAGAGAATCCCAAGTTCAGTAAAATGATAATGGACTTTGGGTATTAATTCATTCAGCTCTGCTAGATGATATTTGGAAGGCTCTTTATGGGCAGGAAGGTCCCTACCCCCAAGAACTCTGCTTTGTGCTTAGAATGCATAAGAAGAGGGATAATTGTTAATGTTAGGACAGTCTTACTTAAGGGATATATGATGTTACATGCCTACTACAAGGCAGCTGTATAGAAGTGTCAGTTTTGCTGAACTGGTAATTTAATAGCAGGTGTGATAAAACATAGTATATCTTAGATAGAAATGGCATTACATACACATGCATATCATAGAACAATGAAGTGAGGCTGACTAGCTCTTTCTGCTTTTGCATATGGAAAAGAGTTTTTTTGGTTCACTGAGGACAAGCAGGCCTTCTCACAGCCAGGTGACATCATCTGACAGAATCTGTTGCAGACGCTGATTAGCGAGATTATTGTAGAATTTTCTAGCAGCATTCCACTGTGCATGTGCCGATGCCTTCCCATCCAATGTGTGAGTTTGAGCTCCTTGATCATCGTTTTTCTGTGGAGCAGGAAAGATGCGTCATCAACTTTTCCTTTCATTGCGAGTTTTTCTCTCATCTGTGGTGCCTTTCTTTGCAGGTATTTTTTGTCCCTTTTGGTTATTCTTTTTCTTACTCTTAATTTTATTCTTTTCTCTCATTTTTTTGTAGTGTTTTTGGCTCTTAGTTTCCTTTCTTTTTCATGGATTGCTAGGCCCTTTTTAGGCCGGAGCACTGACCGCAGTTTGAATGCTGTCTCTCTTTATTGTTCACATTTGGAGTTTAATTTGGCCATGATTCTTTTCTCAATGTCCAGGAAGACACCCAGTGGCTTCAAAAGGTGTGCCAAATGTAATCGGGTGATTTCCTTTATGGACCCGCAAAATTGGAGTATCAGGTGCCTTGGACCTGACCATGAGCCTAACTCTTGTTCTCTGTGTTTGCAAATGCAGTTGAAGACACAGAGGGTTTGACAGGTTCAACAGTAGAGACTTTTTTGCTCCTTGAAGGCCGATATGTTGACATTGGCACCGGAAGCATCAACCTTGATGGTTGCTAAGACTTCATCTACTCCTGGGAGTCCACTAACGAGAAGGTCTCTACCTCTTTCGGCATCAGGTGCTGAGAATAGGCCCCGGGACAAGTCAGCATTGGACCCGACACCAAGGGCACTTATGGGTTTTACGTTATCCTCATTGGCACTGAAGGATCAAGATGCTGAGCATCAGGGAAGCCCAAGAAGCGTAAGCATCAGTCCTCATCGATGCATGGTGCCAGGAGCTCTAGGACATCGGCAATGCCAGTATCCAAGAAGCACTGGGAGGAACGCTCATCCTCTTTGGAAGAGGTGCTGGTGTGCAAGTCTCCAGGCTGCTGGATCCCAGTTTCCAGTTCGGCACAGACACCTTCTCATGCTGCCTCTCTTCCAGCTCCCCCGCCTTTCCCGATGCCTACCTTTAATGAGCAGTTCAAAGCTATGCTCAGGGAGGAGCTGACGCATATGCTGCAGATACTGCAGTTGCAATCTGCTCAGGCATTGAGGGCATTTGCACCAACTGTGGATCAGTCCCAGATTCTTTGTGGGGATGATCCTTGATGTCGGTGCCTCAGAGGGTATTGACATTGACACATGCAGTTCAATTCGATTTTGGGGGAGGAAGCGTCCCCAGAGTGGAGGATAGGGCTGTACCTTGGTGCTTATTGGGGCGTGAATGTAGTTCCACTGAGCCGAGGCTGGTACAGACTCACTCAGTCCAATCAGAGTATAGCGAGGAGTCTGAATGGGACCGCTCATCGGACTCAGAAGAAGACCCTCATTACTTCTCAAGTTGTCATGGATACAGGGGCCTTAGCAATCTGACACAGAACCAGGGATGGTGAGCCCTTGGACCAAAACCGGAGCTTTGGCAGAAAAGCCACCTGGTCTGGCACAGGCAGGAAACAGAACAGACGGGACTAGAATAAGATAAGACAAATCAGTCACAACTGGACAGGCAAACAAGGCAGGAACAGGAATTCTGGAATGGACTTGGCTTGGCTTGACTGGCACAGGATTCTGGAACAGGCTTGGCTTGACTGGAACAGGATTCTGGAACAGACTTGGCTTGGTTTGACTGGAACAGGATTCTGGAGCGGACTTGGCTTGACTGGAACAGGATTGTGGAACAGACATGGATTGACTGGAACAGGATTCTGGAACAGGATTGGCTGGAACAGGATTCTGGAACAGACTTAGCTTAGCAGGGAACAGGAACTAGCTCAAACACAGAACAGGAGCAGAACCTGGCTCAAACACAGAGCAGGAACAGAACTTGGCAGGAACAGAGCTTGACTTAACAGACAGCAGGAACAGAGCTCACAAGAACCAGGAAGCAAACACAGCAGACAAAGGATTAAGCAGACTAAAGGAAAGAGCTGCTTCTAATATATAGCAAAGGAGTAGTGCTCATAAGAGCCAGGTAACAAGCACAGCACACAAAGGGCAAAAGCAGACTAAAGGGAAAAGCTGCTGCTAATACAAAAGTTAGGAAAGGGGCAGAGCTCACAAGAGCCAAAGAACAAACACTGCACACAGAGTTAAAGCAGGTTACAGGGAAGACTAAACAAACAAAGAAGAAATGTACTTACCACAGACTAGCCAGCACCTACAGCAGGGAAGGGAAAGGCAAGACAGGTGGAGAGGCAGCAAACACAGCTGCACAACAGTGAAGTAATCAGGGACGATGCTGGCTTCTACAGACTCTCAGAATAAACAGACAAGAACTACACACGCCCAGAAACAGTACAGGCAGAGCTTGAAACCAAAGCTAACTGAAAGGTAGTCCATATAGGTACAAACAAGAACCATACGTACAGGGAAACAGAACAGAGCTTGCTGTAGAGCATAGCTAACATGAAAATAAATCATGGCGGTTCAAACCAGAAGCACACATACAGGGAAACATAACAGGGCTTAGCTTGAGAGCAAGGCTAACAGGAAAGTAATCATACAGGTTCAAACCAGAAGCACACACACAGAGACAAGGGCTGTGCCCAGAGAAACAGCTAACAAGAAGACCATTCCCCCAGAATCAAAGAACAGTAGAACAAGACAAGGGAAAATAGACCTGTTGCAAAGGCAACCCAGGAAAGTTTCCTTGGTCCTTATAAAGGAGATGGCTGATGATGTCACACTGGGCATTGAATTTTGGAAGCAGAGAGACCAAAGTAAGGCTTGGCTTCAGAGACACCAAAGCGAGGCTTGTCTAGCAGAAACAATCATACAGGGAAAGAGTCTGGAGGGGTCATAGAGCCAGATACGAAGAATCAGAAGGAGACATAAAGGCACGGCCACAGCTGTGACAGAGCTGCAGTCTTATGGGGTACCTTCTGATCCCTCCCCACCTCAAGAGATATGTAAATCTCCATCTAAGGGTCTTTTTCACTGATTTCGTCAAGGAGATGGACTCCACCATCCCTTTGAAATTGGAGGCGCTCTTGGATGGTATATCAAGACATAAATAAATTTGAAACTTGAAGAGCCCAGGGCAAAGATGGTTATCTGTTCTGGATTAAGAGTCACCTCCTAAGGAAGGGGTTACAGTACCATTGCACCCTATCATTAAAGAGGAACTGGCGAAGAACTGGGAATATCCCCTCTTAGTGCAGGTCACACCTAAGAAAGTGGATATATATAGTATTGTATCCAGAAGGCTCCTGGATTCAAGAGGGCTCAACTGGCTCACCACTTGGTTGTTGAATCCTCTCTCAAAGGAGCTAGGAGCTCCAGGACTTGTGCCTTGGATTCCTGGGTAGAGAGGGCTTGGATACTAGACTCATCTGGAAGGAAAGCTTTTCAGACTTTGATGCTCATTTCCTGCATCCAGTCCTACCAGCTGTACACAAGCCTTTACTTTGCAGTCTTTGCTACGCATTACACTAAGTCTCACAGATTTCTTTCCTACAGGAGCAGGCCTCAGAGCTTCTCTAGTTGGCCATTAAACAGCTGGAGTATAAGAAATATCTGGCCAGGGTCGTGTACAATTCTTTTGACATTGCATCCAGACTCTCCGCCATGGATGTGGAGATGTGCAGACTCTCATGGCTGCATGGCTTTGACCTAGAACCAGCAGTTTAGGAGAGGTTGGCAGATGTACCTTGCCGAGGAGACTATTTGGGGATAAGGTGGAAGAGGTCGCTGACCTCAAAAAGAAACTTTTATACTGTAACTTTTTAGGAGGGAAAGTTTCTGTTTTTCCTGATGTTTCAAGATGGACTCAAGTTAAGAAGTGAAATTTCCTCATGTATCGTTCAAAGTTTTTGGCGCTTGGTGCTACATTTCAACTACGCTATTCCTGTAAATGTTTAATTTCCTTAAATAATGTGAAATATGTTTTCTTTGAGCTAGTTCTCAGAGGGGAAAGGAACAATGTCTTCTTGATGTCCAGTGTGTTTTATATCATAGGACAAATAGATTAATAGTGCAGGTTTTATACCTTTCTTATATTAGATAAATTGTTAAAGTATTCTATCTTCTAGAATTTCTTCACTTGGACTCGCCTCGCAATGGGCTAATAAGCTGTCTTGTATGGGAATTCCAGTTCTGGGCTCTGCCCTCCCGATTGCCAACAGCCTGCGGCTTTTAGGAGTGCATCTGGACTCACATCTCCAGCTGGTTGATCATGTACACTTGGTCTCCAAAAAAATGTTCCAGGCCATGTGGAGGCTTCGGCGCATCAGATACCTCCTTCCCAGAGACTTGTTTCGTACCCTTGTCCACTGGCTTCTCCTATCCCATCTGAATTACTGTAGTGGTATTTATGTGGGTTGCCAGGCCTCCTTATTGAAAACGTTCCAAACGGCTCAGAACACTGCGGTGAGGCTCATCCTTAGAGAAAGGCGTTTTGCACACGCCAAACCCCTGCGCTTTAAACTTCATTGGCTGCCTGTACAGGAGCGCATTGCTTTTAAGATCTGCTCCCTAACACATAAAATCATCTATGGGGCTGCCCCGGATTACATGCTCCCCTTGATCGACCTTCCGCCTAGAAATGCCAACCCTGCTGCTCGGTCCTATCTCCACCTCCATTTTCCGAATTGTAGGGGTGTCAAGTACAAGAAAATCTTCGCCTTGTCCTTCCGTTATTGGAGTCCCAAACACTTAAACACGTTACCTCGTCACCTTAAAGCTCAAGTGGACCATGCCCTTTTTAAGAAGTTGTTAAAGACATTCCTCTTTGCTAAGACTTACCCCCCAACTTACCATGTTGATTGATGCGTCCCTTGTCCCTTACCCTGCCTAGTTCACGCTATTAGTTTCTCCCCTCCTATTTGCTTCTTTTATGCTTGCCTAAGCTTTTAACTTTGTACTCTTATTTAATTCTCTGTAAGCCACATTGCGCCTGCATGAGTGGGAAAATGTGGGATATAAGTAACAAATAAATAAATAAATAAAATGGCCTTGGAATCGGATCAAGAGAGCGTGTATAACCTGCCCCGAGGAGGTATCTGGTCCGGCAGCAGGTTGATGGCACAGTCAAATGCTCGATGCGGCGGTAAAGTGTCCGCCTCCACCGGGTTAAAGACATCGGCATAGGCCTGATACTCCTTTGGCAAGGCCGCCTTACAGGGCTGGAGCTTTTGGGGAGTTGCCGTAAGGACCGGATAGCTAACTGCCGGCCCTCCCAGGTAGTTCTTAATGCAGCGCCTGCCCCAGCGATGGATCTGCCCGCTGGCCCAGTCGATCAAAGGTGTGTGGCGCCGTAACCATGGGAGTCCCAGGACCATGGGGTGAATGGAGCTATGCAGGATCAAAAGCTGGATCTTCTCCCGGTGTCGTTTACCCACCTCCATGTTGAGTGGTGGAGTGATCTGGGTGATAGGGTGAGGTAGCACCGTACCTTGAATGGAGGTGACCTGCAGAACTGGACTGCACAATTCCGCAGGCTGTCGCCACTGATCAAACAGCTCGGCACTAATAAAATTCCCCCCTGCTCCTGAATCGAGCAAGGCCCTGGTGTGGATCGTCTTATCTTGCCAGCACAAGGTCACCGGTATGGTAATCAAGTTTTCGGGAGGGGGAGCCGAACGCCCCAAGACCATTCCCCTCACAGGACTTGGGCGCCGGTGTTTCCCGCCGGCCGAGTGGGACAGATGTGGATGAAGTGGCTGCCCTCTCTGCAGTAGAGGCGCAACTTGTTGCGACGTCGGTGAACCCTCTGAGCAGTGGTCAAGCGATGGCGCCCCAGGACCATGGGTTCTTCCGGCAGACTTCCCCAGGCACTGGTCGATCTCTTAGGCGACAGCACCCGCCTAGCGCGGCCACTGGATCTCGGGGCTGGGCCGCCTGTTCCTGGGCTCTCTCCTGGAAGCGCGTGTCCACCCGAATGCAGAGGGCGATCAAAGCGTCCAGCGATCCTGGGACATCCCGTCCCGCGAGCTCATCCGACCCTGAAGACCCTGCCAGAAGATAGCAGAGAGAGCCTCCTGGTTCCATCGCAGCTCGGTGGCCAGGGTCCGGAACCGGACTGCATACTCGCCCACAGTCCCCTCTCCCTGTTGAATTCGCAGCAACGCCACTGCGGACGAGGAGGGTCTTCCCGGAATATCAAATACCAGTTGAAACTGGCACTGAAACTCCCCAAAGTCAGACAGGAGAGGGTCCTGTTGCTCGAGAAACGAGGACGCCCAGGCCAGGGCCGGTCCAGAGAGGAGAGAAATAAGGAAGGACACCTTCATCCGATCCGAGGGGAACGCCCCCGGCTGCATGTCGAAATACAGGTTGCACTGATTCAGGAACCCCCGGCACTGTGCGGGGGTTCCATCGTAACGAGGTGGCTCGGGAAACCGTGGCCCCATGAATGGACCTCCCGGCCGGGGGGGGGGGGGGGCCGCTGCTGCAGCCTTGGTCTGAGCCTGAACTGTCATCAGCTGGGAGCAGACATTCTGGAGGGCCCCCAACAGGGTGTTCAGCTGTTCCTGCTGCTGTTGCAGAATCTTTGCCAGATCCCTCAGGTCGGGTTGCGTCGGCGAGCTCATGGCTTCGGCTTTCTGTCTTGTATGGGAATTCTGTGAGCCCTTGGGTCTTGCTGGAGGCGGAGGTAAAGGTGACCGCTGGCTGTCCAAAGGACAGCCGAACAACCCCTAGACTTCACTCGTGGCGACCGCCATTCACCGGGAGTTGAGCTCCCAGCTGCAGGCGGCCAACGGGACTTCTGGAACCGCAGGGGTTGGCGGACTGGCCAGACGAGAGAGGCAGGAGCAAGCGAGGATAGTCAGGAACAAGCAGTGGTCAGGGCTGGCAGCAAGCGAGGATAGTCAGGAACAAGCAGTGGTCAGGGCTGGCAGCAAGCGAGGATTATCAGGAACAATCAGTGGTCAAAATCAGGCAATGGTCCAAAATCAGGAACACATTCAAAATGTCCAAGTGCACTACAACTACCCAGGAATGGAATAGAAGCCGAAGCACAGAAGGACTGAAGGCAAGGCTTTAGATAGGGAGGCAATCAGAGTCAACCATTCTCAGCTGAATCCAACATGGCTGCCCCCACAGGAGATTTCCAAGGACCAAATATGGGCTTCCTTCCTGTCCTCGTTACTCCACGATGGCTGGACCCCTTGAGCTAACCAAGATGGCCACTGCCATTGATCCAACCCAGATGACGGCTGCCAGAACTAGGAAACCGAAACAGACCTTCCTAAGTCTGATCCTTGTCCCTTTCCGATGGAACTGCGGAATGACCTAGTCGGGAGGAGCGTTGCACAGGTGAGGGACGTGAAATAAGCACAGTTAATAGTGCCTTATGTTGTTTGAGGTATTTCTTTTTCTTTTTGCTTTTGTTACATTCTGTGCTGTAATTTCTACAAACATTTTCTTTGTAATTATTTTGAAATGCAATAAAAAAAAAAAGAAAAAAAAGAAACACATTGATACCATCCAAACCCTATTTCAGCAGCCTCTAGCTGTAACCTCTTCATGTCGGTTTTCGAGTGGGCCTAGGTGGCGGCCCTACTTCTCTCAGAGGTGTAGGTTTTTGTTGCCTTCTCGCTGTATTCAGAACCCTCAGGCCCAGTGTTCTCAGCCTCGCCAGTCCTGACCACATAAGTCCCTGCTACCTCCTCAGTCAAATTAAGGAACAAGCTTTTAACTGGCTCCAGGAGAGCATAACTGCCCTAAAAGTAACCATCCTGGATGGCCTACCAGTAGGGGGGAGACTACATTTTTTGTATCATAGGTGGCCCCTTGTAACCTCTGACTGGTGGGTTCTGCAACTAGTCTGTCAAGGTTACGCACTGCATTGGTTTCAAAGACCACCAAATTGCCCACCGAGATCATTCATCAACTCTCGGCACAAGCAGGTACTTGTAGAGGAAATCTCTGCCCTTCTACAGGCCAGTGCCACTAGGGGAAGAAGGAAAGGGATTCTATTCCAGATACTTTCTTGTGCTCAAAAAGATGAGGGGATTTCGTCCCATCTTAGACTTAAGGGCCCTGAACAAATTCCTTGTCATAGAAAAGTTATGGATGATTTCTCAGGGCACCCTTCTTCCCATGATTCAGAAAAAAGATTGGCTATGCTCTCTGTACTTAAAAGATGCCTATACCCACGTTTTGATACTTTCCAGTCATAGGAAATATCTCAAATTTCAAATACAGAAACACCACTACCAGTATTGCGTTCTGCCTTTTGGCCTCATGTCAGCTCCCAGGTCATTCACCGAGCGTCTAGTGGTAGTTGTAGCATATTTGCATAGACTGGGAGTGTTTGTGTTTCCCTATCTGGATGATTGGCTGGTCAAGAGCACTTTGCAGGATGGAGCGACAATCAGTGCACCTAACTATTCGGGTGTTGGAGTTACTAGGGTTCATCATAACTACTCTAAGTCCCACCTTCTCCCGGTCCAGTGATTGGAGTACATAGCCTTGCTTGATACATTGTAGGCTCAGGCTTTTCTCCCACAAGCGAGAGTAGAGACCTTAACAGCACTGGCCTCGCAGGTCCGAAGCAGCAACCAGGTCACATCTCGGCAAATGTTGAGATTGATGAGCAACAGTGCATGTCACTCCAATGACATGGCTCCATTTGAGAGCAGCCTAGTAGACCTTAGCTTCCCTGTGGATTCAGGTGGCTTGGAATCTAACGAATGTAATCCACATTTCACCAGAGTTAATTCATGCCCTTCTCTGGTGGACAATTTGATTGAATTTGACTGTGTGACTACCATTCCAAGTACCACCTCCTCCTCAGAACTACTACTACTTTTCATTTCTATAGCGCTACTAGATGTACGCAGCGCTGTACACATGAACATGAATAGACAGTCCCTGCTCAACAGCGCTTACAATCTAATTAGGACAGACACACAGGACAAATAAGAGAGAAGGGAATTATTAAGGTGGGGATGATAAAATAAGGGTAAGGAGTTAAAAGTAGCATCAAAAAGGTGGGCTTTTAGCCTAGATTTGAAGACAGCCAGAGATGGAGCTTGATGGACCGGCTCAGGAAGTTTATTCCAGGCATATGGTGCAGCAAGATAAAAGGAGCGGAGTCTAGAGTTAGCAGTGGAGGAGAAGGGTGCAGATAAGAGAGATTTACCCAGGGGGGGGTGTCAAGATGGCGGCAGTATCGGAGGTTTAGTAGAATGCTCCGACCTTGTGGGCAAATAAATTTTTGCTGTTCCAATATGCTGCATTCTAAGCATAAGGGAACTCTGAGAGTAGTGCCTCCGCCTAACTCAGCTTCCTCGCCAGCCCAACCGTGCCTGGAATGCTACTTCTCCGGGACCTTCAAAACACAAGAGGGAAAGGATCCCATAGCGGGTGTACCTGGAGAAGCAGATTCCCTGCCGGGAGATGAAACCTCCCTCTCACCACCATCACTTTCAACGTTTCCACCTTGTCCGACGACGAAAGCAACCCTAGTGGGAAACCCGACCAACCCTGAAAGTGTGTTGGAGACAGCAACCAGCGAGGACCTAAGGCTGCAACAGCAGACGCCGAAACCCGAAGGAGTTTTTTCCTCTTAGGAGAAAAAAAACGGAAGTGACTCTGGAGACGATTTGGGCAAAGTTGGAAAGTATGGATACCACATTACAAAAATCTTCAGGTGATGTTCAAATTCTTAATAATAAGTTTGAAGAACTAAAAATGACTGTTTAATCTGTAAAGCAAGATATGTCTGCACGTGTTACATCATTACAAAAAGAGGCTGACTCATTTAAAGAATTTAAAAATATAGTAATTAAAGACAATAGTGAAATACGAAGAAAAATCGAGCAGATGGAAAATGTTAATCGTCGTTTAAATCTACGCCTCTTAAATTTTCCTAAACTACTGGGGGTAACCCCAGTAGAAACTTTCTGTAGATATTTAAATGAAGTATTAAAAATTCCTCTTGACGTTATACCAGTTAACAAGTTATATTATATTTCTAATTCTAGAGGTGAAATGGGAGGCATTGAAAATGAATCGCTTGATTTACAGAACATATCAGCTCTATTAGAGCAATCCTCTGAAAAAATAATAGAGAGATCTACATTGATTGCCTCATTTGTTTTTGAACAGGACTTCAACACAGTTTTAAGACTTTATTTTAGGAACTCGTCTACCCAATTTTGTGGAGCTAAAATATGGATTTTTACAGATGTGACTAAACAAACTCAAATGAAAAGGAAATCTTTTCTTGCTTTGAAACAAAGGACATTAGAAATTGGTGGATTTTTTTTTTTAGCGTACCCATGCAAATATGTGGTCAAATTGGGTCAAACAAAATATACTTTCTACTCACCGGAACAACTCAAATCGTTTCTAGAGCTGAAACAATTGAAATAATGTTAAAAGAATTATTTTGGAGGATTGTCAGCCTTGTTTAATGATCTTTGTTTTCTTCTATGATAACTTCTCTAATTTCATAACCCCCCTCTCTTATTTTGAGGTCTAAGAAAGCGTAATATATTTTCCTTTATGTTTAAATTCTTATATTCTCAAATATGTATTATTTTTCTTATATAACAAAATCCTTAATTGATTTATGATAGAGAATAATGTAGCTGTATTTCTGAAAACAAGTTCTAATGCTTGTTAATTTATGTTAAAAATTGATAAAGATATTAAAAAAAGAGAGAGATTTACCCAGTGAACAGAGTTCTCCTCAGGAGGTGATAACAAGGGATGCATCCAGTCTGGGATGGAGAGCTCATGTAGATGGGCTTCACAGCCAAGGACCTTGGTCTGCTCAGGAAATAGATCTCTATATCAGCCTCCTCGAGCTGAGGGCCATTTGGAAGGCTTTTTCAGATCGGCTACAGAACCAAATAATTCTCATTCAAATGGACAGCCAGGTTGCAGTGTTTTATATGAACAAGCAGGGGGTTTTGGGATCCTGTCCCTTGTGTCAATAAGCAGTGGAGATGTGGAAGTGGCCTTCCTTCATGGAATGGCCCTCCGAGCTACATACCTACCAAGAGAAGACAATTGCCTGACAGACAGTCTGAGCAGGGTTTTGCAGCTGTACGAGTGGTCTCTCAACATGGAACATGGGTGTAGCCCTTAAGATCTTCTGAGAGTGGGGCACCCCTTTGGTGGATCTTTTTGCTACTAATCTCAACAACAGTGTGTCCTAGTTCTGTTCCAGGCTCAGATCACACTGCAGATTAGCATCAGATGCTTTTCACCTACATTGGGGAGAGGGTCTTCTGTATGCGTATCCTCCAATAGAGGAGACTTTGCTGAAATTCAGCAAGTCCGGGAAACTATGATACTTCGCCCCTTACTGGCCAGGGCAGATCTGTTTTCCTCCTCTTCCTGAGTTGTCCTTTGAAGATCCGTGGAGATCGGAATATTTTCTGACCCTCGTTATGCAAAACGAGGGCTCCCTTCTGCATCCAAACTTCCATTCCCAGGCCCTCACGGCTTGGATGTTGAGAGCATAGAATTCAAATCCTTAGATTTGCCGGAGGGTGTCTCTTGCATCAAGTTGGCTTCCAGAAAAGACTCCACTAAGAGGTGTTACTCATTTAAGTGGTGAAAGTTGTCTGGTGAGAGGACAAGGCCTTAGATCCCCTGATTTGCCCTACACAAAAACTGCTTTAATACCTCCTGTACCTCTCTGAGTCTGGTTTAAAAAACAACATTGTACGGGTTCATCTAAGTGCAATTAGTGCTTATCACCATACGGGAGGTAAGCCCATGTCTGTACAGCGTCTAGTTGTGACATGAAAGATTTGCTATTGACAAAACTTCCTATCAAGCCTCCAGCTGTTCTGGGATCTCAACGTTGTCTTCATGCAGCTGATGAAAGCTCCTTTTGAGCTGCTTGATTCCTGCCATGTGAAGTATTTGACTTGGAAAGTTGTGTGTTTTGTGGCAGTCACTTCAGCTTTCAGCGTCACTGAGCTTCAGGCTCTGGTAATTGATCCACCTCACACTAAGTTTCATCACCATAGAGTAGTTCTTCGCATGCATTCTAAGTTCTTTGCTATGGTAGTGTCAGAGTTCCATCTTAACCAGTCAGTCATTCTGCCAACACTTTTCCCAAAACCACATGTCCATCCTCGTGAGTGTACTGCATACCTTAGATTGCAAGCAAGCCTTAGCCTTCTGTCTAGAATGGACTAAAGTCCATAGACAGTCCACCCAGCTTTTTGTTTCTTTTGACCCAACAGGATGGGGTAGCCATTGACAAACGCACACTTTATAATTCACTAGCAGATTGCATTTCCTTTACTTATGCATGATCATGTCAAGGCTTGTGATGTCAGAGCCATGGTTACTTCGGTAATCCACTTGAGATCATCCTCCATAGAGGAGATTTGCAAAGCTGCAATGTTATCATCTGTCCATACATTCACATCTCATTACTTCCTTGAGCAGGATACTCGACGTGATAGCTTGTTTGGACAGGCAGTCTTGAAGAATTTGTTCAGTGTATGGAATCCAACTCTACCCCCAAAGGCCTAGTTTTCTTTGGTTCTAGGCTGCACCTTCATAACTAGTATGTGTAACCCCTGGCTCGCTCCCCCCCAACCCCAATCAGGGCCGCTGGCTAAGCTCCCTGGGCCAGGTATCTGGGACCAGGGGTCATAAAATGTATGTTTGCCGGGGCCAGGCTAAATCCTGCTAGGCCGAAGGTTAATCTTTCTCTAGGCACTGTTAAGTCCACTCCCAGTAAAAAAAAAAAATAACCAGCAGTCATTGAATTAAACTTCAACTGGCTTTACTTCATAACAGCTTGGAAAACAGTTTAAAAAATCCAAATTGATATTTACAGTCAGGGCATGTAATATAGAAATGATAAGTAGTAGTAGTAATAATACCAGGTCAGCTTCAGACATAATCTCCTCCAAACGCCAAAAGAAATACAGTCATTGAACATCAGCAACACGGTTTTTCTTATACTTCTGTCTTCCCCGAACACCCAATGAATGTTCTACCAGAAGTGAGGCTCCCCTTCTTCCATTTATCCTACCCAGGATGTTTTTCCCCTGTGCATTCCTTCTTGTTCCCATGTTGGGAACTCCCCACAGGCACCCTCTGCCTTGTGGCAGGGGCTTAATCTGCTGGACACTACAGAAGTCCTCCCTCTTGAATCCAGGACTTCCCGCTTGGTGCTTATCACTTTTCTACCCCGCCTCTAGAGGCTGGGCTCCCCCCATTTCCACCCACCAAGGCAAGGTTTACCAGTCCCTTTTGCCATATTGACCCCTAGAAAATCCTCCCAACTTCTGCCTGCAGCAGAGAGGCACTTTTCAGTGGGGGGCCATATAGGTAAATAATTTCAGGTTAATTAGCTTCCAGTCCTTGATATTTCAAGTCCGTATTGTGTTTCCGGTGAGCCTGGTAGCTAGGGATTCCCAGCTGTGAGAATATGGAAGGCCTGCTTGTCCTCGGAGAAAACAAAATTACTCACTTGTAGTAGGTGTTCTCTGAGGACAGCAGGCCAAGTATTCTGACATACCTTCCTCATCCCCTTGGAGTTGTATACTTCAGCTATCTTATATGACTGAGAGTCACCAGCTTGTGCACTGTGGGATGCTGCTAGAAAGTTCTACAATGATCTCACAAGTCAGTGTCAGCACTGGGCTCCTTTGGATGACGTCACCCAGCTGAGAGAATACTTGTCTTGCTGTTCTCAGAGAACACCTGCAGAAACTTTGCATTTCCCTTTAGAAAGTTCTAGTGAAACATGCATTCAACAAATTATAGGCATATCATAACAAATTACAGCAGAAAGCTACACAGAAAATATCTTTGCTGCAAAACTGAGTGAGCATACAGTACCTGTTTCACACACATGATTATCTTTTGTTTGTGTAATTTGATTTTGTGAAGTATTCAATAAAGAGATTCCAGACAGATTTGAACTTTTTGTGATATTTGAGTGCCTTCAATTCATCTGTCTCCATTATGTACCAACAAATGCTAAACCATTTAAATAAAGGTGTGTATAAATACGTACATTTTGGGATCTGATGTATACTTGTGACCCAGACTGTCCACTAGCAGGGACAGGAAACTGGGCTCAGTGGACCTTTGGCTCAGCATGGCTTATCTTATGTTTTTATGTTAAGGCAGTTTCAGGTAATTTCCAACATGCTTGTGATAAATATTTGGCCAATTAACCAAGGAACTGAGGTTCATATATCTAGCAAAAGATTTCTACCCTAAAAGAATTCATAGTTTTTCTGGGATTGAAATTTCAACGGTACCTACAATAACTTTCAACTGTGTATAAAAGACTTTTATTTTATAGTAATTGTGGTGAAGTCTTTAGTCTGTTAAATGTTTTGCACATTTCTGCTGTTTAAAATACAATTCAGAATGCACTGAAGTAGGAGTTTGCTTCATTGATCTACACAACATATGCTACACTTTCAACATGAAAGAAGAATCAGAGAAATATTCAAAAAGTAATTTTGTTTATTTATAATTGCTAATACCCCTTTACTGATATTATAGGCCAAGGCGGTTCAGGGAAAATTCCCAATATCTAACCTGGTGCCTCATCATAAGCCTGTTTAAATTATAAAGTTTTGAACTGAGTTTTAAAACCTTGGAACGATAATTCTCTTTAAATAATACTAGGAAGATTATTCCATTGAAAAAGAGCTGGAAAGAAAAATAGCGCAATGTTTAGTTGACTCCAGCTTGCAGTTCTTGAGCCAGGAAGTACCAGGTGATGGTGATTCAAAAACCGTAAAACTCTGCCAGGATTATATGGTTTTACCAAGTTTGCAAGATAATGAGGGTTCCCAATCACAAGCTCTTAAGTTAAATCCAAAAGCTTAAATAAAACCCTAAACTGAACAGGTAACCAATGAAACTTCTTTATGCTCCCTTGACTCAGTACTTGGCAGAAGCCTCTTTTTGTCACGTCTGTGCCCGTGACCACCCTCAGACTTAACTTATTTCTGGGGGTCAGCTTCTAAGCTGACTTCTGCCTATCCTTTTTAGAGTAGTTTTCCTTCTGTGTGCTGGCTGCTTCCAGCATGGCTCTAATTACTCCACTCTACTGCACCTGGGGGTGCTGCCTGAGTTAGCTCTACCTCTGTCTCCAGCCTGGCTGTGTTTGCTCCTCTGTGCTGCACCTAGGTATTCTGTGTTCTGTGTGCGCTCTGCCTGCTCCTTGGTTTGTGCTCCTCTCACCCGCTGGTGGCCAGAGCCAGTGGCTGCCACAGTTTGTCTTGCTGTTCCTACCCGTTCCAGACTTTTTAGTCCGGTTCTTCCAGGCTGCCGTACTTGTCTCTCTTGTTTGTGCCTGGACAGCCTCCGTAGTTGCTTACTGATGGCTGCAGCTGCTCCTCAGGTGTTGAAGGGCTTTGTTAATCACTTAGAGACTGCAGCCTTGGCCTTTGCATCATCTAAGGTCCCTGGTATGTTAGAGTGCTTTGTGCACTGCTACCTTGTCCAGTTCAGTGTGAGTTTCTAGCTTGTTACTAGTAGCTTGGGCATAGCTTTTCTTGTTGGCTTATGTACAGCTTTACTAGTTCTCCTGTGTGTTGTGTTGTGTGAGTTGCTAGCGTGTGACTAGTTAGCTTGGGCATAGCTTTGCTTGGTGGCTTGTGTACAGCTTTACTAGTTCTCCTGTGTTTTGCTTAGTGTGAGTTTCTAGCTTGTGACTAGTTAGCTTGGGCATAGCTTTCTTGTTAGCTTGTGTACAGCTTTACTAGTTTTCTTGTGTTTAGCTTTCTGGTTTGCCTGTGTGTGTTTTCCTTTGCTTCTGGAGCTTCAGCCTTAGTCCTGTCCGCTGCCAGAACTGCCTGAACCCGGATATTCTCTGCCTGTGGCCAGACCTGACTATTGCCGGAACCCGGACACAGGGCCGTGCCAATGCGGTAAGCGGGATAAGCAAGGCAGGGGGACGCCTGCCTTCGAGGGGCGCCGCTGCCCTGCCGTCCCTGTCTTCCGCTCACTTGCAAAATCTTTTACCTGAAGTTGCGATTCTCCTATCTCCCCTGCCCTCCTTTTCATGGCAAACCGGAAGTGAAAGCAATGCAGCAGTATTCATTGAGGCAGGCAGGCTCTTCAAGTTATTTGAGAGAATGCAACCAGATTGCTATATATGCTTTGGTTTGGTGATAACTCCTCACTCAGGGTGAGCTTCAGAGCTTGAACAACATTCAAATTAAAGAGAACCTGAAATTTTAAAAGTGCTAAAAATAAGTTTTAAAAGTATTTGCATTAAATCTAATTGCAGAATTCAGGTGCTGGGAGTCTGTACTTGGTTGTCATATGCTCAGATTTGTTTAAATCATATGCAAATTAGTCCATTTTTGGGAGGTTCTCATTTGAATATTTATGGATAAAAAATGATGGAATGTTTACAGCCTTAATGTTAGGTCATGGCTCTGATCAAAAGTGTAAAGTTTGATCCAAAACCGAAGGGTTTATCTAGTGTTTTTCACTAAAAATTCCCATGAGTGTCTGTATGTTAATCTGCATTCAAATAGAGCTCTCTGATTGGATGATCAGCTTCTGTTAGAAATCTGCCAGGAAGGAAACACAGTGAGACAGCAACTGACCGTCGGTTTGGCCAAGAGAGACATGCAGCTGTGAGTTCCTGTGTGTGTCGACTGAAATTATAAAAGAGTGCCTGATTATGTGGTAAATGAGAAAATATGAATGAAAAGAGGTTGGTGGAGATTGAAGTTTCTCTAGTGAGAAAAGGATCTGAATATTTCAGGATTACTTGAAGTTTATGAAGAATAGAAAAGGGTGAATTTCAGTTTGAGTGTTTAAATCCTATAAGCTATATAAAGGCTAGGTAGATTTAAGTGACTGTAAGCAAGGAAACCTTAATATTTGATCTGAAATAAATATTTGATCTGAGATAGTTGATCAGAGATAAATGTTTGATCTGAATTATATCCTTTGGTGCAAAGGAGATTAGAAAAAGAATCTTTGGAAACTAAGAGGACTTTGCTCACATTTTGAATTAGCATTCCTATTTTGAGTTGGAAATCTTTGAAGTGTTATGAAAATACATTTTGCTTTAATAAAATTGCTAAACTTTAGAGTCAGAGACTTATCAATGAGGGATACATACAGTACTATTTTTTCCTGAGGTCCGGCTTACTTGCCTGCTCCCTTCTGTTCCTGCTCTGCTAGACGGAGGGGGGGGGGGGGGGGGGCGCCGACTGATAGTCTGCAGGGGGGCACCAGAGACCCTAGGCACGGCCCTGCCTGGACATTCCCTGCCTGTCTGCCTTGCTTTCGCCTAGGTGCCTTGGGGCACTTCTGTATCCTGATTCCTGTTGTTCCTGCTTGCTAGTTCCAGTTCCGGTTTTCTTGTAAGCCCTGCCGGCTGCCTGAACTTGAGGGCTCAACCCTCTGGGAACGGTGGCTAAGCGTAGGTGAAGCCTAGGTCCAGTGTGTTCCTGTCCAGCGGGTTCCGGTCCCGTGTGTTCCAGTCCAGTGGGCTCCACTCCAGGGTGTACCAGTCCAGTGGGCTCCACTCCAGGGTGTACCAGTCCAGTGGGTTCCAGTCCAGTGCGCACCCGTCCGGTGCATTCCAGTCCTGTGTATTCCAGTGCAGAACTCCAGGCCGGGGTTCCAGTCCAGCCTTGCCTCGTCTCTGCTTTGAAGGTGACCTTGCCTGCCACTGCCGCTCCATGGTAGTGGTCCAAGAGCTCACAAACCCAGTGTTTCCAGGGAAGAAGCCTGACACTTTTACAGCAATAACAGCCATGAGTCATTAAGGATGAGGATAAGTGTCTACCAGCTTGGTATTGTGGGATACTTCATTGTGCTGTGGGCATGCATTGCAGCAGGGGAGCTAGAGAGGGTTATGAAGATCAAGGGAAAGATGGATTGTGCAAAGTACTTGCAGGTCTGGAAGAAATCTTCTAGTCTGGGGAGAACTCCTCAAACTTGACAAACCAGTGATCCTAAACTCAAAACAAAAGCAACGATGGAGTGACTCGGCAAGAAGAAAATGATTGTTTTCCTGTGGTCCAATCACAGCCCAGACCTGAATGCAGTAGAAGAGCTGTGGTAAGGCTTCTGGAGACCCCAGTCCACAGGCAATCCCAGCTAATATGAAAGAGCTTGAACTATTCTGCCAAGAATGGACAAAAACATCTACTGAACATATTGTTTAATTATTTAGATAGGAAAAACTTAGCCCAATTGTAAAGAATTGGTGGCTCCTGAGGATGCAATTTTGTGAAATGGAGAGGCTCCTTAGGGCCTTGCCAATGAAAAAGCTATGTTACCATAATGATTTAGAGTCAACAAACTGATATTAACAAAGTCTATTGAAAAGAAACAGAACTTTGATAAAAAGAAAAAATAGAACTTGTATAAAAAAGAAAAAAGTTTACTTGGTCCTTTTATTTTCATGACCAAACCTCAAAAAGGTGCCCAAACTGACCACATGACCACCGGAAGGAAGCGGAGATGACCTCCCCGTACTCCCCCAGTGGTCACTAACCCTCTCCCACCAAAAAAACCCCACTTTAAACACTTTTTTCCTGCCTGTATGCCAGCCTCAAATGCCGTACCCACCTCCATGACAGCAGAATGTGTTCTGTCCTCCGACAGCCTTTTCCTGCTTGTGATGTGGCTCTGGGGTGAGTGTGACACCTTTTCTATTATTTGCATTGCAGAGTCACATCAGCAATGCATTGTGGTGGGTGTAGGTATTGGTAGTTGGTAGGCTTTACTCCCCTGGTGCTTTCCCCCTGCTTACTGGGTCAGAGTGTGCCGTTTTGTTTCCTGTTGTAGTCCATGCAGTAGTGGCCATTTTTGTAAGCCAGTTTTAGTTCCCTTTCCTGTGTTACCCACATTAGAGAACGTAGTTCTTACGTTGAATGGTGCTGAAAGAGGGCATTGTACACCATTGTGCCAGCTCTGACCTACTGCTAATCTTAGTACCAGGGGACTCTTTGCCAGTGGGGCACAACCTCTGATCTGCAGTTAACTGTGAGTAAACGTGCTTATTCAAATAAAGGACTTTTTCAAAGAGATTAGTCTTCAGGTGTCAACTGGTGTGCCAAAGTTATACAGCAGCAATAAGTCCTAGAGGCTGTATGTAGGTCCCTGGAGCAGTTTTAGTGGGTGCAGTACATTTGGGGTAGTGGGTTTTTGGGGGGGGGTTGGGGGGCTCAGCTCCCAAAGTATGGGAGCTATGCACGTGGAGCTTTTCTGAAGTCCACCGCAGTGACCCCTAGGGAGCCCAGTTGGTGGCCTGGCATGTCAGGGGGGGGCCAGTTCACTAAAAATGCTGGCTCCTCCCATGGCCAAATACTTTGGATTTGGCCGGGGTTTGAGATGGCCGACATAACTTTCCATTATCGCTAAAAAACGCCACCGGCCATCTCAAACCCCGGCCAAATCCAAGGCATTTGGCTGGCCGGAACCGTATTAACGAAACAAAAGATGGCCGGCCATATTTTTCGAAAATACGGGTCTGGCCAGCTGTTTGCGGCACCGCCAAAATACATCGGCGGCCATGTGTTTCACCGGCGCCGTTCGATTATTCCCCTCATAGTCTCCTAAATGTTTCTTTGCAAATGCTTTGCAGCACATCACATAACTTTTCTTCAGCAGTGGCTTCTTTGTTGCCATGTTTAATCTTGACATTTTTTAAATGTTAACATTTTCCTTGGTATAAACCAAAGACCTCTCTAATCCTTTCATAGAAATCTAAGGCCTCATAGTGACCTCCCTCAGCAGTTTCTTCAATTTTGCCCAATAAGGATACCCTTCTGTGTTTTGGTGGTATTATACTGGTTCCACTTTACAATGATTGACCTGGCAGTGCACTAAGAAATACTGAGATTTTCTTATAGCCTCCTGCCATTCTGTATCTTTTAATAATTTTATCCAGAGTTCTTTTAGACATTGTGAGAGTGCAGGTGAAAGGGGATCCGGGAAGGCACGAAGAAAGGGGGTGCAGGGAGCCGGGGAATCCCAACGGGGCAGATTTCATGTGCACAATACCCACATTCAGAAAGCTGGGCTACCGGAGGCAGAGAGGTTGCCTGGGTTAAGGAAGAAGGGGAGGAACTACCAGTCCCAGAATCCTTCTCTTCCCCACCCGGCTGTGCAAGAGTTAGGGGAGGAGATAGAAGATTGGGAAATGGTCTCTGAGGAAGGTGATGAGGGCCAGCTGGAGAGATTGGGGGCGGGGGAAGTTGAAGAGGAGGATAAAATGGAGATTACTGAAGGGCTAGAGGAGGAACAGATGGAGATTGGAGCTCTGGCTCAAACCCGAAAAGCTGCTGTAAGAGGGTGGCTAGCTGTGCCTTGGAGAGACTGGTGGAAGACCGGAGGAGAGAGGCTGAGGCGCTGTGGAAGATCTCTACTAAAGAGAGAACAGGTGCAGCCCTGGGAGAGAAAGAGGGCTGGGCACAATTGAAACCCCAGCCTGAACCAGATGGGAACCAAGCTGTGTAACTGTGCTGTAAGAAGGTGCAAGAAAGACTGTGTAAACTGTTTCCTACTGAAAAGGTCTGGGCTGCAACCTACCAAGCTACTGTGTTTTCTTTCTGGTAATGTACTGTTCCCTAAGAGAAGTAATCTTAGGTCAAGTGAAGTGAAGTTATATGGACTGTTTTGAACCTGACTTGTGCTTTGGGTATTAAGCCCTAAACAACCTGGAGTTAAGGGGTGCCTGGGCGTTTATGTTGACCTGAAGCAAGAAAATAAAATCCCTTACTTATAAACATTGTGCTTTGAATGTGCCTCTGTGAAAGGAACGGAGGGAGGAAGGAGTCCTGGAAGTTCTCAGGGCCTGGAGCTGAGGCTCAAAGCAGCCAGATTGCTGTGGAGTGAGGCAGCAGCCGTGTGAAGGAAAAGGCAGCTAAGCAGGGTCGAGCCTGGCTGGGTCCTGGAAGGGCGACCCAGCTACAACATGGGTGTAGTTTGGGGGGGTGGCATGTCCCCCCAAATGCTGCAGGGCATAACATCAGAGCAGACTACCAACTGAAAATAATAAGGAACAGCATATGGAATGTCAACTGAAATGCAAAGTACTGTTAAGGAAGGCAAAGAGAGACTTTGAGAAAAAGATTGCATTGGAGGGAAATGTTTTTTAGGTATATTAAAAGCAAGAAGCCGGCAAAAGAATTGCTTGGATCGCTAGATGACAGAAGGGTACAAGGGTCAATCAGGGAAGACAAAGCCATAGCAGACAGATTAAATTAATTTTTTGCTTCGGTCTTCACCGAGGAAGATTTGGGATCGATACTGGTTCTAGAAATGGTATTCAAATCTGATGAGTCAGAGAAACTGAATGAAATCTCTATAAAAGATGTAATGGTGCAGTTTGACAAATTGAATAGTAGCAATTCTCTTGGGCTAGATGGTATTCATTCTCGAATACTGATATAATTAAAACATGAACTTGCAGAGCTATTGTTAATAATATGTAATTTATCTTTAAAATCAAGCATGGTTCCGGAAGATTGGAGGCTAGCCAATGTAATGCTGATTTTTAAAAAAGGTTGCAGAGGTGATCCAGGAAATTATAGACCAGTGAGTCTGACGTTGGTGCTGGGCAAAATGGTAGAGACTATTATAAAGAACAAAATTACAGAGCATATTCAAAAGCATGGATTAATGAGACAAAGCTAACACATGGATTTAGTGAAGGGAAATCTTGCCTCACCAATCTATTACATTTCTTTAAAGGGGTGAGCAAACGTGGATAAAGGTGAGACGGTCGATATGTGTATCTGGATTTTCAAAAGGCATTTGACAAAGTACCTCATGAAAGACTCCAGAAGAGAGTCATGGAATAGGAGGTAGTGTCCTATTGTGGATTAAAAACTGGTTAAAAGATAGAAAACAGAGAGTAGGGTTAAATGGTCAGTATCCTCAATGGAGAAGGGTAGATAGTGGGGTTCCTTAGGGGTCTGTGCTAGGACCGCTGCTTTTTAACATATTTATAAATGATCCTGAGATGGGAGTAACTAGTGAGGTAATTACATTTGCTGACGGCACAGAGTTATTCAAAGTAGTTAAATTGCGGGAGGATTGTGAAAAATTTCAAGAGGACCTTACGAGATTGGGAGACTGGGCATTGAAATGGCAGATTCCGTTTAATGTGAGCAAGTACAAAGTGATGCATGTGGGAAAGTGGAACTCGAATTATAGCTACATAATGCAAGGTACCACGTTAGAAGTCACCACCTGGAAAGGAATCTAGGTGTCGTTGATGCAGGGGCGTAGCTACGGGTGGGCCCATCCAATCTCGGCTCAGGCCCGCCCACCCAAGCGCACACTGCAGCAGCCTTTTTCCACTGTGTGAGTCATAGCATAGTGTACCATGGCACAGCAGACGGCACCTGCTCAGCTGATCTCCAGAGTCCAGCCCACCTACCTTTCGGGCTTGCAGAGAGGCAGATTCGGGTCGGCACGGCACGCAGTGGCAGCGGTACTGAAATGCAGGTTGTGTCGTGATGCACATTCCATCCTACGCGGTATGACGTGGCTGTGCGCAGTGGCGTGCTCAGCCTCGCTCTCGCTCCACTCGCTCGTGGCCATCAAGGCAGGCTAAACAATAGCTGCACATAGTGCACGCTGTCGCTTACAGGGTTGAGCATTGAGCTAGTGCGAGCCTGGCTCTGGAAACGTGGGAAAAGTTCTTTGAGACGAATTCCAAGCAGCTGCCAGCACTCCAGGTAACAAAATTTTAAATATATTTTTTTACATCATAATTTTAACATTGTGTAAGTTTTTAAAAATTAAACTAGCTGGGGCCTGGGCACTAATGCTGCCAGTCAGCATAGCATTGTGAAGACTGCTGAGTAAGCTTGGGAAGCACTTATGAAAGGTGGTTGTATGACTACTTTTAGGGGTTCACTTTGCTTTTTACCCCTACTAGACTCCTGATGCAGGCCTTTTGGCCAAAACACAACGGTTGTGTCGAGTCAAATATACTAATTAATAAAATTTGGTTTTAGCTTTACTGTGATCCAGTCTCTGGGACTCCTGGTTTTGTGCCCACTTTTCTGTTTGTTTTACAAAGCATCCGTGGGTGGTCTTTGAGTTCTCCACGCTTTGTGGATTCTCTATTGCGTGGGCACTATTAAAATTTATTGTTGTGGAATTTCCGGGTGGGGTAAGCAGCTATTGTTTAGCCTGCCTTGATGGCCACGAGCGAGCGAGGCTGAGCTGAGGCTGAGTACGCCACTGCGCACAGCCACGTTATACTGTATATATATATACCAGACAAAATGTCAGGTCTGGCTACGCCTCTGCGTTAATGATACGTTGAAACCTTCTGCTCAGTGTGCTGCGGTGACTAAGAGAGTAAATAGAATGTTAGGTATTATTAGGAAAGGAATGGAAAACAAAAATTAGAACATTATAATGCCTTTGTATTGCTCCATGGTGCGACCACACCTTGAATATTGTGTCCAATTCTGGTTACCGCATCTTGGATTTCCTTCGACTCTGGGACCTTGCTTGCCCGAGCTTAGCGCCCACACATGCGAAAGGTCATTCGTTAGATCTCATTTGTTATTGGTTCCTGGCCAATTTGAATTTTCTCATTTCAGACATCAGGTGGATTGCTACCCCATGGTCGGATCATCACAAACTGCATTTCACCCTACAGTGGTTGAAATCAGGTATCCCCCATACAGGAGATCCATTAACTCTCCAAAAGAGAGGTGTAGTCGACCCTCTGGTATTTTGGCGCTCATTATATAGCGATGACTGGATAGCGCAACCAAAGCTTTCAAAGCTGGAAACTGGGTTTGTGAGCCCTTGGGCCACTGCCGAGGAGCGACAGCGGTAGGCAAAATCACCCAGGGACAGGGCAGTACAGGGCTGGAACCCTGGACTGGAGTTGCAGCAGAGGCAAACCGGCAGGACTAAAGCAGAGCAGGAACCCTTTGCTTCACCTGCACTTGGCCACTTTTCACCCGGAGTTGAGCTCTTGGCTGCAGGTGGCCGGCAGGACTTACTGGGCAAGGCTGGACTGGATACCCATTAGGCTGAGCCAGGACTGAGGGTCAGAGAGGAAAGGAACATACAGGGACAGCAGGGCACACAGGGAGGCTAGGCAGAAAACTAGACTAGGACTCTCAGACAGACAAGGGACAGATCTGAAAGCTGCAAGCAACCACTGAAACAGAGAACAAACACTGGTAGCCAAGAGACAGAACTGAAAGCTGCAAGCAGCCAGTGAAACAGGAGAAAAAACACAGACAGCCTAGCACTAGACAAAGACAAACAAACAAGAGCAAGACTAAGAAACAAGCAAACCCTAAACTAAACATAGACTAACTAGAAACAGGCAAGAACTTCAGGCAAGAAACTAGAACAAGGAAACAAACTCAGGCTGAAGTGCAACAAGCACCTACTACTACTACTACTACTTAGCATTTCTATAGCGCTGCCAGGGTTACGCAGCGCTGTACAAGTTTAACATGGGGAAGGACCGTCCCTGCTCAAAAGAGCTTACAATCTAAAGGTTACAAACTATGTAGTCAGTGTAGGTATCATGAGTGGGGAAGGTGGTTATGCGCCAAAAGCAAGGGAGAAGAGATGGGATTTGAGTAAGGACTTGAAGATGGGCAGGGAGGCGGGCGCATGACGTATGGGCTCGGGAAGGCTGTTCCAGGCATATGGTGATGCGAGGCAGAAGGGGCGGAGTCTGGAGTTAGCGGTGGTGGAGAAGGGTACAGATAGGAGTGATTTGTCCTGAGAGCGGAGGTTACGGGTGGAAACATACGGGGAGAGGAGTGTAGAGAGGTACTGGGGGGCTGCAGATTGAGTGCATTTGAAGGTTAAAAGGAGAAGCTTGAACTGTATACGGTAGCGGATCGGGAGCCAGTGAAGTGACTGAGGAGAGGGGTGATATGAGAGTATCGGTTCACGCGGTAGATAAGACGTGCAGCAGAATTTTGGACAGATTGAAGGGGGGATAGATGGTTAAGCGGGAGGCCAGTGAGAAGAAGGTTGCAATAGTCAAGACGAGCGGTGACGTTCGGGTGGTCTGTTCAGAGAGGAATGGGCAAATTTTGCTAATATTATAGAGGAAGATGCGACAGGTCTTAGCTGTCTGCTGGATATCGGCAGAGAAGGAGAGGGAGGAGTCGAAGATGACTCCGAGATTGCGGGCTGAAGCGACGGGGAGGATGAGGGCGTTGTCAACAGAGACGGAAAGTGGGGGAAGAGGAGAAGAGGGTTTGGGTGGAAAGACAAGGAGCTCAGTCTTTGCCATGTTCAGTTTCAGATGCCGGTTGGACATCCAGGCAGCGATGTCTGAAGGCAGGCCGAAACTTTGGCCTGGGTTTCGACCGTGATGTCGGGAGTGGAGAGATAAAGCTGGGTGTCATCAGCATAGAGATGGTACTGGAAACCATGTGATGAGATCAGCGAGCCCAGGGAAGAGGTGTAGATCGAGAAAAGAAGTGGTCCAAGGACAGAACCTTGAGGAACCCCATCAGAGAGCGGGATGGGGGTGGAAGAAGAGCCATTAGAATATACTCTGAAGGTGCGTTGGGAAAGATACGAAGAGAACCAGGAGAGGACTGAGCTCTGGAACCCGAATGAGGACAGTGTGTCAAGAAGTAAATTATGATTGACAGTGTCAAAGGCGGCAGATAGGTCGAGGAGGATGAGGATGGAATAGTGACCTTTGGATTTGGCAAGGAACAAGTCATTACAGACTGTAGAGAGTGCTGTTTCTGTCGAGTGTAGTGGGCGAAAGCTGGATTGGAGCGGATCGAGGACGGCCTGAGAGGAGAGGAAATCAAGGCAGCGGCTGTGGACAGCGCGTTCAAGTAATTTGGAGAGAAAGGGTAGAAGAGAGATGGGACGGTAGTTGGAGGGACAGGTGGGGTCTAGTGATGGTTTTTTGAGAAGTGGTGTGACTACAGCGTGCTTGAAAGTGTCAGGGACAGTAGCAGTGGAGAGAGAGAGGTTGAGGATGTGACAGATTGAGGGGTTGACTGTAGGAGAGATGTTGTTAAGCAGATTGGTGGGAATGGTATCAGAGGAACAGGTGGTGCACTTAGAGGAAGAGAGAAGGCGAGCAGTTTCCTCTTCGGTGATCTCAGGGAAGGAGGAGGAGGAGGCCAGGCTAGGTTGGTTGGGGGAGTGGGTTAAGAAGTCACAGGGAGGAGAAGGCTTGGAAGTGAATTCAAGGCTTATCTTCTGCACCTTATCGCGGAAGTAGTCAGCTAGTGTTTGAGGAGAGAGTGAGGGGGGAGTGGGAGCAGAGGGCACTAAGTAGGGAGTTGAGGGTGGCGAAGAGGCGACGAGGTTTGGAGCCAAGAGAATTAGTTAATTGAAAATAATATTCCTGTTTGGCAAGGAATAGGGAGGACTGGAAGGAGGATAGCAAGAATTTGTAATGGGTGAAGTCTGACAGGATGCGAGATTTCCTCCAGAGTCGTTCAGCAGATCGGGTGCAGGAGCGAAGGTAACGGATGCAAGGGGTTAACCAGGGCTGAGGATTAGTGCGCTTAGTGGGTCGAGAGACAGATGGTGCTAGGGTATCCAGAGCAGTGGAGAGAATTTTATTGTAGGCAGAGACAGCCGTGTCGACAGATTCAGAAGACGAGATGGAAGGGAAGAGATTGGAGATGTGAGAAGATAGGGTAGGGGGGGTTGATGGCCTGGAGATTCCTGAAGGCAGTGGCTATAGTTGGGCGAGGTTGAGGGGGAGGGTGATGAAGTGTGAGGGTGATGATCTGAGATAGGAAGGACTGAGGTGCAGAAATTGGAAGGTGAGCAGGAAGAGAAGAGAACGAGGTCGAGACAATGGCCATTACGGTGAGTAGGGGTGGTAAAGCACCAACATACCAGGGCCTTAGACGATGCAAAGGCAAAGCAGAAAGGTTTCAAAATGGCTAATAAGCCCATCAGCAGCTGAGACTCACTGCAACAATCATCAGGCAACTAAGGGTGCTGTGCCGGTTCAAACAAAACAAGCAGGTCTGGCAGTCTGGAAGATCCGGACCGGAGGGCTGAAATCTGGAATGCAGCCAGCACACAGAGACAGAACTAACTCACAAAGAACAGACAGAAGCCAGCTCAGAAGCTGACAACAGGAAATAACGTGAGTCTGAGAAGGGGGCACGGCCACAGACGTGACAATTGCAGACTGCCCAAAACACAGCTGCTACACTTATTTTTGGCAAACCACGATTTGAACATGCAGAACCTCTTTGTTTCAACCTACATTGGCTCCCCATTTCAGCTCGTCTCGCCTTCAAAATCTGCACGTTAACTCACAAGATCATCTATGGAGAGGCCCCGGCCTACATGGAAGATTTGATTGTTCTGCTATCCAGAAATGCTTCGTTGACCGCTCGATCTTACCTCAACCTACGCTTTCCAAGCTATAAATCAGTTCGATATAAATTGCTCCTTTCCTCAACCTTCACCTATGTCAGTCCTACGTTTTGGAACAGTCTACCAAAGTCCTTAAAGGAGATATACGATCATCAAATCTTCAAAAATCCTTTAAAACATTCTTGTTTGAGAAGGCATATTCCCACTACATCACTCAGCCCACACCTTCTTCCTCTTGACTGAACCTGTTTCAAACAGTTATTACCCTTCTTGATATGTAACTTTGTAATTTTGTAAGCCACATTGTGCCAGCTTTTGTGGGAAAATACGGGATATAAATGTACTTAAATAAATAAATAAAGCGGATGGGATGACTTTCCTATGAGGAAAGGCTAAAGCAGCCAGGGCTGTTCAGCTTGGAGAAAAGACGTCTGAGGGGAGATATGATAGAGGTCTATAAAATAATGAGTGGAGTGGAACAGGTAGATGTGAATCACTTGTTTACTTTTTCCAAAAATACTAGGACTACAAAACCTTTCTTCACTTAACGTGTAATTAAACTCTGGAATTCGTTGCCAGAGAATGTAGTAAAATCAGTTATCTTAGGGTTTAAAAAGTTTTGGATGGCTTCCTAAAGGAGAAGTCCATAGATCATTATTAAAATGGACTTGGGGAAAATCCACTGCTTAAGTACATAAGTACACAAGTATTGCCACACTGGGACAGACCAAAGGTCCTTCAAGCCCAGCATCCTGTTTCAACAGTGGCCAATCCAGGTCACAAATACCTGGCAAGATCCCGAAAAAGTTCAGTACATTTTATGCTGCTTATCCCAGAAATAAGCGGTGGATTTTCCCCAAGTCAATTTAATAATGGTCTATGGACTTTTCCTTTAGGAAGCCATCCAGACCTTTTTTAAAACCCTGCTAAACTAACCTCATTTACCACATTCTCTGGCAACGAATTCCAGTGTTTAATTACATGTTGAGTGAAGAAAAATTTTCTCAGATTCGTATTAAATTTAGTACTTTGTAGCTTCATCGCATGCCCCCTAGTCCTAGTATTTTTGGAAACAGTAAACAAACAATTCACGTGTACCCGTTCCAGTCCACTCATTATTTTATAGACCTCTATCATATCTCCCCTCAGAAGTCATCCCATCCTCTTTATCATTTTTGTCACCCTTCTCTGTACCTTTTCTAATTCCACTATATCTTTTTTGGGATGCGGCGACCAGAATTGAACACAATATTCGAGGTGCGGTCGCACCATGGATCGATACAAAGGCATTATAACGTCTTCACTTTTGTTTTCCATTCCTTTCCTAATAATACCTAACATTCTATTTGCTTTCTTTGCCGCCGTAGCAGCATACTGAGCAGAGGGTTTCAACGCATCACCAACGATGCCTAGATTTCTTTCCTGGTCAGTGACTCCTAACGTGGAACCTTGCATTACATAGCTATAATTCGGGTTCCTCATGCATCGCTTTGCACTTGCTCACATTAAACGGAATCTGCCATTTCAATGCCCTGTCTCCCAGTCCTGTAAGGTCCTCTTGTAATTTTTCACAATCCTCTCGCGATTTAACAACTTTGAATAACTTTGTGTTGTCACAAATTTAATTACCTCACTAGTTACTCCCATCTCTGGATCATTTATAAATATGTTAATAAGCAGCGGTCCCAGCACAGACCCCTGGGGAACCCCACTATCTACCCTTCTCCATTGAGATTACTGACCATTTAACCCTACTCTCTGTTTTCTATCCTTTAACCAGTTTTTAATCCACAGTAGGACACTACCTCCTGTCCCATGACTCTCCAATTTCTTCTAGAGTGTTTCATGAGATACTTTGTCAAACGCCTTTTGAAAATCCAGATACACAATTTTTCTAGGATAAGCAGCATGAATGTTTTGTACTGTTTTGTGATCTTGCCAGGTGCTTGTGACCTGGATTGGCTACTGTTGGAAACAGGATGCTGGACTTAATGGACCTTTAGTCTGTCCCAGTATGGCAGTACTTATGTAGGACATCATAACTGTCCTTTTGAATGATCTGATTCAGTCCAATCTGGCTAGAGGCGTTCTCTTTCAAATTCTTCAAATTCAGAAGGTGCTGTCTATAGATGCATCCAACCTGGGATGGGGAGCTCATGTAGAAAAGTTCCACAGTCCAAGTGTGTTCTGTTCAGGAAAAAACTTAATCAGATAAACTTCTGTAACTAATAGCAATCTGGAATGCTCTAAAGGCTTTCAGAGATTGTCGAAATCAGGATGATTTGGTGTGCCAATTAATCAGGTTGCAATGCACTACATAACAAGCAAGGAGGGACAGGTTTGTATCTCGATCAGTATGTGAAGTGGACCATTTCATAAAGAATGTCTTTGCCTGCCAAGTACATTGTTCTGAGGGACAGTTGGCAGACAGACTGAGTTGAATTCTGCAGTAACAAGAGGGGTCTAACTCAGCTTTTTTTTTAAATTGTGACACCCCCCTCTTATTGCAACAGAGAAGTCCCTTAGTTCTGCTACAGATTGGGCGCTCACAGCAGACTAGCCTCAGATGCCTTCCTACTCCATTGGGAGGACAGTCCTTTGTATATGTATCTTCCAGTACCTCTCATAGTGAAAACTCCTTCTGATACTCAAATAAGACCGAGGAACTGTGAATCTGATTGCGCCTTTATTGGCAGAGACAGATATAGTTCCAGCTTCTGGAGCTTTCCTCTAGAGATCCATAGAGTCTGGAGTGTTTTCGAACACCGATAACTCAGGATGAGGGATCCCTACTACAGTTGGCACAAAATGCAACTGCTAGGGTTCCAAGTGGTTTGTCCATGCTTGATCATATATCTGGAATATTAGTCTGGCTACTAGTTGAATTTAGGATTATGTATAAGATTTTATTGTTTTTAAGGTTTTAATGGATTTAATGCCTGCTGTAATTTCATCAACTTTTCATTTGCAATACCAACTAGATCTCTAAGGTCAGCTTTATTGAATGTATTAGATATATCCTCTTTTGGGTTATCCTTTTAGAGGAATAGAAGTCTTAAATTTTTTGTCATTGGGCCAAGTTTGTGGAACAGTTTGCCTTTACCTCTGAGGTCAATTACAAAGTTAGATCAATTAAAAAAGGCTTTAAAATTTTATTTGTATCAAAGCAGTCGTTTCAGCAAGGTTAATTGAAAGGCCTATGATATTGAGAAATTGAAGTACAGTATTGTTTGCAGAGTTATTGTATTTTATTTGAGAGTGATGTATATGGTTGTATTGTGATATATGTATGATTTTGTACGTAAACCGCTTAGAACTGTAGATCATACGGTCTATAAAATTTAGTAAATAAATACCAATCTTCAGTCCCTATCCCTTTTGACTTGAATGTTGAGAGGGTAGTACTGGATTCCTTCAACTTGCCAGAAAGTGTATTTCAGATTCTCTTGGCTTTCAGATGAGATGCAACCAGAAGGGCTTATAGATTTAAATGGTAGAGGTTTGCCTTCTGGTGTTAGGGTGAGGCCCTAGGCTCCTTTTCTTGTCTTACACAAAAAACTGCTTGAATACCTCTACACATTACAGACTTTGGTCTTTAAGACCCAGTCTATTAGGGTTATCCCTCCTGCAATTGGCTCTTGTTACCAAGTAAAAGGTAAACGCATCTCTGCTCAACCTTTAGTTGTTTGCATTTTGTGGGGCTTCCATCTCTTGAAGACTCCTGCAGTGTCAGTGGACCTCAATATTGTTTTAACCCACTAGATACCTTCCACCTGAAATACATGACCTGGAAGGTCCTGTTTTTGGTGTAGTTATTGAGCTTCAGACCCTAGGAGCAGATTCAACTTGGTTTTTCAACAATAAGGGTGGTCCTGTACACACACCTTAATTCCCCCCAAGATAGTGTTGGAGTTCCATTTAACCAGTCAGTTGTTCTGCCAGCATTCTTTCCTAACCAAGTGCACTGCACACTTTGTACTGCAAAAGAGACTTGGCCTTCTATCTGGAGTGAACTAAAGTCTATAGGAAGTCCACCTGACTTTTGGTTCCTTTCGATCCAAAAAGGATGGAGGCTGCCATTGGCAAACATCTTTTCAAATTAGTTAGCAGACTGCATTTCCTTTATTTATGTCCAGCCTGGGCTGATTCTAGAGGGTCATGTCACAGCTCATAACATCAGCTCTATGGCTGTGTCGGTAGCCCACTTGAGGTCAGCTCCCATAGAAGAGATTGCAGAGCTGCAGCGTGGACTTCAGTCCACATTCATATCGCGCTATTGCTTGGAACAGAATTCCCGATGCAGTAGTTGATTTCATCAGCCAGTCCTTCAGAATCTATTTGGTGTTTAGAAACCAAGTCCACCCCCCCCCCCACCCCCAGCACAGTTTTTTTTGTGTTCCAGGCTGCCTTCCACCCCCCCCCCCCCCCAAACAAAAAAAAGAATAAAAATATGTATTTAATTAATGAAAAGTTGTTCACGTCTGTTTAGGATGGCCTACAAAAGGGGAGCGCTATTACTTTTTTTTTTTTTTGTAGGTAGCCTGCAGCTAGGGAGTCCTACACTGAGAATATAGAGTCCTGCTTGCCCTCAGAGAAAACAGTTTCTTACATGTAGCAGATATTCTCCGACAACACCAGGATACATCTTGTCATACACCCTTCTACCTCATTTTTTTTTTTGGGGGGGGGGGGATTCATTTTATAAGCTAGAGACTTGACTGATTAGGTTCCACATGACACTGGCAAGTGGGAAGGCGTGCATGCATGAGCATTGCAACACTTTCAAAATCTTTGGATAGAAACTAGAGATCAGTTCCTGTACAAGGGCTCCATTGGGTAATGTCACCTACATGTGACAATACGTATCCTGCTGTCCTCAGAGAACTTTGCTTTACTCAAAGGTGCAGAATTCATTTTTATTGCTCAGAATTACTTTGAGTATAGTAAGGTTATTTATAAGGCTTTTCTTCTACTGCATCTTCCTAACCAGGTCTGACTTCTTCGCTCTTCTCCCATCATCCAATTCCAAGCCCAGCTGCATTGCCCAGTGGCTCTCCCTCTTTCTGCCCTACAATAAAATGAGGAAAATGGATTAAAAAAAAAGTTAAAATGAACAGTCACAAAAGTTAGGACTTTAAATCAGGCATGGACATTTTTTGAAAATACCGTCTTGGAAACCCATACTTAGGTGTATTATATGAACAGCAAATGGCAGTCGGCATGGTTAAAAGATGAGGTGGAGGATGCTATTAGAGCCAAACAACATCTTTCATAAAATGGAAAAAAAAGTATCCAATTGAAGAAAACAGGAAGCAGCATAAGCATTGGCAAATTAGATGCAAGGCATTGGTAAGGAAGGCTAAAAGAGAAATTGAAAAGAAACTTGTGATAGAGGCAAAAACTCAGCCATAACTTTCAGGTATATTAGAAGCAGAAAGTCTATGAGGCAGTCAGTTGGGCCAGTAAAAGGGGAGCTCTAGGAGGACAAGGCCATAGCAGAGAAACTGAATTAATTCTTTTTTTTTTTTTTTTTTTTGTCTTTGTTGTTGAGGATGTAAGATATCTACCTTTGCCAGAAATAGTATTCAGTTGTGATGATAAGGAGAATCTTAACAAATCTCAGTAAACCTGGACGATATTATGAGCAAAATTGACAAGTTTAAGCACCAGATGGTATATACAATCGACCGTAACCTATCACTAGAGACCCAAGCGAAGTCCACCATAAAGAAAATGTTTCTCTCAATGTGGAAACTCAAACGGGTAAAACCATTCTTCCCGAGGGAAATATTTCGTAACTTGGTACAGTCCATGGTATTAAGCCATGCAGATTACTGTAATGGAATCTATGCGGGATGCAAGGATCAAATCATAAAGAAACTTCAGACCGCCCAAAATACAGCAGACAGGCTTATATATGGAAAAACACGTTTCGACAGTGCCAAACCACTCAGAGAAAAACTGCACTGGCTACCAATCAAGGAATGCATCACTTTCAAAATCTGCACGACTGTTCACAAAATTATTTATGGCGAAGCACCGGGCTACGTGACAGACCTTATCGACCTGCCAACCAGGAACTCCGCAAAATCTGCACAATCATATCTAAACCTCCACTACCCAAGCAGCAAAGGACTCAAATACAAATCCACCTATGCAACCAGCTTTTCCTACCTAAGCGCAAAACTATGGAACGCATTACCAAAAGCAATAAAAACTACTCTCAACCACCTAAATTTTCAAAAAGCACTAAAGACAGACCTGTTCAAAAGAGTATACCCCAACGACCTGACATAAAAATACCGGTCACTTGCGACACAGCATAACGAAAGACTGCAACGAACACTACCTGACTCTTCTTCCCACTTTTCCCTCTCTAAGTTAACCCAACTGTTCCCTGCCATACTTATATCTCATTATATCACAATATCACTTTACATTTGTACCCTGCGCTTTCCCACTCATGGCAGGCTCAATGCGGCTTACATGGGGCAATGGAGGGTTAAGTGACTTGCCCAGAGTCACAAGGAGCTGCCTGTGCCTGAAGTGGGAATCAAACTCAGTTCCTCAGTTTCCTAGGACCAAAGTCCACCACCCTAACCACTAGGCCACTCCTCCACTTTATATTCATTCATACTATGTATTTGTTCAAACCGTAATCGGCTAACACCGTTAACGGTTATATGTAAGCCACATTGAGCCTGCAAAAAGGTGGGAAAATGTGGGATACAAATGTAATAAATAAATACCCCATTGTAATGAACACAAAAATAAAATTGATGGTCTACTATTAGTGATTTTTAACCTGTCATTAAAATCATCTGTGGTACCTGAAGATTGGAAGGTGACCAGTGTAACCCTAGCTTTTTAAAGGGCTCCTGGGTGATCTAGAAAATTACAAACTGGTAAACCTGATGCCAGTACTGGGCAAAGTGAAACTATTATAAAGAATAAAATTACTGAACACATAGACAAACATGATTTAATGGGACAGAGTCAACATGCATTCAGCCAAAGGAAATCTTCCTTCACCGATTTGCTTCATTTATTTTAAGAAGTGAATAAACATGGAAAAAGGTGATCTGGTTGATGTATTTAGATTTTCCGAAAGCTTTTGCCGAAGTCTCTCATGAGAGAGTCTTGAGATAATTAAAAAGCAGTGGGATAAGAAGCAATGTCTGTTGTGGATTGGGAACTGGTTAAAAGATCTAAAATAAAATGGGGTTAAATGGCAGCTCTCTCTGCGGAGGACAGTGAATAATGGCGTTCCCCAGGGATCTGTTCTTGGACTGGTGCTTCTTTTATTATTATTATTTCTTACATTTGTATCCCACATTTTCCCACCTTTTTGCAGGCTTAGTGTGGCTTACATATAACCGTTAACGGCATTAGCCGATTCCGGTATGAACAAATACATGGTATGAATGAATACAAAGTGATATTGTGGTAGAATGAGGTACATGTATGGTAGGTACAATTGGGGGGGAACTTAGGGAGGGGAAGGGGAAAGAAGAGTCAGGTATTTTATCATATCAGGTATCTTAACGTATTTGTAAATTATCTTTAAATGTGAACCACAAGTGAGACGATTAAATTTGCAGATGACACAACTACTCAAAGTGGTTTAATTGTATACAGACGTTGAGAAATTGCTGATGCTAAGTTCTACATTAGGAGTTGCTACCCAAGAAAAATATTTAGGTGTGACCATGGTCAATACATTGAAATCTTTTGCTCGGTGTGCAGCCATGACCAAAAAAGCAAACAACGTTGTGAATTATTAGGAAAGGAATAGAAAATAAGACAAAGAATATTATAATGCCTCTGTATTGATCCATGGTATGACTTCATCTTGAGTAGTATTTGCAATTCTGGTTGCTACATCTCAAAAAAGATGTAATGGAATTAGAAAAGATACAAAGAATGTCGGCAGAGGTTAGAACTTGGAGAAGAGACAGCTGAGGGGGGGATATTCTACAAAATCTAAAAAGTTGTGCTGTCAGTTAACTAGACATTATTGTGCTCTTCTCTACCGCCCAACAATCTCCTCTGCACTTTTGCAGTTTTGTGTCCCTTCTTGATTATCTGCACAAGAACTGTGACGGGGGATCTGCCTCGATACTAGTGTTGCTCGATTTCTCTGCAGCCTTTGACACCGTGGATCATAATATCATGCTTACAAGACTGGCAGAAACAGGTATCAGTGGCACAGTATTTACTTGGTTGAAATCCTATCTGTCACATAGAAATCCTATCTGTCAGATAGACAACAATCAGTTCTGTTCAGCAACAGCACCTATCACCTATGACAACTACGAAATCTCTCTCTGTATATTGAAAAGATGAGTCTGGCCACAGTGGTCCATTCCATGATAACATCATGACTGGACTACTGTAATGCCCTATACACTGGCCAAACCAAAAAAAAGTTTGTATCAGCTGCAACTAATTCAGAATGCTGCAACATAACCACATCACACCGTTCCTGCAAAAGCTACACTGGCTACCAGTACCTTACAGGCTAAATTTAAAACTCTGTGTTTGATTTTCAAGGTCCTCAGGCAAAATGGGCCAAAGTATTTAAAGAATAAGTTAGTCCTTTACACACCTTTAAGACCTCTAAGGTCCTCTCAAGGATCAACACTATCTGTACCTTCATCAAAAAAAATTGTACGATTTGATAACTGCCAGTGAGCCTTCTCAGGAGTAGCCCCCATGTTCTGGAATTTACTCCAAGAGGGGCAATGTATAACTGAAGACTACCTCTACTAAGCAGGTGAAAGCTTGGGTCTTCTCCCAAGCCTTTAATACATAGGGAGGGTGACTGTACACTCATTCTGCACCTGGACTAGCTTTCCTTATCTCTTGCTTAACTATCCAGTGAACTTGCCTTGAGTTTAGCTAACCATCAAGTTATCCCAACTGACTCTGTACAACACATCTTGGCCCCTCAGCTATATGGTAAGCCGTATTGTAGAAAGTCTTTAGCATTTATTTATTTATTACATTTGTACCCCGCGCTTTCCCGCTCATCGCAGGCTCAATGCGGCTTACATAGTAACAAGAGAATACAATCTGTAGTATCATAATCAACAAAGGAGGTATGTGATAGGACAAATGAGCAAGGAGTAAATGGGATAAAAGAGGTATGAAAGAAAGGATATGGATAGGTAAGAAGGTGGAGCGATAAAGGAGAAGTTGGGAAGAGCATGGAGGGTATCATATCTACGTTAGTTGAATGTTCTAATGCATGCTTATTAGGTGTATTAGCAGCGCTATAGAAATGATTAGTAGTAGTATGCTAACACTGTATTATATTTGAATTCCTGTGCTGTTAAATGTGTATATTTTGATACTGTTTCACGATAGTTCTATTATTAGGTTTCAATTTACTGTTTTTATCTCTTTTATTGTATTATTGTTTATTCTTGGTTATTTTACTATTGTTATGCTGTTAACAAAATTGTAAGTTTTATGTTAAACTGTACTTGCTGTACACTGCCTTGGGTGAATCTCTCTTCATAAAGGCGGTTGATAAATTCCAATAAATAAATAAAGTAAATAAATTATGTTTCCATTCTAGTTCTAGTATTTTTATCGCCAGAGTTCTTGAGGTATCTCATATCACAACATAAGGGAAATACATAGGCTGAGACTAGAAACCAGCTAGAGATGCAGCAATAAACTGCTGATACCCAGCATTCTCCAGCAGTGAAAGTGTCAACTTCCAGGAACATCCTGGAAAAAGTTGATGAACCAAACCGGTATCATACTGGCATGTATATCCACATTTGCCACTTAGGAGACTCAAGCAGTAGAACAGAAGTAGCTTGCTTGTTTGTACCTTGGAAAGAAGAGAAGATAAAATCCCTACCAAGCAGTTTAAGCACCCTTGAAACATACTGCAGATGTAGTGTGAATATTAATGTGTGCAGCTCTGTTTTGATCATAGCATTACCGGTTGTTCCCCTGATCTGTCTTTTGAAGGTTCAAGCCATGTATTTTCCGCCTCCTACCACCAAGGAGATTTTAAGGAGTGCTTCTAGCTGGGATCCAAGTAATAAATGCAGCATACCATACATTGGGACCATAAACATTTACCAACCTGAATTTTGCAAAATATAATTCACATATCAATATAAGCCAGTGCTCCTCAGGATCCTTAAATGTTCACTTGCCCCAAAGTAGCAGTGTCTTATAAATCAGAGTGCACACCCCCAAACTCTTGAAGTAAAGGAAGAGAAATCTGGAGGGAGCCAAGATACAGATCATGCTGCCACAGGAGACCTTCCTTACAGATATGGCACATCAAAATTGAGTATATCAGAGTGCTTTTAATGTGATTTTGTTGTTGTAGCGTGTCCTTCTGATGAAACTATTTGCGAAACTCTGAAGGAGTTGAGGAACAACACCACTTTGATCTTTATCTTGGCGTTCAGCTAAGTGGATAAGAAATTAGCACACTGCAGTGATAAATGCACATCTTGGAAGAATTTTAATCCATCCTTCACCATCGGGTGTTATTGCGTTCACAGTAACTGGCTTTTTATGAAAAACTTCGATTTCAACAAGCTACTGTGAGTTGTTAAGAGAGTTGGGTGCCAGCTGCATTCAATTTAAGGAGTGGACACATGGAACTATTATTACTGGATCTTGGAATAATAGGAATTTTCAGCTGAGTTGTTGGAATCCCTCCTTTCATTAAATATAGTAATGCTTATGCAAGCAAGCATTGTCTGGATGGTGGAAACAGATGGTTTATGGATAAGTATGATTGGATGCAATTTTTATTGTATTTGATTAATAAAATAAAATATTTTGTGTAAAGCACTCCTGATATTGACTGGAGACAAAACACTGATGGTTTATAAATTATTTATAATATTATATGACATGATTGTAATAATTTAAATTAGTACATTGAATATTTACTGTGCTATATGTAGAATAGTAATTGAGAACACAGAATTTAATAATGTTAAATTCCCAGTATTAGAAATTGGGCATCAAAATTGAGACCAAATTGAATAAGTCAAATACTGAAGAATTCATTTCCTTTTGATGAAGGTAATGCTGCAAACATTGTGACACAGTATTCCTTGCAAGGTCCGGCATAGCTGGTTGAGACAAAAATCGAGCTCTCAGGCTCTCACGTGAAAGCCATCTACCACTGCCATCCCAAAAAAATTAAATGACTTCCATGTGGTGTATGTTCAAAAAGCTCTGGAATTTTAAATTTTAACTTGGATAAAACAAATAGTTATCTACTGCTTGGGGAAAATATTAAAAAAAATATTCATTATAAAAGCAATAGGAAAAAGATTTAATTAGTTCATCACTAGACTTCACATAGAACAGTACCCAATCATCTCTCCAATACTCGAGTTGCTCCCATGGTGGATGCACAGTTTTCCCAAATAAGAGCTGGACAGTTTCCTCCACATACTCATACAAATTTTAAACTTCCCATAAAACATTCATATTAAAATATCCTGTTCCAAAAGGATTCAAATTATCACACTCCCATAAAGCTGCAAAATACATCACACTACTACCCAAACCTCAAACAGTCATATCAGACATAATTTGTCACCCGTATTAAAACTCTAAAAACACATGCACACACCCCACCTCAAACAAATCGAAGTGGAACTATAGATATCATCCATCAAGGTCCCACATAAAAACTCCTTATATCAAAATACCAATATGGTGCATATTTTACCACAAAGTGAATTCTTCAGGGAACTTCCAAATACCAAATGCTTAAATAATTTAATTATGTGGAACCAATATAAGTCATCGGAGAGAGGGAGATGTCAATTTCACAGAACTGGAGTCACATCAACCATGCAAAATCCACTTATTCAGGTGATAGTTAACCATCCAAAAAAAAAAAAAAAAGAAACAAAAATTAACAATAGCCATAGAATACAATTCACAAAAATAAACTACCTAAGTAACCTACATATCAAAATGTATTGGACTCGTGTATCTATTTCTCTGGATTTAATAGACTTCCCTTTCCCCTCCCCCCCCCCCTTCCCTTCTATTTGATTAATCATCACAGCAGTGTACAGGATCAGTAATTTTGTACATAAAAAATACAAAAACATCAAACTAACCAAAGGGATGGAGAAAGATGTTGTCTTATTGGATTTATTACGTTGCGATATATAACACATAGAGGGGCATTTTTGAAAAAAACGTCTAAGTTTGGATTTGGACGTCTTTGTAAAACATCCAAATCCAGAGGCGCAGAAAAGCTCATTTTCAAAAAAAGATGGACATCCATCTTTCATTTCGAAAATACCAAGGACGTCCCTAGATTTGGATGTCTCTGACTTTCGGCGATTTTTGAAACCAAAGACGTCCATGTCTAAAACGTCCAAATGTGGGAGGAGCCAGCATTTGTAGTGCACTGGTCCCCCTGACATGCCAGGACAGCAATCGGGCACTGCAGTGGACGTCATAAAATCCTTCAAGGTACATAGCTCCCTTACCTTGTGTGCTGAGCCCTCCAAAACCCACTGCCCCCAACTGTACACCACTATCATAGCCCTTACGGGTGAAAGGGGGGCACCTATATATGGATACAGAGGGTTTGTGATGGGTTTTGGAGGGCTCGCTGTTTCCTCCACAAATGTAACGGGCTAGAGGGGGTATGGGCCTGGGTCCGCCAATCTGCAGTACACTGCACCCACTAAAACTGCTCCAGGGACCTGCATGCGCTGACATGGACCTGAGTATGACATCTGAGGCTGGCATAGAGGCTGGCATGTAATATTTTTAATGGTTTTTTGAGGGTTGGAGGGGGTTAGTGAACACTGGGGGAGTAACGGGAAGTCATCCCCGATTCCCTCCAGTGGTCATCTGGTCATTTCGGGTACCTTTTTGTGCCTAATTCGTAATAAAAACACATCCGGGTGAAAGCGTCCAAGTTTTAGTTTAAGACGTCTCTGCCTTTTTCCATTATGGCTCAAAGACGTCCAAGTCTTAGGCATGCCCAAGTCCCACCTTCACCACACCTCCGATACGCTCCCTTGAGATTTGGACGTCCTTGCGACGGACTTTCGCTAGAGACGTCCAAAATCGGGTTTTGATTATACGACTTGGACGTCTCTGAGAGATGGACGTCCAAGTACCGATTTATGTTGAAAATGGACATCCATCTCTTTCAAAAATGTGCCTAATAGCTGGGGAAGTATAAAAGTAAAACCAAAGGACCAAGTTGCAGCTGGAATAGTAAAAAGGCTATTCTGCTTGTGATAAGGCTTGACTTAGAAGCAACGTTTTCTCTCCAGCTATGAATTTCTTATAAGAACTCTTTAAACAAAAGTCTACAGGAAGTGGATTCCAAAGAGAGGGATACTAAGAGCAGTGCTCATGAGGAATCCAGTCTTAATTTGGTGACTGGAAGGAATAATTAAATAGCCTTTGATGTCTGTAGAGTTTGAGCTGGACAGTGAGGAATAAGAATGGAAGACAAATAAACTGGAATCCCTGAGTAAAAAATATGGTGCACAGCCGTCAAGATCTGAAATCTGATTCAGTAGCAGATTGGAAGCCAATTTTGAACTATCAATAGCGATGTCACGCCATCTGACCTTGTGGCATCAGAGAAGCTTGAATTGCATATTTTGAATAAGTTTTAATTGATAAAGAAGAATCCCTAAACACGAGACCATTACAATAGTCCAACCAGTTAATAGGAAAAGCAGGCAATAATGTTTTAAGCGCCTAAGTTCAAGATATTATTTAAGCATTGTTAACCCTTCTAAGGACAGCAAATAATTTCCTAATTATTAAAGAAATATATGAATGGAAAATGTTTAGACTCGAATAAGACTATTAGGAAAAGGATTGGCTCCTTAATTGGAATTTGAAAATGTTGTATATTTGGATTAAATGGGGATGGCCTATATCTAGAGACTCCAAACTTTGTTGAAAAGACTGATCCCAGGGAACAACAGTTGTGTGGTACTGAGCTGTATAGTGGTTTGAGCCAAGCTGGGAAAGGGCTGTGCTTACCCAACTGCTAGCGGGAGGGCTCTGGTACTGGGGCAGCATCTGAAATCAGAATTGAGCCCCAAAATCATCTATAAAGCCAAAGTACAGTGGAATCCTGCTGGGAATAGTAATTGTGTGGGCTCAAGCTGTGCAGCGGTTTGAGCCAAGCCGGGAAAGGGACATTGTTCTTTGCTTACCTGAGTGCTAATGAGAGGGTGACGGCACTGGGAAGGTGCCTGATGTCTTCAGAAGTGCGCCCAGATCTTGTACAAAGCCAGCATGCAGTGACGTGGCCACAGGATCATGGCCAAGATGTCAAGCCCTGCCCCTTGGAGTACCATGGAGCAGTACAAATAGAAGATAGACCTAGCGAGTCCTTTTTTTTTTGTTGATTATGTACAGATGAAAGATCAAGGTTAAACTCATGAGTTCTTTCAGTCCCACTTTGGTCAGCCAGATGGACAAACACATGGTTGTGATCATTTTGTGCTTTTGTCTTTCTGTCTGTTCAAGTGCTCAAATTGCAGATACAAATGTGAGTAGTTTTCCTGAGATCTTGTCTAAGGTGAAAGTATGCATGCACTATCTTTTTGACAATAGCAGCGAAGTCCATGCATGGAAAGAACCCCTGGCCTTTGCATTAATGGAAGCAGTTTGAAAATTATTCCCAGTATAATTATAGTAGGATATGTTCTGTATTCATTCATAATCATCACAATGGTTTATATAACTCTCGGAGGACAAGAAGGGAGAGTAAGCCCATACATATGGATGATATCTTTTGATGAAACCTGAGACAGTGAGAGGTACTCTAAAGCTCAATATTTTGAAAGCATTTAGAATGGTGTACTGTGCATGTATATGAGTTCCTGCATTGACACCTTTGTACAGGGCCACCTCAGTTTCACTTTATCCACAGGTGCAAAGGATGTGTTTCTGCCTCTCTCACTGTGAAGAAAATTTTGAATATCTTTGTTGTTGAAGTTAAGTTTTATATTTATTTTGCTGCATCACAGTTTACACCGGCATCAGTGCATTGAACAGTATCAGACAAAACTTTTCCCATTCAAGTTGTTTGATTTCACAGTGACTATCTTTTTGGCCACTATCCCAGAAAAAAGTTATATAAGTACATAAGTAATGCCACACTGGGAAAAGACCAAGGGTCCATCGAGCCCAGCATCCTGTCCACGACAGCGGCCAATCCAGGCCAAGGGCACCTGGCAAGCTTCCCAAACGTACAAACATTCTATACATGTTATTCCTGGAATTGTGGATTTTTCTCAAGTCCATTTAGTAGCGGTTTATGGACTTGTCCTTTAGGAAACCGTCTAACCCCTTTTTAAACTCTGCCAAGCTAACCGCCTTCACCACGTTCTCCGACAACGAATTCCAGAGTTTAATTATGCGTTGGGTGAAGAAACATTTGCTCTCTGAAAATAGATAATGAAAGATGCAGACACCATGATTTTTCTCTGTCCTATTTTGGGCTCACCCACAATACCTTGACATATTCCACTTGCCAAAAGATGATGCTTAAAAGTCTCTGTGGACATTAGCATTATAGGGAAAAGCTCTTTAGAACTTGGCCTATGTGAATCAACTTTGGAGGGATTGACACTGGACTGGATGCTGGCGATGCATTGGTATTGAAAGAGAACTGATATCTTGTGAAATTGAGCATCAGTAGAGGTCATTTGGATGGACAGTCATTGAAGTTCTGCTGGCATGCATTGAGAGATTACAGTTTCTCAGCATCAAATGATACTGATATGAAATCTTATTTGAAGAAGTGTCATAATCATTGGTCCTTGTTACCACATGATGCGAGGAGCAGGAAGAAACAGGCAGCTTCCTTTCCTTTCAAGCATCCTTGTAAAGAGGACAACTCATCCTCAGTATCATCTGGAAGGTGTGCAACAGTCCCTGAAGTGCAGGAGTTCATCTGTTCATCAACTTCAAGTGATTCAGGAAAACACCACCTGCCCTTCTACAGCTCAGTCACTCTTGGCTTTCGCAAGCTTATCTGAGGAGCTGTACTTAGATTCTTGGAGATGTTTGCCTGCTGCCTTGTTACCTTTAATCAGTATCAACTGTATCAAAACTAATTCAGGAGATAAAGCCTATCTGGGAAACTGTGGTGGTTCCTGGATTGAAAGTACTAGTGGCAAGACATTAACCCTTTTGTGTCCAATGTTCCCATCAATCTGTTCCCATATGGCTTATTTCGGGAACATTGGACACCAAAGGTTAAAGACCTCATATTTTATGCAAGTTGTACTGATTCTGGTCTCTAGTGCATCGGATGCAGAAGCTCCAGAGTTACCAGTTAGCTTCAAGGTCTAGATTCCAACAGCCAAGGAAGTCCTCACAGAGGCCTTGTCTGCTTGCTAGGTGCAATATTGGTTCAATATTGTTCTGATTCAGTCTGAAAAGTTCTGGAGTTATAAGTACAGGTCAGAAGACTACTGTGGTCACAAAGAATCTATAGTCTCCCCGTGGATCCCTTTCTTGATTAGGAAAGGGAAAGGTCTCCTACAGAACACCTGTTCTTCATTGATTTTGTGAAGGAAGTGATGGTGACCATTCCTTTTCAGTTGGGAAAAAAAGGAAGAGCTAAAGTCAGGCTCAAGGCACAATGTTGTACCCCAATATCTAGTCCCTCTCTCACAGCTTGGATGTAGAAAGGGTGACAGTAGATTCCTTGAACTTGCTAATATTGTGTTGTAGGTCTTGCTAGATTCCAGGAGATTCCATTTGTAGGTCTTACAGATTTAAGTGGAGGAGGTTGCTGTCTGGTGTGATGGAAAAGACCCGGAGCCCTTTTCCTGTCCCTCACCAACATTGCTTGAATACCTTCTACACTTGTTTGAGTCAGGTTTGAAAATGAGCTCTGTTATTGTACACCATTTTGCAGTTGGTGTTTATCACCAGCATGTATTGTAGAAGGGAAATGCATCTCTGTACAACACTTATTTGTTCAATTTATATGAGACTTGCTTCTATTGAAGCCTCCTATCAATCCTTGAACAATGTCATGGAACCTCAGTGGGGTATTAATCCAACTGATGAAAACTCCTTTTAAGCAGTTGAATACCTATGAACTAAAATACCTGATCTGGAAAGTCTTAGTTTTGGTGATTGTGACTTCAGCGGGCAAAGTGAAAGAACTCCAGGTTGTAGTAACTGACCCCTGCGGACAGTAACATGGGACATGTTTAGATTGTTAGGCCATATGATTACTGCTTATAATTCAAATCAGATATATAATGGAAGGTAAAGGTAGTAATCGTTATAAGAAATAAAATGATTTCAAAATAACTCTAAAACTTTCAATATGAACAGATATGCAAAATATAATAGAAAATTGGTTGGTGCATAGATCCATAGTATGTGATCACCAATTTAGACATTTCCTGTTTGTTGGGATGTTATAATATATAGTTTATGATTTATTAAAAATTCTTATACCGCAAGGCTTCAACAGATCACAGCAGTTTACAATTTAAAAACAACAATTAATTGCCATTAACAATTTAGACAGGATGGAACCTAATACATACAATCCAGTAGCAATTATACCAAATAGTCAGTATATACTTAGAAAATCTTATGTAGATACTCCATAATAGTCGCTGCCAACTCCGTTGAGTAGCAGGAGCCAAAAGCCATAGTAAAATAACGATCTTTTAATAAGGCTTTGAGGTCTTTTATTAAAGATTAGCTTGAGTAATCTACAGCAGGACCCATAGGAAAAAGATGGACCCTGCTGCAGATAACTCGAGCTAATCTTTAGTAAAAGGCCCCCTAAATTTTTTAAAGGAGCCCTTGCTCCTAATTACACTTGGGAGTCTATTCCATAAAACAGGCACTACCCAGAAGAACACTCTCTCATGAGTAGATGCCCATTGAGCTTTTGAGAGCAAGAGACCACCAATTTATCTAAAGCTGACCTCAGCATCCTGCCAGGTCTATACAGTAACACCATAGATGCAAGATAGGATGGCACCTTTTGTGTAAAGTTCAAGGGCTAGTACCATTAGTTTAAATTGCAATCTAAATTTCATCGGCAACCTGATGAATGAATAGAGGAATTACACAATTATACTTTCATGCACTATCCAATTGCCAAATAGCAGCATTCTGCAATATGTGTAAGCATTTTAAGTTGCAAGCTGAGTTACCAACATATATTACATTACTGAAATCCAAATAGGGTATTAACAATGTGTGAATTAAATTGTGTAATGCATACTCATTAAAGTATGACTTAAATGATTAGTTGACATAATAGATGTTGCTTGATGGTGACTAGTAGCTGTTGCTGGCTACTTAAAAATAAAAATTTTATAAGTTACCCTGAATAGTGTGATTTATACTATAAATGGCTGTGGACAAACCATATAGAATGAATCAGACCTTGTACTCTTCTTTGTATTGAGACTCTGGTATCATTTTTTTATTTCCTAGAGTGTTGCTGTTGACTGTAGGACTTGATGAAGATTGTGTGCTTGGTGTGGTTTGGATTCAGGGTTTTAGAATATTGACACCCCCCCCCCCCCCCCCCCCGAAACAATTATACTATTCTTTTGCAGAATCTGCTTTCATCTACCTTGTAGTTGATGCATATCATTAAAATGAAAGGATTCACACTGTAAAATCTTACTCAATGTAAGGTTACTCAAAGTAATTACTATTTGGCACTATTGTAATAGTTTAGAAAAACCTTTTCAGAAAGCCAAGAAATTCCAAGTGAAAACAAAATACAACTGAACTCTGAAATACCATCTGTGCTATCATGAGAGCAGATACCCACTTGTATATATGGGTATGACTTCCAAACAGGCAATATCTACATCTAAATACCCATATTGGATTTAAAAGAAATTAATATCTGCTGAATATGAACATAACCTGTAATGACATGGTTATTTGTGGGTTGGAGCTCACATAGAGGAATGTACAGTAGATGAGGAAAGCTGTTTTTGTTTTGGATTTTATTTAATTTGTATCCTATTTTATTCTTTTACATATGTGGTTTTATTTTGTAGATGTATGTAATAGGTGTGTTGTACATTAATTGCTGATTATTTTTAATATTGTTTTTATGTAATGTACCTTGAATATGGTTCAATCAAAAAGGTGCAATTTAAGTTTATTATTAAAGTGGCATAAAGGATTGAGGGACATTTTTGATATGACGTCTAAATCCGAGTTTGTACGTTTTATGGAAAACGTCCAAAAATCTTAATGAACATGGCCATTTTCAAAACAGAAAAACGTCTTACATTTTGTTTTGAAAATGGCCATTTGCTAGACGTTGTGCTCAGTGCATCTATCTTTTTGGACCATTTTTGGGAAAAAAAAGTTTAATTGATAAATGCATAAAATCAAGTCATTGGGATGTAGGAGAAGCCAGCATTCTTAGTAAACTGGCCACACAGACATCCCAGCAGAACATTGGGCCAACCTAGAGGACACTGCAGTAGACCACACATAAAAGGTCCCAGGTACACATCTCACTGTTACCTCCTTATATTGTATGGTGAGCCCGCCAAATCCACCAAAAACCTACTGTTCTCAACTGTACATCACTACAGTAGCCCTTATGGATGCAGGTGTCACCTATATGTGGGTACAGTGGGTTTTGGAGGGCTTACACTTCCCACCAAAAGTGTAACAGTTAGAGTGAGATATGGGCTGGGATCAAACCTTAATCCTTCTAGTGGTCATCTGGTCTTTTAGGACACCTTTTCTCGATTTAGTCCGTGATTAAAAACAGGTCTAAATCAAAGCATCTAAATTGTTCCATTATGACAGAAAAATGTCCAAGTTTTGGGAGCACCCTTATCCTACCCCTGACATGCCCCCTTGTGATTTGGGGACACTGCAGATGAACTGCACAGAAAGAATTTAAAATATGTTTTGAAAATTGCAGTTTGGACATTATGGAAAATAAAATGGTCAAATGCTGCCAAGTGTCGCTTTTTGAACATTTTTCTGTTTCGAAAATGAGCTCCTATGTGTCATAGTAGTTTGCTAATCGTAGAGTTCAGAAACTAATGAGAGATAAATGCTTAGATTTCAAATGTAGTATTTTTATATTTATTTATTTAAAATCATTTATTATACCACTCTACCCACAATTCTATGCAGTTGTTATTCCATCAGTGTTTGTTATAAATCATACATTTTAATAATATAGAGCAACTATCGCACAGACAGATAACTCATAATGTTATCACCACAGCATCTCAACAGCAATCATCACATGGACAGACAAATCTCTTACATTATCATCATTACATCCCAGTAACATAGTAGTTAGGCAAAAAAGAATTTAGGAACCCATTTTTCTTTGTAGAATACTAGCGTAATAGCAAAATTACCTGCCTATAATTTAAGCACAAGTACTAACGCCAGGTGTAGAGCCTAAGTTCCAGTGATACATGCATAACTACTTACCCCGCATACACTCCATCCAGACACTACCTTTGTGTATACCCACTTGCAAAGTACACACTATGTAAGATTTGCATTTAAAGTGGAATATTGGCATATACACATGTATATGCACACACAAGCATAGTATTCTAATCATTTATGTGCATATTTTATAGGTATTTGATATATTGCTTTTAATGCCACAGTATAGCACAGCAGTGTACAACAAATGGAGGGAAAAGGGACTGACTAGAGAGGGAAGAATTGGAGGATTGGGGTGAGTGAGAAATGTAGTTTCAGACCTATTAATTCCAGTAGCATCCTATCCAATTAAAAATGATGAATTACTCGGTAAAAAATGGAGTCTCAGACTTATCAGTTCCATAAATAGCATAAAATTATGGCAGTTCTTTACACCCTGGTCATTTATTCTCTGCTGCAAATATACAGCCCTTCCTGGCTATCCTATTTCTTTTAAAAAATACAATCCGGCCGATATTCAGTGCTGTTTAAGTTAAGTTTGAGCTAGCAGAAAAAAAAAAAAAAAACCCCTGGATATTCAATGCCAGTCACCTGAAATGGCCCGGCACTGAATATCTGGGACAGTACCAATCATGCCACTTATGCCGGCTGCCTCCAGCGGTCTGAATATCGGGCCTAATATCTCCCCCAAACCTTTGTGTGTGAAAGAAGCCCGAAAAAAATCAACAAAACATAATTCCTGCTCCCTACCGTTATAAAAATTGAATGCCAGATCAACACTGTAATGCAGGGATGTAACCAGGATTACTTTTTTTTTTTTTTTTTTTTAATGGTGCCAGAGGTAAACATTTAACATGGGTGGATAGTAGGAGTTCTCTCAATGACCAGACGTGAATTCAAAGTGGTAGGTAGGGCCATGGCCCACACAGACCCAACCACAGGTACACCCCAATAGGATTGTTTATGGGCATGGGCATGCCTGTAAATGTTGAGGACAGGTTGAACTGGTGTACCTGTTACTGATTGTGGCTGAGAACTCTATTTGAACAAGGTCAGCAAGATTAGGAAATAAAAGTAAAAGTGAGTGCCTCTTTCCCTTTCCTGTGATTGGAAGATATGTATATAATTTTTTTGGTAAGTAATTGATGTAGGTTTGTTTTGCTTTTCTGTGTTTTATTTATTTGCCTTGCTTAGCTTATGAAAATTAAAATTTGTTCATTCTCTTTAGTATCTGTTCTCTGTTTTTTGGTAGCATTTGCTAAAGGTGTAATTTTAATTTTATAACTGGGTGCCTCCATTTAGACACTTTGGGGCTGCACAGTAAGAACATATTCTATAACTGAGCCTAAGTGCTTAGGTTCCGGTATAGAATACTAGAGTAACCACTGTTGGCATGCCTAAGATCTAGGCACCTGAACATAAAGCCAGAGATGTGAATAAATAAAGTATTCTCTTAGTTACTCACATATATAGGAGCCCTGCCCATGCTTTGTCCCTGTGTATGCCCCTCTTGAAAATGCAATCTATGTAAAACTGTTTTTCTCTTTAACTCACAGGATCTAGGAACAACAGTGATCCTCTTCCCATATCCTCTTCCTCATCTGCATCGCTTGTCAGGCAAAGGAGCGAGATTGGAGCATTCTTTAAAAAAAAAAAGACCAGCGACATTTATTTTGTGTTACTGATGTGGGCCATCATTGTAGTCCAAATTGGCTGAATTTATGGATTGTGCAATTGCTTCCGGTTCCTGTTGCAGGTTGTTATTTATTTTTACTAACAGTTAAAATACCATCATTTATTGGTATGTACTGTTTGTTTTTGTTTTGTCATTGGGGAAAATGTTAAGTTGCTTTCTTTCTAGTCAAGTAGATTCTTTTCAATTGGGTCATATCACCATGAGGGGCACTGAGGAAAACAAAATTCTGGAGCTTTCTAGAAGAGACTAGAAATCTTTTTTAGTAATATGCGGGGTGTGTTAACAGTGGCTCCATAGATTCAATTTTCTTTTTGTTCCCCTCTGCTGACTTCGACATATTCTAACAGGCTTTGTTGTTTAATTTCAGCATTCACATATTTCTTCCTGGCTTCAATCATAAATTTTGTTACAGCTTCCAAATTATCCTGTTCTAGGAAGAAGATTTTATACCGGTTCTGGATTTCTGACAACCTTATCATAATGCATTATGGCACTTGCAGCACGGATTCCAATGGGTAGAAATACTTGGGGCTTTTTTTGTGTCGGTACGCGCCGGTACGGTGTGCTGGCACCTTTTTTCCACCTGCTGCAGTCCTGACTTTGAGCTTATCTCTCTCTCTCTGTCTCCATGCATTTCAGGTTGTATGTAATTCTGCTATGTCTTGACATTATAAGCTGTTACCCAATGTTAACACAGGGTTGTATTTTGGCCACTGTTTGACACAAATGTTTTTAGGCACCACTGGGTCTCTTAATTCAGATGCTGTGCATATTTTTATGCAGATGACATTCAACTTCTTGGACCTTTCTCCTGGAGTAAAAGCATAGACATTTCAAAAGGGCAACTATGATAAAATGAAAAAAATGGTAAAAAATAAAATTAAAAAGCTAGAAGGAGTAGCTGCAAAGGTTGAGAGTTTAAATCAGGCTTGGGCATTATTTAAATATACCATCTTGGAAGCTATGAGCAGATGTATTCCATATATTAACAAAGGTGGAAGGAAGGTTAAAATATGAGATGAAAGAGGCTGTTAGAGCCAAAAGAACATCTTTCACAAATGGAAAAAGGATCTGACTGATAAAAAAAACAGGAAGCAGCATAGGCAAGCTTAGATGTAAAGCTTTGAAAAGGAAGACTAAAAGAGAATTTGAAAAGAAGCTTGCTGTAAGAGGCAAAAACTTATAGTAAAAACATTTCAGGTACATTAGAATCAGAAAGCCTTGAGGGAGTCAGCTGGACCAATTTATCATCAAGGAGTAAAAGGGAAACTCTGAGGACAAGGCCGTAGCAGAGAAACTAATTGAATTCTTTGATTCAGTAAGGAGGATGTAGAGGAGCTACTTGTGCTTCAAATGGTATTTAAGGTGATGATTCAAAACACCTGAAACAAATCTTCATGAACATGGAAGATGTAATAAGCCATGTTGACAAACTAAATCAACCTAGACATATATACTCAAGGGTACTGATAGAACTCAAAAATTAAATTACATATCTACTATTATTTTTATTTACTTATTGGGATTTATTAATTGCCTTTATGAAGAGATTCACCCAGCAGGTACAGTTTAACATAAAACAATTTTGTTAGCATAACAATAGTAAACTAACCAAGAATAAACGTAAATACAATAAAAGAGATAAGCTTGAAAACAGTAAATTGAAACCTAATAATAGAGCTACCATGAAACAGTATCAAAAATATATAGATTTAACAGCACTGGAATTCAATTACCAGAGATATAATACAGTGTTAGTATAACACTAATGATACACCTAATAAGCATGCATTAGAACATTCAACTAACATAGATATGATGCTAAAGATTTTCTACAATACGGCTTACCATATCAGTGAGGGGCCAAGAGCAGATATATGATGGGAACAAGATGTGTGGTACAGAGTCAGTTGGGAGAATTTGGTGGTTAGCTAAACTCAAGGCAAGTTCGATGGATAGTTAAGCAAGAGATAATGAACTAATCTAAGTTACAGTGTGCGTAGAAAGCTAGTCCAGGTGCAGAATGAGTGTATAGTCAGTCACCCTATGTATTAAAGGCTTGGGAGAAGAGCCAAGCTTTCACCTGCTTAGTAGAGGTAGTCTCCAGTTATACATAGCCCCTCTGGGAGTAAATTCCAGAGCATGGGGGCTACTCCTGAGAAGGCTCGCTGGCAGTTATCACATCATACAATTTCTAATCTGTAGCCTATCATTTAAATTATCCATGGTACCTGAAGATTGGAAAGGCCGCAGAATCCAGTGTGAAAAACCTTTGGTTCTGCATCAACATCGGCATCTGCATTGAGAATGGTAGGAGATTCAGTACTTGACACAGAACCTGCATTGGCATCAACATAGGGTACACTGACGCAACATCCAAGAGGGTCTGACATCGATACTGTGACCGCTTAAGGACTGTGTCCTCTCCGTCAGTGCTGCATGCATCGAGGAACCTTCAGCATGAAAAACTTAAGAAGTATTGCCATCATTCTCCCTCCAGACACTCTGCCAACACCTCCCCTGCATCTACATCTTCGATGCATGGGAAGCGTACATGCCGCAGTGACCGCTCTCTTTCTTTCCCATCGAGAGCCTTCAAGGACTTCGAGATCTCCTACATAGTAACATAGTCAATGACGGCAGATGAAGACCTGAATGGTCATCCAATCTGCCCAACAAGATAAACTCATTTTACATGGAATGTGATACTTTATTTGTATGCCCGAGTTTGATTTGTCCTTGCCATTCTCAAGGCACAGACTGTAGAAGTCTGCCCAACACTTTTCTTGTACTAAAAGTTCTGAAACTAACACTGAAGCCCCTTAAAATTTACACTCCAGCCCATCCATATCTATTCAGCACTGGTTTTGCTTTCCAATTACTGGCATTGCTGCCCAATTTCTGCTAAGATTCCGTAGATCCATTCCTTCTAAACAGGATTCCTTTGTGTTTATCCCACGCATGTCTGACTTCCATTACCGATTTCATCTCTACCAACTCCCACGGGAGGGCATTCCACATACCACCCTTTCCGTGAAAAAATACTTTCTGACATTACTCATGAGTCTGCCCCCCTTCAACCTCAATTCATGTCCTCTAGTTCTGCCACCTTCCTACCTCCAGAAAAGGTTTGTTTGCGGATTAATAGCTTTCAAATATTTGAACATCTGTATCATGTCACTGCTGTTTCTCCTTTCCTCCAAGGTATACATGTTCAGGTTGACAAGTCTCTCGTACGGTTTGCAATGCAAATCCTATACCATTTTTGTAGCTTTTCTTTGCACCGCTTCCAGTCTTTTTACATTTTTAGCAAGATACGAGCTCCAAAGCTGAACACAATACTCCAAGTGGGGCCTCATCAGCGACTTGTAGAGGGGCATCAAATCTCCTTTCTTCTGCTGGTTATACCTTCTCTATGCACCATAGCATCCTTCTGGCTGCAGCTGTCACCTTGTCACATTGTTTCTTCACCTTCGTATCCTCGAACACTAACACCCCAAGATCTCTCTCTTGAGTCGAGCTTACTAATCTCTCCCCTCCTATTCAGTATCTCTCTTTTGGGTTTCTGCACTTGGCATAAAATTTTAACTATGTACCAAACTTAACAGAAACTTTTTTTTTACTATTTTTATATATGCTCTTATAAACAAAATCACCCTTATCTGTGTACAAATTATTTACTATATGTTAAATAAATAGTGCTCAGTAATACCATACTACTCTGACATGGGTTGCCCTTAGTAATATTTGGTTAGCAATATCATAGCACTGTGACCCTGCCTTCCTCCTTTTGATGCCTTCCCATGCCAACATCTCCTTCTTCAGGTATTCCCCAATTTTATCAAAATCAGTACGTCTGAAATCCAGTAATTTGAGTTTTGTGCACACTGCCTTTGCCCTTATATCAAACCATATCGTGTGATTATCACTGTTAAATAGGTGGGCACCCACCTGGATATTGGAAACACTTCCTCCATTTGTGAGCACTAGGTCCAGCATAAACCTTTCCCTCTTGGGTTCCGTCGCCATTTGTCTGAGCAAGGCACTTTGACAGGCGTCCACAGTCTCCCTACTTCTTTCCTATTCTGCGGACAGGACATTCCAATCCACATCAGACAAGTTGAAATCTTCCAACAGTAGCGCTTCCCCTTTCATACCAATCTTTTCAATAACTTTTATCAGATCCTTGTCTAGCTTCTCTGTTTGTGCCGGAGGTTTGTAGATAACCCCCGTGTGGATACAGGTTCCATCTTCTCTTTCCAGGACAATCCATAAAGCTTCTTCCTTTCCCCAGGTTCTCCACATTTCATTTGCTCTGACGTGGAGGGGCATAATCGACCGCGAACGCCCATCTCCATGGGTGTCTATGTCCGAGAACGGGTACGTGAAGGAGTGGGACAGACCGTATTTTCAAAAAAAATGGGCGTCCATCTTTCGTTTCGAAAATACGGTTTGTACGGATCAAAATGCCATGGATTTAGTCGTTTGTGAGCTGGGCGTTTGTTTGTTTTTTAGCGATAATGGAAAATAAAAACACCCAGTTCAGAAACGTCCTAATCCAAGCCATTTGGTCATGGGAGGGGCCAGGATTCGTAGTACACTCGCCCCCCTGACATGCCAGGACACCAACTGGACACCTTAGAGGTTTGTGCAGCGCTGCTTATGCCTTGTAGCGCTATAGAAATGCTAAATAGTAGTAGTAGTAGTAGTGTGGTGGACTTCAGAAAACGCTCCCACATGCATAGCTCCCTTACCACGGGTGCTGAGCCCCCAACCCCTCTCCCCCCAAAACCCACTACCCACAAATGTACAACACTACCATAGCTCTTAGGGGTGAATGGGGCACCTACATGTGGGTACAGTGGGTTTTAGAGGCCTCCCATTTACCAGCACAAGTGTTACAGGTAGGGGGGGATGGGCCTGGGTCCCGCCTGCCTTAAGTGCACTGCGGTACCCACTAAAAGTGCTCCAAGGACCTGCACACACGCAGGCCTCTAGGACTTGATCCTGCTGTATAACCTTGGCACACTAGTTGACACCTGAAGACTAATCTCTTTGAAAAAGTCCTTTATTTGAATAAGCACCTTTACTCACAGTTAACTGCAGATCAGAGGTTGTGCCCCAGTAGCAAAGAGTCTTCCTGGTACTGAGATTAGCAGTAGGTCAGAGCTGGCAGAATGCTGTACATTGCCCTCTTTCAGCAACATTCAAGGGAAGAACTAAGTTCTGTAACGTGGCTAACACATGAAAGGGATCTAAAACTATGTTACAAAAATGGCCACTACCTCATGGACTACTGGAAACAAAACAGGGCACACTCTGACCCAGTAAGCAGGGGAAAAGCACCATGGGAGTAGAGCCTACCAACATCGTGAGCATTTAACACAAGCTATTGGAATCACGGAGCCCAATACCCTACACCCACCACAATGCATTGCTGATGTGACTCTGCAGTGCACATAACAGAAAAGGTGTGACACTCAGCAGAGAGCCACATCAGAACCAGGAAAAGGCTGTCAGAGGATAAAACACATTCTGCTGTCATGGAGGTGGGTACGGCATTTAAGGCTGGCATAGAGGCTGGAAAAAAAAGTTTTGAAAGTGTTTTTTTTTTTTGGTGGGAGGGGGTTAGTGACCACTGGGGGAGTCAGGGGAGGTGATCCACGATTCCCTCCGGTGGTCATCTGGTCAGTTGGGGCACTTTTTTGGGACTTGGACCTGAAAAAAAAGGGTCCAAATAAAGCGGATCAAATTCTCGTCTAAAACGCCCTTCTTCGATTATCAGTTAAAGACGCCCATCTCTCCTTGGCAGATAACCACGCCCCAGGCCCGCCTTCGCCATGCCTCCGACATGCCCCCGTCAACTTTGTTCGTTCCTGCAACGGAGTGCAGTTGAAGACGACCAAAATCGGCTTTCGATTATACCGATTTGGTCGCACACGGGAGAAAGACGCCCATCTCCCTATTTGGGTCGAAATATGGGCGCCTTTCTCTTTCGAAAATAAGCTGGATAGTCTCTCATATACATCTCCACTCCTCCACCTCTTCGGCCCTCTCTATCCTTCCTAAAAAGATTATAGCCCGGTATAGTCACATCCCATTCATGGGAATCATTGAACCACGTCTCTGTAATAGCAATAATATCCAAGTTTACTTCAAACATCAGGGCTTGCAAGTCTTGAACCTTTTTACCTAGACTATGAGCATTTGTGCTCATTACGTTCCACGTGCTTAGTGAGTTTAGGTGGTTTTCTATATTTAGATGACCTTTCCCTCTGCCATCATGTTTATTCTGGGGATGACTTTCTGAATTCCCTTGTATCCTTTTGAGGGGCATAATCGAACGGGGTGCCCAAGTTTTCATGAGGGCGTCCTTGCAGGTCGTCCTTGGGAAGGGACGGGGAAACCCGTATTATCGAAACAAGATGGGCGTCCTTCTTTCATTTCGATAATACGGTCGGGGACGCCGAAATCTTAACATTTAAGTCGACCTTACAAATGGTCATCCCCGGTTTTCGGCGATAATGGAAACCGAGGACGCCCATCTCAGCAATGACCAAATCAAAAGCCATTTGGTCGTCGGAGGAGCCAGCATTCGTAGTGAACTGGTCCCCCTGACATGCTGGGACACCAACCGGGCACCCTAGGGGGCACTGCAGTGGACTTCACAAATTGCTCCCAGGTGCATAGCTCCCTTACCTTGTGTACTGAGCCCCCCAAAACCCACTACCCACAACTGTACAACACTACCATAGCCCTAAGGGGTGAAGGGAGGCACCTACATGTGGGTACAGTGGGTTTCTGGTGGGTTTTGAAAGGCTAGGAAAGAGATCCGTCAAAAGACGGAGAACTCAAAACACCACACGGACAACAACACAATGAAAAAAAGTGGGAGGATGACCAAGGATTCCAAAGGCTGAGAAGATGTATAATAAGACACAACGTTGTGTTTCGGCCGTTAGGCCTGCATCAGGAGTCTTGTTATCAAATACCTTGGGAGCTATTGATGAAGACAATTCTCAAAACAAAGATGGTCTTTAAAAAGACCGTTGTGGAGGTAAGCGCTCTTGGTGGGCTCAAAACAAAGAGGGTCTTTAAAAGGCTCACATTTACCACCACAAGTGTAACGGGTAGGGGGGGAATGGGCCTGGGTCCGCCTGCCTGAAGTGCACTGCACCCACTAAAACTGCTCCAGGGATCTGCATACTACTGTCATGGTGCTGGGTATGACATTTGAGGCTGGCAAATAATATTTTTAATGCTTTTTTTTAGGTTGGGAGGGGCTTAGTGACCACTGGGGGAGTAAGGGGAGGTCATCCCCGATTCCCTCCAGTGGTCATCTGGTCAGTTCGGGCACCTTTTTGAGGCTTGGTCATAAGAAAAAATGGACCAAGTAAAGTCGGCCAAGTGCTCGTCAGGGACGCCCTTCTTTTTTCCGTTATCAGCCAAGGACACCCTTGTGTTAAGCACTCCCCAGTCCCGCCTTTGCTATGCTTCTGACTCGCCCCCATGAACTTTGGTCGTCCTCGCGATGGAAAGCAGTTGAGGACACCCAAAATCAGCTTTTGATTATGCTGATTTGGGCGACCCTGGGAGAAGGACGCCCATCTCCCAATTCGTGTGAAAAGATGGGCGCCCTTCTCTTTTGAAAATAACCTGCTTGTCACCCCTGCCTTCTAGTTTAAATGTGTAGAAACATAATGTCTGAATTTCTCCCCAAGGATCCTTTTTCCTGTCACAGAAAGATGTAGCCCATCATTACAGTACAAGCCTGTTATATTTCCACGTATTACCCCATGCTCCTATATATCTAATCTTCTTCTTTATACCAAGACTCAAGCCACTTTTGGAAATTCTCTGTTTTGCGTAGTCTTTCCTCTCCCTTCCCCCATGTGGGATTTACTTCAGAAAAAGCCACAGTCTGAACCAAAGATTTCAGTCCCTCCCCAAGCTTCTGGAACGCTCTCTGTGCTGTAAACTTGCTATTGTTGGCCAGGTCATTTGTCTCCAGGTGAATTACAACATCAGTATGTGAACCCTTGCTCTCTTCTTCTGTGCCTGCACAGGCTATAACTTGGGCTGCATCCACACAGCTCAGCTAGTACAGATGCCTACTCTTCAGGAGGAAATCTGGGCTGTGCTCAAAGAGGAGCTCTCAGGGCTACTACATACACAGTCTATGCAGGTTTACTGTATGTTTGTGCCAGCCTCAGCCCAGCCTTTCAATACATCAGAAAGATAGTTACGGGAAAGGTCTCGCACACCAGCTCAGCATTGACTGTCGAGGACACCACAAACCCGACTGACGCATGCGACGACATTGGCAGAGGAGACTTATCTGCCTAGACACACTCCTATGTAGAGCCAATGCCCCAGATGACACACTCTTCCACGTAATTCCCAGGAACAGTATTTTGAAGAGCCAGAGTTAGACCCACAGGACCTCTCAGCTGAGGAGTCCTATGGCATTCCATTTGAGCCTTTTCCGCCACTTGAGAGACGTTAGTTTCCTCCAGAAAGTATGTCCTTTCCTGGCTTTGTCCATGAGATGGCCCCAAGCTATACCTTTCAAATTGGAGATAAAGGAAGAACTTCTTTCAGAACTCTAAAGTTCTAGATTGACTCTCCTCCTAGAGAAGGAATCACTGTTCCACTTTATACAATTATGAAGAATACTCTGATCAAAAACTGACAATTCAAGTTGCGCCAAAGAAAATTGATACAATGTACAGGATACAGAAATGCACTGGGTTTGAAAAAAACGCAGTTACCCCATCGTTCCTTAGTTGTGGAATCTGCTTTAAAACATGCACTGCAAGATTTCATGCTTCTACTCCTCTAGACAGAGAAGCTAGAACATTAGACTCTTGAGCAGAAGAACATTTCAGGCCTAAATTCTAACCAATTGCACATTAGATTATCAACTTTATTCCACAGTTTTCTTAGTCTGTTATACACTCTCTTTTGCAGACTTCATTCCTCCTAAAAAGGCTGCTGAGTTCCTCCAGCTTCACAGGAAACTTCTAGACTGTCGTAAATATCTTACAAGGCAGGGCTTTGATTCCTTTGTTTCTTCTCATAGATGTTTTTAGAACATAAGAAAAGCCATGCTGAGTCAGGTCGAGATCCACTGAGCCCAGCAACCTGCCTCCAACAGTGGCCAGTTTGGGTTATAATTACCTGTCATATCCCAAAAAGCAGATTTGTTTCCATTAGTTAACTTCCAGGGATGAATAATGGCTCTCCAAGTCTACCTGGCTAATTATTTACTGTGGACAACTTCAGGAACTTTCTAGTTCTCTTTTGAATATACAAATAGTGCCGCTGTGTTGGTCACTTTGACCACGTCCTTTAAGAACAGATAGCTTAGTTGTGTTGTATATTAAAAAAATACGAAATTATGATTTTTTAAATTGCTGGTCACTAGTTTCTAAGAGAGTCCTCTTGTTTTAGTGTTTTTACAGGTTAAACAACCATTCCTGTTCAGCAGTTTCACCCCACTCATAATTTTGTAAAGTTCTGTTATATCCCCCCCCCCCCCCTACACAGTCATCTTTTCTCCAAACTAAAAACTCCTAACCTTCATAAGGGAGGTGTTCTATCTCCTTTATCAGTTTTGTCACCCTTCTATTAAATCGTTCTTGAGATGGGGAAACCAGAACTGCACGCGAAGTGTGGATTCACTAGAAACTTATTTAGAGACATAATGATATTCTGTTTTGTTCTACATCCTTTTTCTGATAATTCCTAAGATTGTATTTACCTTTTTAGCAGCCATGATGCACAACAACAACTTACTACTACTACTTAACATTTCTAGAGCGCTACTAGGGTTACGCAGCGCTGTACAGATTAACAAAAAAGGACAGTCCCTGCTCCAAGGAGCTTACAATCTAATGGGCGAAATGTCAAGTAGGGGCAGTCTAGATTTCCTGAATAGAGGTATGATGGTTAGGTGCCGAAGGCGACATTGAAGAGGTGGGCTTTGAGCAAGGCTTTGAAGATGGGCAGGGAGGGGACCTGGCATATGGGGTCAGGGAGTTTATTCCAGGCATGGGGTGAGGCGAGGCAGAAAGGGCGGAGCCTGGAGTTGGCGGTGGTGGAGAAGGGTACTGACAGGAGGGATTTGTCTTGAGAGCCGAGGTTACGGGTAGGAATGTAAGGGGAGATGAGGGAAGAGAGGTAGGGAGGGGCTGTAGATCGAGTGCATTTGTAGGTTAAAAGGAGAAGCTTAAACTGTATGCGGTACCTGATCGGAAGCCAGTGAAGTGACTTGAGGAGAGGGGTGATATGAGTGTACCAGTTCAGGCGGCAGATAAGACGTGCAGCAGAGTTTTGAATGGACTGAAGGGGGGATAGATGGCAAAGTGGGAGGCCAGTGAGGAGTAGGTTGCAGTAGTCAAGGCGAGAGGTAATGAGAGAGTGGATGAGAGTTCGAGTGGTGTGCGCAGACAGGAAGGGGCGCATTTTGCTGATGTTATAGAGGAAGAAGCGACAGGTCTTGGCTATCTGCTGGATATGCGCAGAGAAGGAGAGGGAGGAGTCAAAGATGACCCCGAGGTTGCGGGCAGATGAGACGGGGACGATGAGGGTGTTATCAACAGAGATAGAGAGTGGAGGGAGAGGAGAAGTGGGTTTGGGAGGGAAGACAATAAGCTCGGTCTTGGCAATGTTCAGTTTCAAGTGGCGGATGGACATCCAGGTCGCAATGTCGGCTAAGCAGGCCGATACTTTAGCCTGGGTTTCTGCAGTGATGTCTGGTGTGGAGAGATAAAGCTGGGTGTCATCAGCATAAAGATGATATTGGAACCCATGGGAGGAGATTAGGGAACCCAGGGAGGAGGTGTAGCTTGAGAAAAGAAGGGGTCCAAGGACAGATCCCTGAGGAACTCCAACAGAGAGCGGGATGGGGGTGGAGGAAGAACCCTGAGAATGTACTCTGAAGGTACGGTGGGAGAGATAAGAGGAGAACCAGGAGAGGACAGAGCCCTGGAACCCAAGTGAGGACAGTGTGGCGAGAAGTAAGTTGTGATTGACAGTGTCAAAAGCGGCGGATAGGTCAAGGAGGATAAGGATGGAGTAGTGACCTTTGGATTTGGCAAGGAACAGGTCATTGCAGACTTTAGATAGTGCTGTTTCCGTCGAGTGTAGGGGGCGAAAGCCGGATTGAAGCGGATCGACGATGGCATGAGAAGAGAGAAAATCAAGGCAACGGCAGTGAACGGGGCGTTCAAGTATCTTGGAGAGGAAGGGTAGGAGGGAAGTGGGGCGGTAGTTGGAGGGACAGGTAGGGTCAACTGATGTTTTTTTGAGGAGTGGTGTGACTACTGCATGCTTGAAGGTGTCAGGGACAGTAGCAGTGGAGAGAGAGAGAGAGGTTGAGGATATGACAGATGGAGGAGGGGTGACAGTAGGAGAGATGGTGTTAAGTAAGTTGGTGGGAATGGGGTCTGAGGAACAGGTGGTGCATTTCGAAGAGGAGAGAAGATAGGCGGTTTCCTCTTCGGTGATATCGGGAAAAGAGGAGAAGGAGGCCTGGGTTGGTTGGTTGAGGGAGTGTGTTATAGGGTGAGGAGGAGGAGAAGATGGTTTGGTGGTGAATTCGAGGTTGATTTTCTGCACCTTGTCGCAAAAGTAGTCTGCCAGTGATTGAGGAGAGAGTGGGGGGGGGGGGGGGGGGGGGGGGGGGTGGGAGCGGAGGGCACTTTGAGGAGGGAGTTAAAGGTGGCGAGCAGACGACGGGGGTTAGAGCTGAGGGAGTTAGTCAATTGGGTGTAATAGTCCTGTTTGGCGAGGAATAGGGATGACTGGAAGGAGGATAACATGAATTTATAATGAATGAAATCGGTATGGGTGCAAGATTTCCTCCAGAGGCGTTCAGCCGATCGGGCGCAGGAGCGAAGGTAACGGGTGCAAGGGGTCAGCCAGGGCTGGGGATTAGTACGCCTTATGGGACGGGAGATGGACGGTGCAAGGGCGTCGAGAGCAGAGGAGAGGGTGACGTAAGTGGAGACAGCTTTGTCGACAGTCTCGGAGGACATGATGGAAGGGAGGAGATCAGAGATACTAGAGGATAAGGTAGGAGGGTCGACCGCCTGGAGATTCCTAGAAGTAGTGGTTAGTAGTAAGAGAACCATGTTGAGCTGTTACTTTGTGTGAAAATCTGCTGCTGTGTTAATTTCAGTATTTAGTAGAAGAGAAGCTCGTGTTCAGATTACATAAGGGTGTAATTTTAGATTTATGCTTCCATGTTGCTCTGTCAGATGTTCCTTCCCTTATTGCTTCCCACCTTCACTCCAAAGGATTTTAGTGAAATTGGGGTGAAATTGAATTTAAGGAACTGTTGGCACCAGAGTTATAAATAAGTATATATTTTCATACACTTCAGTCCCATCCTGCAGTTTTCTTACTATGATCCATAAAGAATCCTGAACAAGTTGGTGAGACAAAATTTAAATGGTGATGGGGCGGAGGGGGAATTAAAAAAAAAAAGATGATGATATGTCTTATAGCTCTTGGTTTTTACATGTTTAGTGTACAGCGCTGCATATGTCTTATAGCTCTATAGAAATGATAAGATGTAGTAGTAGTAGTAATATAACCCAGCAAAACCCTTTGAATATCTGTTTAAAATTTGTGACAACTGTTTAGATATCGCTTAAAGTAGTCCCTCTAACATGATCCTGCAAAATCGCTTTCCTGGTGAAAACTGAATTTCTTTTTCACAGTCTGGGTTCTCAAAAAACTTGTGGTCCACTTTGGAGTAATGGATTTCATGGAGAAGTATTTCAGTTCCTGGTGGAAGGTTGTGAGGAACTTCTTGAAGGAGCGGCAGGAAGCCCTGGCTCCGCGGCCAATCAGAGGACTTGGAAGATTCATTCTGAAAATTGACAGCAAGGTATTTTATTTTCTCCTTAAAGTAGCATTTGTCACCCATTTTAAACGCCGTTTACAACAGTACTCAGTACATGGAAAGTATAGTTTAGTTTAGAGAGTATTTATTCTATCAAAGAAGTTGAATAAGTCTATATTTGTGATGAAAATATAGATATATATGCAGTATGATGTGCAGTGAGTAGTATTGCATAGTCTTATTTATAGGTTACTTTAAGGTTTGCTGTACTCTAGTTAGTGTTTCTTTTCCCAATAGTGCAATACTAACATAAAGAACCGTGCCCTAAATGCAGAGGGAAATGAGTTTCAAACAAAAAAAACTTTATCTGTAGTCTTGAGAATAGTATGAGACAGCAACATTCTTTCTACTTCCATTGGATCCTAATCTTGTTTCCAGGTTTAGCAAGGAATTTTACAAATAGCTAGAACATAGCACTCAAAAATATCATTCTAAATTACTTAGAACATTACTCTGTTGCAAAGTTTAATTTTTTTTTTCCTGAAGAGTGTATAGTGCGATTTCAAGGATGCACACATGCATGAAATAAACCCTGATTGTGGGCAGTGAGGTTGAAGTGCTGACTTAATCCCAATTTAAATGTATACTGCTGTTGAGATTGTTAATTGTGTTTGACTGAAGAAAGCTTTACAGTTGTAATTAGAAGCTCTGTCTATGAAAATATTCTTTTGGGATACAAGCTGCATTTTAATATGGTAAAGAAAATGTGTGTCTGTGGCGGGAATAAACTATGTTAAAAAGTAGGACAAGTCATATTCCTTGGGCTGTTGTAGAAAGGAATTATCATACTCTCAATTCATGGTACATCATTGTTTCTAGCAGCAATAGGAGTTATGATAATCTGCCCCCACCCTCCATTTTCTAAATGGGTAGGACACATTGACATCACTCTGTGCCACAGAATGGATGCTCTCAGAATCAGCAGAGAGCCCTTTACACAACGTAAGTCAGTTCAAAATTCACTTATCTGCCTGTTGCCCAGCTATGAGGGCACTTTCTCCAAACAGGATAATAAACCAGCTTGAATTTCGAGTAAGATAATTCCCCTATAAAAGAAAGAAATTTGACTTTGCGCATATATTCTTATGATTTGGCCAACTGATGCTCAAAATGAATCCACCTGCTAGGTATATAGCATTGAAATATAACTTTGTTAAATCAGCGCACCTAGAAAAAAATATCAAATTGCAGAGACAATAACTTTTTGTTTAGAACACATTTTCAGGGATTTTTGTTACTCTGTTCCCATGGGAGGAATATTTCACAGTGACTGAACTGGGTCATCCAAGCTGAAATGTGTTTTTGAGCTCAGTGCTTTTTACTCTGTTGGAAAGGTCTGTTAACTAAATGTATTAAAGATTTATTAAAAACATGTAAGGTAACAATCCCAAAATATTCATGAACTTCACTGCTTGCCTCAGCAGCGTAACTAACTGGTGTCCAAGATTTGCAACAGCAAGATTTTACAACGCCAGCCTCATCATGGGTTTTACAGAGAGAAAAGTATTTTTGAAATCATTGTCATAATTAATCATTTTTTTAGATTGATACTCATCTGAATTAACATTCTACTGCTGGGTCAGGGACATAATTCAACATGACTTATGTTTTGCTGAACTAGCTATTTCAAGGAGAGTCCCCTATTAATAAAACATCAGACATTAGAGTTGTTCTAAAACCTTACTTACATGAACTTTTATATTTAAATAGTATATAAACTACCTGTAATAAATTCAATGCCAGCTTAACCAGTCAGTGTTTTTGATGTCAGTAAGATGGCGACCGCATTTTCTAGTTCTTTTTAACTATGAAATGATGGCATACTTACTACTCTCAACCTATCATATTCCCCTGGGTTACAACTAATGTCATCCACGCCACTTCTAAGTTTAAACCCCATGGAACAACTGTATTTAGCTTAAATATGCACTATTGTTCTCTGTAATTCAAATGTTTCCGTGGAGCCACCCTCCCACCCTTCTATCACTTGATCTATGACTCTCCGTTGGCCTTTTTTGTATTGTACTTTCATTATGCCTATATCTCTGTAATTGTGAAATCAATTCCCTGCTTCAGTGCCTTTGTAGTTTGCCAACACTTCCAAATGATACAACTCATTTGACAGGTTTACTCTTCTCTAATGCCTTAGTCAGTCTGTTTTTGATTTTTCTCCGAGGACAGGCAGGATATAATAGCCTTACATGTGCCTCATGTCACCTGGTGGAGTCTGGATGGGATTGCTCTACTGCTTGTTTAGAACAACTTTATAGAACTTTACACCATGCATGCGTCTGTCTTCTGACCTGCTGCTGTTGCGTAGGACTTGGCCAGTCACCATTTTTCTGTGCAACAAATTGGTTACAATTTTTTGTGCTTTCCTCAGCTCATGTCAGACTTTGGTTTTGTGGGGTTTTTTTGTGCAGTTTTCTTCTATCCAGTGTGTAAGTCCTGTCATCTGCTATATGGGGCCATTTACAAATTCCTCTTTATTTTCCTAGAAAGGTTTTTCAACGGCCTGTTCAGGTCATATTTAGGACTTTGGCATCCAATCAGGTAAATTTTCAAAATTGATTAGATTTCACTGCAACTAGTTTTAAAAACTGTACCAGGTGTTACAGGGCCATATCCATCACAAATACTCTTAACCTGGTGCCTGCAGTGCCTAGGACCTGATCATGATTCCTTGTGTTCACTGATGTCAAAAAGAGGATTCATAGGTCGAGAGAAATAATGTAAACTTCTTTTTGGTGTAAATGAGTCAAGTCCATTGACATCAGAAACACTGGTCTCCTTGGCTCTGGAAGCAGCATTAGACACTGAAGTCACATTGGAATCAAGAGTACATCGCTCACACTTGACATTGGATATTGATAGAACCGATCAAGGATGTTCATCCTCTTATTCCCTTTCCCATGGAAGAGGAAGGAGAAGAGTCCTTGGCCTCGTCAGTTGTGAGGGATAAAGATGCTAGATGCTGAGGAGAGGCTAATACATACCAACATTGGTACCAAGATTGCCAGTGCCCTAGAAGCACCCCACCAAGATGAGGTCCACTCATCCTTCTTGATGTTGGAGGAGATGCAACAGTCTCCAAAGAGCCAAGATATAACTTCCTATACAGACCCCAAGGGGACATGGCCATTCTGACTGTGTTGCCATAGTCTTTGTAGATGGCATCCTTCAAGGAGCAGCTCATGAAGAAGTTTAAATATTGTATGGAGTACTTCTTTGCCTGACCTGCAACTATGGGTTCGAGTGTATTAATGCTGAGGCTCAAAGTAGTGCAGATGATTGTTGAAACCCATTCACTGACTGCAGGAGATGGATTGACAATGAGAACTCAAAGGGCATCTGATTCAGAGCAGACTGCACCAGTCTTGATCTCCAGCCCCTTTAGATTGTAAGCTCTTCCGAGCAGGGACCGTCCTTAATTGTTAATTTGTACAGCGCTGCGTAACCCTAGTAGCGCTCTAGAAATGTTAAGTAGTAGTAGAAGCTTCCACGATGCATAGAAGGTTTCCGGTGCCTTGGCACCACAGGCTCAGGCCTGACCAGGACATAATAAAAGGGTACTCTAAGTGGCCGAGGGTCAAGCTCCTTATGAAGCACTTGTGAAACAGGGGCTCTCTGTAGAGCATACCCAGTTGCTTAAGCCACAGATGAGATCAGTACCTTTTTGTAACTCTAATAGAGGGTGACTTTCCTTTGTTGAATTCTATATAAAAATTTATACAAAAATCTATAAAAAAGATTTATTCATGGGGAGGTTTTTCTGACTTATGAAGAAACTCGCCTGGAGTTCACATTCAGAAAAAATACATTTTCAAAAGTGAACACTAAGCAGCTAGGCATTCACATCAAGAAAATTACTATTATAAATGAATGCTGAGCATCTGAAGTCTTTTCCTCCCACATTATAATTCCTATACTTGAGAGAGATTTACTTTCTATATGTAGTTGAATTATATTCTTCAGCAAGTACCAGTTGTGGTTTGAATATATAATAATATGTAATAGAAATGTGTGATGATGTATGGTGGTCTGTATATGGTGTGTTAAGTGTATGAAAGAGTCATATAGTATCAACTATGGAATGTAAGAATGGAAGAACGAATGAAAAAGTATATATGTGATTTCCTTACTTAAAAGAATGTGGGGGGACTAAAATTAAAGAATGATCAAGAATATGTTGCAAAACACATTGTTCTACTTTGTACGTTGCACATGTGATAAATAAAACAATATGGATTCATATAGGGCAGAACAAAGGAACTGTTGGATAAACATGGTACCTAAATGGTGCACCCAGAGACGACAGTACAGTTGGAAATGTGTGGAATGTAAAGGTGACTCACCATAAAGTGTTGTTGTTTCCAAAATGATACACTAGGAATCCACTATGGTGAACATAGGACTGGTCTAGATGTCCATGAAAGAGAAAATGGTCATATATGAGAGAAAGGGATACCTTGACACCGGAGTCCAGAAGGGGCTAAAAGTTGAGGTGTGTTGCACCATTGTTCATTTTCAGCGTTTCAGTGGAGGAAGCTTCAGTGATGTACTAGGAGTCATCTGTGTCTCAATGCAGTCATTGGTGTAAGACAGGCAGAACTTCAAACTTCATCAGCTGATTTCTTCTGTGAGTCTGAATCAGAGTGCTCCTTGTATTCTAATGAGGAGCCAGGGAGCTTCTCAGAGAAGAGGTCCTCTGGTCTCTCTTCAGATCTGTCCCTGCTACGTGAGAGACAAATGACCAGCAGAGAAGCTCTCATTGGTTTTGTATGGGTGGTAGTTCAGATCATCCCATTTCATTTAGTGATGGAGGAATGGACCAGGGAAAAAGCATTGGGTGTCCTCCAATTTTTTGAATCCCTCCACCAAGCAAGCTATGACAGTGCCTGTTCAAACAATCCTAAAAGATGTATAGATGAGAATATGGGAGACTTTCCTCTCTGTATCTCATATTAATAAGTTTGATTCTATTTATAAAGTCCAAAAGGCTCTGGGGTTCGAGAAACAGCTTCCTCACCATTCCATGGTGGCCAAATCCACTCTCAAAAGAACCAACAGTTCTAAGACTTGCTCCCCTGGGAGGTTAGCTCAGACATTGGAATCTTTTGGCAAAAGACTGTTTCAGAATGCTATGTTTTCATCACACATGGCATCCTACCAACTTTTCATGGGCATGCACTTGCAGAGCATTATGTAATATTCTCAGATATGGCAGAGAGTTTCCACTCGCTAGTAAGGAAAGGGAAGGAATGTGGAATATACAAGGGTTCCATGAAAAGTAATGTCTCCACTTCTATAATTCATGAAAAGGTGGCAGCAGTGACGCACCTCCAGATGTTCATTTGTTCTTTGAAATCTCTTCCTTCACCTCACTTGGCAAGAAGTGTCTTTGTGAAGAGGCTGTTTTGCAATTGCTTCTGAAATCTTGGACCTAAACAGTAAAGTTGACCAAATAGGTACTTGGTTGAGCCTTCATAAATTAAAACTGAACATTAATAAAGTTAAAGCATTGATATTTGATTTTGCTGTACACAAACCACTAGCAACACTAATCACTCTGGCAGTTACCCAAATTGAGCTTGTTCCATGTTTAAAGATATTAGGAGTACACTTTGATAGTCAACGGAACTTCCAAACTCGTATCTCACTTCTTGTCAGTAGATGCTTTTTTAAAATGAAACACGCTCTGTAAGATTTTTCCTAACTCGCAAGGCATTGAGGACAGTTATGCATTTATCACAGGGAGCCTTGGCTACTGTAACTCACTCTTGTGCTCTACACTTGAAGGATATCAAATGCTTACAAGTCGTGCAAAACACTGCCGACAAACTACTCTTAGGTGCGATACACCAAGATCATGTCACCCCCTTTCTCAAACAGGAAAACTGATTGCCCATATCGGCAAGGATTTCATACAAGATCCTTATGTTGGTTCCCAATGTTTGATCCCCAGAATCACCGCTATTTCTATATTGACTTCTCATACCCTACAATCCCTTTGTGATCACTCCAATTCTATGAGCAAGCTTTGTAGGTGTAGAATCATCTCTTTCTCAGTTTAAAGATGATTTAAACACTCCTATGTCAGTTAGCATCCTGCTAGGCTAGACTCCTTTCGTTGTATTTTATTTTATTGTTAACCACTTAGATGGTACTTGCCGATGGATGGTATATCAAGTAAATATTAAACTTGAAATGGAAGCATGCAGTGCGAATTTAGCAATGTGCCGTGATATAATTTCTGACTGTTGAAAGAGTCCCTCCAGTTGAAATTTATCGTCATATGCAGGTTGTTTATGGTGATGACTGTTACTGGGCATTGCTGGGCCAAAAAACGTAAAGACTGTGAATATGAAACTTCAAACATGAAGTGGATGACCTGTGACAGCCACGGATGAATCTCACATGAGAAAACACTGCAACCTTGAAAACTTTGAAAGAATGATTGAGAAGAGTTTGAAGCACAAGAAACTTTTGTTGCAGCATGACAATGCTAGGCCTCACGCAGCATGAAATACCACAGAGACAATTGTGAAGATGGGTATCACAGTCTTACCCCTTTTACTATACAGCCTAGACCAGTGCTCCCCAAACTTGGTCCTGGAGGCACCCCAACCAGTCAGGTTTTCAGGATACCCACAATGAATATTCATGAGAGAGATTTGCATGTACTGCCTCCACTGCATGCAAATCTATCTCATGAATATTCATTTTGAATATACTGAAAACCTGACTGGCTGGAGAGCCTCCAGGATCAGGTTTGGGAACCACTGGCCTAGACTTAGCGCCATGTGGTTTCCATCTTTTTCCAAAGTTGAAGGAATACCTTTGGGGTTATATGTTCAACTCAAATAAAGAGGTGGAAAGGACTGAGAGCAACTAGTTGAAAAGATGAGATGTGCAATTCTTTTATGATGGCTTTCAAAAACTTATCCATTGTTGGCAGAAATTTGTGGGGAATGGTGGTGATTGTGTAGAAAAGTAAATACATATAATAAAAGAGAAGTTTCAAACATTATTTTTGTTTTTTATACATTACAATATATTCATTTAAAGAAAAGTTATGAAGTGGAGGCATTACTATTCATCTGGCACCCATATATAGTCTGTATGGCTTATGGGATTGAGAGTTCTGCTATGAGAATTGGTGCCTCTAGACTTGCTTGGATGAGGGCCTCTGACCTAAGATAAGATATGAAGGATAAGCTTGCTGATGTGCCGTGCCATGGAGACAATCTCTTTAGAGATTAAAGTATAAGAAGCTGTAGCTCTCAACAAGCAGCACAGTGACACTCATAAGACACTTTCCAGGCACATTTCTGACCTAGCCTCCTCTACCAGGAGCTATCAGGCCTTTTTACTCTAATAAGTGTAGATATTTTTCCACCCTCCTGTTCCTCCTAGTCTGGACAGGGTTATTGCTCTTATCCCAGGCAGGGCTGAAAGTTCCAAACTGTGTCATAGCCAAAGCCAAGGACAGGGTTTTAACTGCCTCTGTGAGAACCTCTGTTCTGGTTGACCTTCCTATAGAAGGAAGGTTACATTTTTTGTGAAGATAATAGCCTTTTATAGGGTACCATCTTCATTTAGTGGATTGGCCTCCAAATTGCCCGGCAACAGCATCAAGGTTAAGCTCTCAACATCAGGAAATACTTACAAAGGAACTCTCTTCCTCTTTAGGCCAATGTGGTTGAGCCTGTCTTCCACAGGACAGAGGGCAGGGATTTTATTCCAAGTATTTCCTGGTTGTAAAAAATATGGGAGAATTCTACCCAATCCTAGCCCTGAGGGCTGTGAAAAACATTTCTCCAAACAGAAGTTCAGGATGGTTTCCTTAGACACCTTTCCACTTTTTCAAAACAGCAACTTTTGTTATATTCTCTGGATCTAAAGGATCTGATCCATCATCCCTTTATCCAGTCAATCATACATTCATCCATGGAACTATGTACACTATATGCCTAGGTGCCTAATAATGCCCTTTTTTCTCTCATTGTCTCCTTCTAATGTCTCTATGTTGTTGTCCCACTGCTATACTACTAAGGATATTTGAATGTCTCGCACAACTCTGTTCAATGTAATCCATAACCTAGTCGTAACAAATGTATGTCTATTATTCAAGTCTTATTGTAAGCCACACTGAGCCCGCAAATAGGTGGGAAAATGTGGGATACAAATACAACAAATAAATAAATAAAGTCACAGGAAATATCTCAGTTTGTCTTGGGAAAACAGCAATACCAGCTCTGCATTCTGCCATTTGGCCTCATGACAGCACCTTTAGTGTTCACAACATGTTTATCTGTCATTTCTGCATATCTACGCAGACAGGGAGTGCACTTGTTTCTCTCTTTGAATGATTGCCTGATCAAGCAGCCAATTCAGGAAGGAGCAGAAAGATCAGTTCGCTCAACCATTTGGGTGCTGGAGTTGCTAGAGTTCGTCATAAATTTTCTCATTTCACATCTATTCCCAACACAAACGTTGCAATTCATAGAAGCCTTGCTAGACATGACTCAAGCAGCTGTCTTTTCTCCACAACCAAGGATGTCCAACTTGATTTCCATTGTGATGGAAATGGAGTCAGCTATCAGTTGGTCAAATGTTGACGATGTTGGGCTTTATGGTGTCAACTCCAGTGGCTTACCTCTGTTCAATGGACCTTATCCACCTGTTGGACTCAGTCTATGGGGAATCTCCAGGATGTCATATCTGTCTCCAGTCTGCTATGGGACTCAGTTGTGGTGGACAAATCAATCCAATTTGGCGAAAAGTATCCTCTTCCAAATTCCTCAAATTCAAACAACTCTAATGACAGATGTGGCTGACCTGGGCTAGGGTGCTCATCTAGATGGGACTGCACACCCAGGGTTCATGGTTGCTCAGGAAAGACTTTCCAGAGCTACGAGCAGTATGGTATGTTCTGAAAATTTTCAGAGATCGACTGACCAACATGGTGATCCTGGTTCTAATGAACAACTGGGTAGCCATGTATTATACAAACAAGTGTGTGTATGTGTGTGTGTGTGTTTTGAGGGGGGGGGGGAGTAGGGTCATACCACTCGTACTGGAATACTGTCAGAATGTGGAAATGGACCATTTCTCATGAAATAATTCTCAGAGCCACATATCTGACAGATAAGGTGAACGTTCAGGCAGACAAACTGAGTTGAGTCTTCTGACCCCATGAATAGACTCTGAATGATGAGGTTTTGCGAGGGATTTTTTGAGAATGGGGCACCCATTCGATAGATCTCTTCAACAAGAAATTTTCCCTGTTTCGCTCCATGATAATGTCACACAGCAAACTAGCCTCAGATGCCTTCCTTCTGCACTGAGTGGGGGGAGGGTCTTCTGTACATGTATCCTCCAATTTTTCTCACAGTGAAAACCACTATGAAACTTGGAGAAAACTGGGGAACCATGATTCTCATAGTCCCTTATTGACTGAGATTGGTTTGGTTCCCACTGATGCTGGATCTATCCATCAGAAGTCCTATGAGGCTGCTTTGTATACAGACCACTTAGTTTCATCATAACAAAGAAGTTCTTCAAACTTCTATCAAGTTCTTTGCAAATATTAATGTACCTGAAAAAACTGAATCCATGAGAAAATTTAAGCAACTGCTTCTCAGATTTGGCATTTCAGTAGCCAAATGAACTTTGACAAATTGGCTAGCATCATTGTATGCCTGACTTAATCTTGCTTGTGAGTGGAAAATGTATTTTTTCTCACCTATGACTGATATTTTCTGTAGACAGCAGGATTGATCAGGCACATAATCACTCCCACCTCCCTGAGGATTGTATTTCTTCTTGAGCTGTGGAACTGAGAGTCTGAGCAGACCGCTGAATGCGGGAAGAGCCACAAATGCTCAGAACTTTACACTTGTGGGCCAATGATCAGAGCAAACGTGGGTGCTAGAGGCTATTAGCGCCATACAAGTGCCTGCCCTTGCTTCCGGCCTATGGTCAGAGTCCGAGAGCATGTGAGACAATGCACTCGCGGCTATGATCACAAGTAGCATGCAGATGCATGCTAAACAGGTCATTTACTATTCCTCCCCAATGCTCGGTGGGCAGTGTGCCAAATATTGGCGCTGCTCCTATGGCAAACCCTATGCCTGCTCGGAACTGGTGTTAGGGTTTGCTGAGCATTGGGGAGGACAAGCATTTGCATGCTTGCAGGCCCCTACATCCTCCAACCCCACCGAACAAATAAAGTTTCCCTGGTTGCCCAGTGGCCTTCTCCCTCCACCACCCTCGGACACGGGGGTTTGGAGGTCCAGTGGACCTCTAAGTCCCCTACCCCCGCCACAAAATACCCTCCCTTATATGGTAGGGAAACCCTACCCAGCACACTGTGCAGAGCAAGGTGCTGCCATTTTGAAGGCGGCGCTGGAAGGAGGATAGAGTGCTTCTCTCACCTCCCTCACTACAAGGTACGGGGGAGGGGATGTTTCAGGGGATGCTAGACCAGAGCATGTGTGTGGGGGGGGGGGGGGGGGTAGGGGGTTGTCCACTGGGCCACCAGGGAGGTTTGTTTGGGTGTCAGAGGTGATTGGGGGGCTAGAGGTCCATCGGATCTCCATCCCCCCGCGGAGGTGAGGGGGAGAAGGCCATTGGGCCACCAGGGAAACTTTACTTGGTCGGGGGGGGGGGGGAGGAGGTTATGGGAGCTGGAGGGGGGGGGGGGATGTTTGATAGGTCCGGGCTTTTTTTTTGCTCCTTGGGCGCATGCCCAGGCACAGTCCTTCCACAGAAGTACCCCTATAGCTTTGATCATAGAGGCGTTATTGCCCTAGGCTGTTCTGGTTCCAATTTTAGAGCGCTGTTTGGAACAGTATGGGGTTTTTGTTCATCTGGTCCTCAGTTTCTGAGCTCTGGTAGAACTGTTCCATCCTGGTGATATGCAATGATGTCTCCCACTTGTGTGCCTGGTTTATCTCCCACTTGTTTAAGGTGAGAAATAATGAAAGAGCTGGTTATGTCTTTTCCATCAGATAACATCACCTTCTATTATGTTTTGTTTATCCTGCTGTCTACAGAGAAGTGCCATTAACATAGTAAATGACAGTAGAGAGATCAGCATGGTCCATGCAGACTGCACAGAAAGGTAACTAGGGTTATAAGAACTGTTGCGTGCAGGTTACCCTCCTCCTTATCTCTGTAAGTTTATTAACTCCTCTTTGTGTGCATATTTGGTAACATACCTTTCTGTGTCTGTATGGAAAAAAGCAGATCCAACATGCGATTAAAAAAATAAATGAGGTGTACTACATGCAAATAACTCTGTGATATGCAAATGAAATAATACTGTAATCTACAACAAGCCATGAAAGTTTAATACATTTAACTGTGTATCCCATAGGAATAAAAGGGACTTGACCTCCACCCCCCCCCCCCCCCCCCCGGAACCAAACCAATGGGCCTCCCCTTCCTGAGTCCTTTTCATCACTAAGGGACTCTTTTACTAAAAGTGTTGCCATGCGGCAAACCGGAACTACTGCTTGCTCAGGGGGTTAACTGTCGGTAATCGGGCAGTGTCGCAAGCTGCCCAATTACCGCTGGGTTAGTGTGGGAGCCATTACCACCACCTCAGTGGCCATGTTACAAGCGTTAACTTACCACATGTCTATTTCATTTTTTGGCCTTTTTACCCACTGCGGTAAAAGGGGCCTTTGCGCAAGGCAAAAACGGCCACTGCTGCTAGCACAGGGCCTCTTTTACTGCAGCTTAGTAAAAGTGCCCCTAAGTGTAAATTTGTAAGCCTTGGCATAAAACCCCACCCTGTACCTCCATGAGGCAATTCTATAAATGGGCGCTTGCAGTTAGTACACATTGTGCACATTAGTGCCGTCTAATTGGCAGATATAAGCTGAAATGTGGGAAGAGCTGCACTTTCTCAGAACTTTACTTATTAAGGCATCAATGCCTTTCTGATACGATTTGTTCATCACACATGAAAACCTACAACTAATAAATGAAGAGATGTTTAGCAGCTTTGTGGGCCATGTTATTAAAGTTGAATAATATTTTGCAGTTACTGCATGTTATATGCAAAACTGAATATCTTGGTTCTTGAGTATCTTTTATTTATGTGTGTGTGGTCACAGATGTGACCTGCTACTACTGTTGATGTTCCAATAGGATTATCATGGTACTGAAGCTTTTTATAAAAGTTCAAGGCTTCCCTGCTGTAGTATGGGATTAACTGTCACATTCTTTTAAAAGTACAAAGTTGGGGGAGAGTTTTCTTGGATAGACAGTAGTCTGAAAAAGAAAAAAGGTTTGTTGAACACCTCCATTCTGTCTCTTGCAAAAACTGTCTTTTGATTATTAGCTTGTTTCATATTGAAGCAGGGGGCTGGCTAAGCCACCATCACAGATTCTGAGCAGAGAGGAGTAGGAATTTGGTACTTTTTTCCTAGCAGTCAGATACTCTAACTTTGATTATTTATTTATTACATTTGTACCCCGCACTTTCCCACTCATCGCAGGCTCAATGCGGTTTACATAGTAACAAGAGAATACAATCTGTAGTATCAGAATCAACAAAAGAGGTATGTGATAGGACAAACGAACAAGGAGTAAATGGGATAGAAGAGGTATGAGAGAAAGGATAGGGATAGGTAAGGAGGTGGAGCGATAGAGGAGATTTTGGGAAGAGCATGAAGAGTAAGAAGGTTGGTAGGAGATATTTTCTGAGTCATTGTTATTGATTAGTTGAACCGGTAAATAGATGGGTTACTTATGTTTGCTTATGGTAGATCAAGTCATTCGGGTAAACCTGTTTGAATAGATGGGTTTTCAATAGTTTCCTAAAGGGAAGATATTCACTAATTGACCAAATGTATCTGGGTAGAGCATTCCAGAGTTGGGATCCCAGGTAGGGGAAGTTAGATGCATGGTAGGTTTCAGGGCCGGTCTTAGCAAGTGCGGGGCCCTGTGCAGACCAATTTGATGGGGCCCCATCCTAGCCCCGCCCCCACTAGCCCCACCCCAACCTAGCTCCACTCCCACCCTAGCTCCAGGGCCGGCCACCCCTCCCTCTGAGCTCCAGGACGGCCACCCCTCCCTCCGAGCGCCCTCCAAGCTCTTGGGCCATCCCCTCCGAGCTCCAGGACCATCCCTCCGAGCTCCAGGGCCCCCCTTCCTCTGAGCTCCAGAGCTCCCCTCCCTCCCCAGAGCTGAGAGAGGGAAGGGAAGGCTCCTGAAGCGCTGAGCAGCTCGCACGCTTTTCACTGCTGCCGCCTGCCGCTGCCTGTAACCCGACGAGGTAACTTTTAAAATTCAGAGGGAGGGGGACTGGAACTCGGGCGGTCGGGGCGGAGGCGAGGTGCGCCGCGTGGGCCCCCCTTGAGCGCGAGGCTCTATACGGTCGCCTCGCCCTAAGACCGGCCCTGGTAGGTTTTGTACTTTAGTCCTTTGCAATTATATGATAGGACATCTTCTTGAAAGGATATGTTAGTTGTCCTTGAAGCAGTATGATTAGTAAGACACTAAGGGCCCTGTTTACTAAGGTGCGTTAGCGTTTTTAATGCGCCTACAATTAGCGCATGCTGTGTAGGTGCCTATAAGGATATTGCAGGCACTTACTGTTAACGCGTGTACATAACGCTAACATTCCTATAATGCAGCTTAGTAAACAGGGTCCTAAGACAATGGTTCCCAAATCTGGTCCTGGAGGCATCCCAGCCAGTTAAGTTTTCAGGGTATCTACATTGAATATTCATGAGAGGGATTTGAATATTCATTGTGGGTATCCTGAAAACCTGACTGGCTGGGGTGCCTCCAGGACCAGCTTTGGAAACCACTGCACTAAGGTATTAGCCATCTGAGGTGCTGAGTTGATAAGTTTTATACCTTCAACTACAAGAAGTGTCATTCTCTGTGAAGGCCTGGCATTATAATAATAATAATAATAATAATGTCTGATTTTTGAAGTGTTTAATAATCAAAAACCAATAAAAAGGGCCCTAAAATAAAAAAATAAAATATTTGCCTCATTGGATTGAATGTATCTGTAATCCAGAATCTGTTATATAATGGAACACACTTTTTTATGTTTTGTATACAATAAGATAGTATTTTTGTTTTGAAAATTGCAAACAACTAACATCCTCTGTGTTAATTGTTGACACTTTTACACTGTTTGGTTTGGGACAGTTATGATTTCATACTCATTTTGTAGATGACATTCTTCTGCCCTTTTGGTTTTTGTTGTTCTGCGAGTGCATTCTTCACTAATCTTTCACTCTCCTTTCTTTCTCTCCTCCTTTCTCGCACTTCTCCCCATCCAATAAAGATGTGGCATTGGCTTAATAAGCAGGTAAACCTATTGTGGATTTAAGTTCTAAGTTGTGTGGCCTTTCACAGCATTATGGATATTTTATTTGATACATTTGCTGCTTTTCCCTCTTACCTGTGAATATCAGTTTGTAAGCCTTGTTTCAGACATAACCCACTGAAAATTAGATCTTACAGAAATTTCTTATCAAATTATTTCCATTTTGTTTAAGTTTTGCTAAAAGTACACAATGAATAGATGATAGGTCACTTTGAGCAAATTTGAGTGGGGTAGAAATGTTCATAAATAATAATCAGTTTTTCTTTTGAATTGATCATTTTACAGCTTGGACAGTTCTAGATGTCTGTGCTGTAATTCTGGGGTGAGGTGACACACAGCACTTGTACTATAGGCAAAAGCATTTATGCATTAAAAGGTTCTGAGTGCAGGGAAATATCTACTATTCATGAATAAAACTCATCCTGAACTACCAATAAGCAGAGACAAACTAAATGTAAATAAAACTTTTTGTAGCTTAAAATAAAAATTTTTTTAGGGGCCCTTATACTAAAGGGTGTTAAACTCTTAATGTGGGAATCATGAGAACATATACCGTACATAAGAGTAGCCATACTGGGGCAGCCCAGTATCCTCTTTCCAACAGTGGCCAAGCCAGGTCACCAGTACCTGGCAGAAATCCAAATCATTGCAACATTCCATGCTACCAATCACAGGGCAAGCAATTGCTTCCCAATGTCTGTCTCAATAGCAGACTATGGACTTTACCTCCAGGAACTTGTCCAAACCTTTTTTAAACCCAGGTACGCCAACCACTCTTACTACATCCTCCAGCAAAGAGTTCTAGATCTTAACTATTCGTTGAGTGAAAAAATATTTTCTCATATTTATTTTTAAAGTATTTACATGTAACTTCCTTGATGTCCCCTAGTCTTTGCACTTTTGGAGCGAGTGAATTATTGATTTACTTCTCAATCATATCTCCCCTCATCCATCTCTTTTCCAAGCTGAAGAGCCCTAACCTCTTTAGCCTTTCCTCATATGAGAGGAGTTCCATCCCCTTTATCATTTTGGTCGCTCTTCTTTGAACATTTTCTAATTCAGCTATATCTTTTTTGAGATACTGCGACCAGAACTGAACGCATTACTCAAGGTGAGGTCACACCATGGAGCGATAGAGTATTTATAGTATTTTTGGTCTTATTCACCATCCCTTTCCTAATACTTCCTAGCATCCTGTTTGCTTTTTTGGCCGCTGCCGCACATTGAGCAGATAATTTCAGCGTATTATCTACAGCGTCACCTAGATGTTTTTTTGGTCGCTGACCCCCAAGGTGGACCCTAGCATCAGGTAACTATGATTTGGATTATTTTTTCCAATGTGCATTACCTTGCATTTGGCCACATTAAATTTTATCTGCTGTTTGGATACTCAGTCTTCTAATTTCCTAAGGTCTTCCAGCAATATTTCACAGTCCACATGTGTTTAACAACCTTGAATAGTTTTTGGCATCTGCAAATTTATTCACCTCACTTGTCATTCCGATTTCTATAACATTTATAAATATGTTAAATAGCACTATTCCCAGTACTGATCCCTGCGGCGCTCCACTGTTCACCCTCCTTCATTGAGAGAAATGACCATTTAACTCTACCCTCTGTTTTCTGTCCAGTAACTAATTTCTAATCCACACCAGAACATTGCCTCCTATCCCATGACTCTAATTTTCTCAGGAGTCTCTTATGTGGAACTTTATCAAAAGCTTTGTGAAAAATCTAGATACACTACATCAACCGGCTCACCTTTATCCATATCAGGCTACTGCAAAATGCATTAATGTGTTTTGCAGTATTTTGCCTGCTGGATGTTAAGTGCGTGTTAACTATTTAAAAAATATATTTTTGTGGAGAGGGTGTGCCGTGGGCATTCCTGCAGTATCAGCTAGTGTGATCTGATTAGTACACACTACCCACATAAAGCAGACTTAATGTGGGGCACTTCGCACCTCCTAAATAGGAGGTAGTAAGTGCCCCGCATTAATTTTTTTTCAGGTCTTGTGCACTGATTAATACCTTTCAAATATTTGAATGTCTGTATCATGTAACCACTGTTTCTCCTTTCCTCCAAGGTATACATGTTCGGGTCGGCAAGTCTCTCCTCGTACAGTTTGCAACGCAAATCCCATATCATTTGTGTAGCTTTTCTTTGCACCGCTTCTAGTCTTTTTACATCTTTAGCAGGATACGGCCTCCAAAACTGTACACAATACTCTAAGTGGGGCCTCACCAATGACTTCTGGAGGGCATCAACACCTCCTTTCTTCTGCTGGTTATGCCCCTCTCTTCGTAGCCTAGCATCCTTCTGGCCATGGCCGCTGCCTTGTCGCATTGTTTCTTCACCTTGAGATCCTTGGACACCAACACCCCAAGGTCTCTCTCTTGAGTCAAGCTTACTAAACTCTTCCCTCCTATCCAGTATCTCTGTTTTGGGTTTCTGCACCCCAAGTGCATCACTCTGCACTTCTTGACATTAAATTTGACATTAAATTTTAACTTCACAATGTCTGGGAATTCAATACACAATAGCATGCAATTTCTATATTTTACTACATAAGCACACTCTAAAACAATATAACCTTGTATTTATTTATATACCATATTAAACTTCAATTTAATTTAAATGAACATTCACTTTGAATGAAATTGTGAACACAGATATTTATAAGCGTAATAATTCATTTACCGCCTTAACTGAAATGACCTGGCATACACAATGTTGTTGCACTATCGATTTAACCATACAGGACACCTAGGTTAGATTTTTTTTAATCAGCCTGCATTCAAAAATATGTAAGCTCATATACACAGTTCTTTGCTTAGGTGTAACACACTGTCACTGTTGGACACTCCCAAGGTCCATATAAGCTTGCACTTGTCTTACAACTCTGTCCAGTGGCGTACCAAGGGGGTGGGGGCGGTCCGCCCCGGGTGCACGCCGCTGGGGGGTGCCGCGGCGCGCGCCTGTCGGCTGCAAGTTCGAATCGCTATGCTAAATTCTCTCGTTCGCTGCAGCTCCCTCCCTCTGCCCCAGAACAGGTTACTTCCTGTTCCGGGGCAGAGGGAGGGAGCTGCAGCGAACGAGAGAATTTAGCGTAGCGATTCTAACTCGCAGCCGACAGGCGCGCGCTGCAGCACCCCCCCCCCCCTAGCGGCGTGCACCCGGGGGGGGGGGGGGCGCATCGGCGATCCGCCCCGGGTGTCGTCGACGCTAGGAACGCCACTGACTCTGTCCTCCACAGTGTGTGTCCAAAGGGAAAAACACGCCTCAAAATGTGCTGGTCTCACAGTTTAGGCTTAGATGTTGTCCCTTCTCTTTTAAAAGAAACAATTGTGGAACGGCAGGGGCCAGAAAAGGAGAAGGGACAACATCTAAACCTAAACGTAGTATTTTCATCGTTGTTTCCTCCTGTTCCCGGGATGTTTTCAGTTCTTCTACCTCCAGGGCTAGGGTTACCATATGTCCGGATTTACCCGGACATGTCATCTTTTTGAGGACGTCCGGGCATCCGGACAGGTTTTGCCCGTCCGGACAAACAAGTGGACGGGCGGTGGGCCTATCCTAGCCTAGCCTCCCCTTCCCTTACTTACTATCTACTGCCCTGGTGGTCTAGTGACCTCTTCGGGGCAGGAAAGACCCCCCTCTTTCCCGCCCGGAGCGTTGCCCTACATCCTGTTGATGTGACGGTCTCGGGATTCAAAATGGCCACCGAGAGTTGAAGCGGCCTCGCGAGACTTCAACTCTCGGTGGCCATTTTGAATCTCGAAACCGTCACAGCAACAGGATGCAGGGCAAGGACAGAGCTCCAGGCAGGAAAGAGGGGGCTCTTTCCTGCCCCGAAGAGGTCACTAGACCACCAGGGCAGTAGATAGTAAGCAAGGGGAGGGGAGGGGAATATGTGACGAGGTGGGGTGAGGATGCGAAAGGGGCGAGGCATGGGCGGGACTTCCTGAGCCCCCCTTACGCCAAGTCCCCTCCCTACCCATCTTCAAATCCTTGCTCAAAGCCCACCTCTTCAATGTTGCTTTCGGCACCTAACCTTTATACCTTTCAGGAAATCTAGACTGCCCCTATTTGACTGACTGTACATTTGTCCTTTAGATTGTAAGCTCCTTTGAGCATGGACTGTCCTTCTATGTTAAATTGTACAGCGCTGCGTAAACCTAGTAGCGCTTTAGAAATGTCAAGTAGTAGTAGTAGCATGGGCGGGACATGTGTCCTGTATTTGAGAGGACAAAATATGGTAACTCTATCCAGGGCTGTGAACCGATTCTTCAGTTCAACAGAAGATAGAGTTAGAGGGGAGGGGTGGAGGGTTGATTTTGCAGGATTTGGTGACCTGTGTCCAGCTGTCCTCTTTCTGCACAAAATCATCTCTCTGTTTTTTGTGATCCTCTGTTTCAACATGCATCTCTGGGATGAATTTCTGCGTATGCCTTGTAGCGCTATAGAAATGCTAAATAGTAGTAGTAGTAGTAGTTGTCACAGATGCGTTTTAGTCTTGCCACCTCCTCTCTTCATGTACTTTTTTCATGAGGGATTCAGTGTGCATTCATCTATCACATGAAACCAGAATCTTGTCTTGGGTCAAGTATTCACTCTGGACAGATGCAGGAGCTGTAATGAGAGCCGCAGTTTTAAGGGCACGATGTTTCTTTGCCATGGTACAATTGTAGGAGCTTTTTGTACCTGTGGATAAACAGAAGTGAAGAGGCCTACCAAAGCCCCAACCCAATTTTTTTTTCTACACCTGTTCTGTACCGGAAGCAGGTAGTTTAATTGTGAACTCTGTAGAGTATAGAAAAGAGTATGACTTCTTGCCCCCTTTTGAAATGGGCAAAGGTAAAAGCATGAAGTAAGTTAAGGGTAAGAGAAGGTAAATTGATATCCTTCTATTAAAGGTACTACTACTACTTATCATTTCTATAGTGCTACTAGACGTTCGCAGCATGTAAAGAATAAAAAAACCTGTATTTATGTTAAAAGATATCTTTTTATGTAGAATAGGAAGAGCATCTGGTGCAGAGCAGAAAGCTAGAGAGCTACTGCAATCAGATATGAAATAAACAGCAGCAATGATGGCTGAATCCACTCTCAAAAAAACCGTTTTTAGTGACTATGCCTCAGCTCCCCCAGGCAGAGAAGCTAGGACCTTGGACTCTTTTGGGAGGAAGATGTTCCAGGCTTCTATGTTTGTTTCACATATCCATTCTTACCAGCTCTTCACAAGTGTGTACTTGCGAGACTCGGTGTGCAAGATGCTGCACTTAGCTGACATGCTCCCACCGGAGCAAGCTGAGTCACTTCGTCAGTTGGCCAAGCAGCAGAAGGCGTGTCGAAAGTTCTTTGCCAGGGTCTCTTACGACACTTTTGATGTGGCATCCAGGATCTCTGCCCAAAGTATAGCAGTGTGCAGACTCTTGTGGCTGTGTGTTTCTGATTTGGAACAGTCAATTCAGCAGAGGTTTGTGGATGCCCATGCCGGGAGGGGGGGGGGGGGACCTTTTTGGAGAGAAGATTGAGGAGGTCACAGACCAGATCAAAAAATATACTGATACCGTCTCTTCTCTCTCTTCCACCGGACGCCTTCTGCATTTGCCTCTACATCTCGGAAGTCTTTTGGCAAATTGAGGAGGGGGTCTGTATTATCCTCAGAGGCATAAGTATACCACCTCTTCTCAGCAGCCTGTTCAGGCTCAGCCCAAGTATGCTCGTTCTCATCAACAGTGTGCACCCAAGGCCCCTGCTGCTCCCCAGTCAAAGCAAGAGATGAGTTTTTGACTGGCTCCAGCAGAACATAGCCACTGTCAAAGTGTCCAACCCGGACAACTTGCTAGTCAGGTGGAGGCTGAAGTTTTATCAAGAAATGTGGCCCCTTATAACCGACTGGTGGGTTCTCCAAATAGTCAGTCTCGGATACGCCCTCAGTTGGTATCAGAAACCTCGAAATTGCCCCCCGAGAGCTCATTCCTTCAGCTGTCAGCATAGGCAGGTGCTTGCAGAGGAATTCTCAGCCGTTCTGAAGGCCCATGCAGTTGAGCCCGTTCCACCAGTGGAAAAAGGGCAGGAATCCTTGTGTAAAAGAAACAGGGGGGATGCGTCCCGTCGTAGACCTAAGGGCCCTGAGCAAATTCCTGGTCAAAGAAAAGTTCAGGATGGTTTTCCTGTGGCACCCTTCTAACTATGATTCAGGGAAACGATTGTCTATGCTCTGTGGACTTGAATGATGCATATACTTCCAGCCCACAGGAAAGATTTCAATAAGAGGTGTTATTTTCTTTCAAATTGAGGAGGTTTGCTGTCTGGTCTGAGAGCAAGGCCCTGGATCCCCTTGCTTGCCCTACACAGACCCTTCTTGAATACCTTCTACACTTATCTGAGTCTGGTCTTAAGACCAACTCCATAAGGGTTCACCTCAGTGCAATTATAGCTTATCATCAGTGTGTGGAAGGTAAGCCCATCTCTGGACAGCTTTCTTCTTGTCTGGTTTTGCCAGAATTCCACAAACTGATTTCTTGCTTTTTTAACCATTCTAGTTGAAACCATGAATTCTGAGGCAGTTCTTTCAATAGACCAGCTGTTTGGTGCTAAAGTTAGTATTTGCAGTTTTTCTGCATGATTTGCTGAAACTTGGACTTTGTTTTTCAACTCGTTTAGCAGGTCATCATAATCAGAACATTTGTCACATTTCTGACTGGTAGAAGGTTGAGTTTCAAACTCATTTAGGTCTAAGCCACCAGCAACTGCAAGATGATGACTCAAAGTATTTTGCACTCGCCTGATTTTGCGCTTGGTGTAGCTTCGTACATCACGCTTGCTGACTTTTTTGAACTTTAATGGAGAAATACCAAGAGATGTCAAACTTGTGTTCAACTTGCCAGAAATGTCACTGTGTTCATCATCTGCTGTTGTTGATGATGATAAAGAATCAGCAGCTCTGTTACTGACGTCTTTTCGACAAGATGGACATAGTTTCTGACCCGGCACAAATATTTTGCTTGTTAAGGCCTTTAGCTGGGCTGCTAGTGTGTCATCCAGCACTCTTAAGCCCCTTTTTGCATTATGACCACCTTTGGAAAATGGGTTACAGCAGGTTCTTTGCAAAAATTCAAACTTTTTCAACAGTAAGGATTCATGATGAAGGCAAATAGTTGATCCAGCATCGAAAAGTTGACCAGAACGCTCTTGTAACAACTTCTGTTGATCAGGCAGAAGCTCTTCAATTAATTTCAAACCTTTATTTTTATTGTATGTCAGTAAATGACACTCTGATGTACTTGAACAGCCAACTGAGCAAAGTGGAAATTCATCTGATCTTTCTGGATCCATTGATGACCATTAGCATCAGTTCAACAAATGCATTTATTCTTGCAATCAGGTTTTCAATGGGTAAAATTTTACTTCAGTCTAAAGTGATTAATATCTTCATTTGTGGCATTTAATTCAATATAAATGAGCCTGTCGGTGCAGGTGCGAGTTTCTTCAACAAGAAGTATGTATACAATGGTTTCCACCCTGTTTTTTAGTTTACTTGAACACAGTTTTATAACATAATGTTTAAAGAAAACTTCTTTAGCCAGTCAGACTTGGCCAATTATGACTGGTGAACCCTGTTGCAAGGCAGAATTGTTTGTTTCATTGCCCAATTGTATGCTTCTGGTACCTCCTGGATCCTGAGTGTCTGTTGCTAGGCTTACTTTGATGCCTACAGTTCACTAAGAGATCAAACTGTAGCAAGGGTGAAGAAACACCAGCAACAGACACTCAGATGCCTTGCAACAGGGTCCACCAATCATAATTGGCCAAGTCGGTCATCCTAACTGACTGCAGTTTTCTTTAAACCTGTTATGAAACCTGGCCTCATCCTTCCACATCCTAAAAAACATTCCTGTTTTTTAGTTTTCTTGAATACAGTTTTATAACATAATGTGTTCTTTATTTTTAAAAATTGGTGCTTTTTGAAAGAAGAATCACTTTTACTACACTTGTATCAAGGGTGTAGTGAAGAAATCACAGGCTGCTGCACGCAAACATTTGAGGGCATTTTTGCAATCCTTATATGAAGAGACTCCAAAATGAAAACTACATATTCTGATAGAAGGAAATCTGCTCTTTTTAATGGTGCTAAAATAAAGAATATTGAAGCTGTCCCACTGGAGATCAAGGGCATCAAAGATAGCCCAAAATGGGCAAAAATGCTTTTTATACCAACTTTGAACGCTTATAATATTTCAACCACTTGAAGGAAAGTGCTGCAAATTGGAATGCCTCATTACAGCCGTGCATTTAGTACACCTACCAAAAATCAACCTGAAAGGCCAACTAATTTAGAAACTACAGCAGCCTCAACATCGCTGTAAATTGATTTTTGCCGTTTTTTTTGGCAAAGTTTGAGCCTAAACCATTCAAAAAGTAAGAGGACTAGGAACATGGGGTTTTGCCAGTTCATTAAGCCCTAAAAGTAGTGCAGGTTCTCCAAATATCCCCCTTGTACTACTAAAACTTCCAGTTTTACAGCTTCTGGAAGTTGGCCCAAAACGTCATTTTTGCTCAGGTGACATTTTGCAACCCTTTACTTGAGGTCCCCTAGAACCTCCAATGTTTAGTCTTTTGAACTAAAACTTTGCACAGCTTAGTTTTTTGTCATAAAGAAACTATGTACCAAATTTCATCAAAATCTGAGATGGTGAGGTGGGGACGACCTTTAAAATTGGTCCACTTGACACGGAATGACTCAATATATAGTTAAGCTTCGGAATTGCTGGAGGATGTGGTAAAAGCAGTTAGCACAGCAGTGCTTTAAAAAAGACTTGTTTTCTATTCCTTTCTTAATTCCCAAGATTGCCCTTTTGGCTGCTTCCACATACTGAGCAGATTTCAGTGTATTAACATAACCTTTAAATGACCATACAGTATAACATTTTACTATAGTTTTTATGTTTGCATGTAGATTTACTATATTCTGATGTATTGAACAAGGGCACTGACTTGTAAAACTGGAATATGCAGACTATTTTGTTTTAAGCTATTGATTCCAATGCAATGTACACTTGATCATAGCTTCATCCATTTTGACTTTGGAAGCCATACTGGCATTCTTGAAGGGAATGATAAGTTAATCTTTCTAAAGATCTATTAAGTTGTAAATGATTTTCTCTCTCAGTGAAGTAACCTTGCCTTGTAGGGGTGATATTTTTCATGCTTGAGATTTTAGCAGCAGCAGTACAGTGTCTTATTTAATAGTGACTTTTTTGTCATCTTTTGTACATACCAGAAGCAATCCAGCTTTCAGAAACATTTTGATGCTTTAGTTTAGCAAGGCAGCTCAGGTTTATTCTAGTGTTCTGATCAGGTTTATAAAAGTCTGTGATTAGCATGCCAAAATAATATAAAACAAGTTAAAGCAATTATCTGGGATTTAAAAATGATACTCTTCTTTACCATGCAGCATAGTTCAGCGGTCGCTAAAGAGTTGTCTTTATTTTTCAATCTTAAGGCCTCTGTTACCAAACGTTTCTAGCGATTCCCGCATGGCACTGCCGACGAGGCCCATTCAAAGTGAATGGGCTTTGTTGGCATTGTCGTACCTGGAATCGCTAGTGTGGTTTGATAAAAGAGGCACTTAATTACCTGTAAATAATATCAGATATGAATTTCTAAAGCTCTCTAGTCAAATAATATATATAAAACTTCATAATTAGGAATGAAGATAGAACCCAAGGATACAGTGATAGGTCTGGGAGTCTAGCTTAACTCCTGTCAAGGCATACCAAGTATTGATAGTCATTGAAACAAATTTCTGCAAATTTGCCAACTCTGCCTTTAGATTGCAATTCATTCCTTCATTATAAAACAGTTGGATTATTGCAATTTCTTATACTATGGGTAGCCAAGGCGTTAGTAAAGTGCATTTACAAATACAGTGCAATCCGCATAAGTGCAAGGGTCTGGGACCAAAGAAATACATGCAGTTAACCGGAGCGTGCACTTAACCGTTGTGACCCAAAGAAGCTTGACATCTGATAAACATATGTACAGTACTGTTTATTATACGTACAGTATACAGTCTCCGTTAACTGATGTTATACAGTCTCCGTTAACTGATGTTAGGCTTACTTGAAGTAATAGTTATAGTCCTCTGTACACTATCGTGTCTGTGAGTTCCATAGACTACGTCTGCCAGACGGTAAAAACTGTCATAGCATTGACATCCAGTGGCCTCCAGATAGGCCCGCACGGTGTTGAGACTCTGCAGCGCTCTTGCAAAAGTGACAGGAGGTTTTTGAATTTTGTCAGCATGTGCCTCGCTCATTTCATCATCTGTTTCATCATCAGCCGTTGCCTGCGTGTAGGCGCATATCTCAACATCAGTGCTGTTGTCAGCTGTTTGTAGATCGTAATTAACAGCTATGCAGTGATGAAACTCCTCTTCAGTAACACAGGCTGGGAAGTCAATAGCCTGTTCATCTGACGCGTTTGTAACAGCTGCATCTGTTTCGTCCCTGTCCACATCCTTAACAAAGCTTGCCCACTTGTAGCAGTTCACAATGGTTGCCTGTGTAACATGATTCCAGGCTTCTTTCTGCATATGTAGGGAATCCAAGAGTGATAGATTACAAGCCAGTTCAACAGCACGTTTATCCTTGCCAGTCTGGTCATCCATAATGCTCATCAGACGACGTAGCACAAGAGCCCAATAATGTTTTTTGAAATTGGCTATTCTCCGAGGACAAGCAGGCTGCTTGTTCTCACTGATGAGTGACGTCCACGGCAGCCCCTCCAATCGGAATCTTCACTAGCAAAGTCCTTTGCTAGTCCTCGCGCGCACCGCGCATGCGCGGCCGTCTTCCCGCCCGAAACCGGCTCGAGCCGGCCAGTCTTCTTTTGTCCGCACTCGGTACGGACGTGTTTTCGCCGTGTCGAGCCCCGGAAAGTCGACCTCGCGCGTCCTTTTTTCGTTGACGTGTGTTTTCTTCGGAAAATCTTTAAAAAATTGTTGGGAAGTGCTCCGGAAGCCCCCCGGGCTTCGTTTGCCCCTTCCCGTATTTTTCAGTCTTTGCCCCGGTAAGTTTTCTTTCGTCGTCGGGGTAGGCCTCTTTTCGGCCTCGGTCGAGATTTTCTCCCTAAAACTTTTTGGTGCTCAAATTCGTCATTTCGGATTTTGATTTCGCCGGCGTGATTTTTCCGCCCATGACATCGAAGCCTTCCAGCGGCTTCAAGAAGTGCACCCAGTGCGCCCGGGTAATCTCGCTCACTGATAGGCACTCGTCGTGTCTTCAGTGTCTGGGGGCCGAGCACCGTCCTCAGAACTGTAGTCTGTGTTCCCTGTTACAAAGGCGGACTCAGGTAGCGAGATTGGCCCAGTGGAACGTTTTGTTCTCGGGCTCTTCGTCGGCATCGACACCAAGGTCATCGAGTGCATCGACGTCGTCAGCGTCCAGACCTTCATCCTCGGCCGCCAGTGCATCGAGTGCATCGAGGCATCGGCCCTCTGCATCGGCGCCGAGACATCGGATAGCTGCATCGACATCGGTGGTACCGGGACCTCGTCTGCTGATGTCGTCGGACGGTGGTGCATCGTCAGGAGTGCAGGTGAGGGCTGTCCATTCCCCTGCTGGTGGCGGTGAGCCTTCGGGTGGGTCTCCCCCTACCCTGAGGGGTCCTGCGGTACAGCCCCCCCGAGATCGACCTCCTTCGACCTCGGCCCCGAGGAAGCGACGGCTGGATTCTACGTCCTCCTCGTCGGTGCCGGGGAGCTCCGGTGACATGCTTCGGAAGAAGTCGAAGAAGCATCGACACCGGTCTCCTCCCCGCGTCGGCACCGAGAGCTCTGGGTCGCCGAGGGAGTCGGCAGCCAGCAGGCATCGGCACCGAGAGGACCGCTCACCCTCTGTTCAGGAGGTGTCGATGCGCTCCACTCTGGACAGCCCGGAACAGCCTCCACGCCCGGAACAGGTTCTGACGTCGACGCCTGCATCGACCTCCATGCCTTTCTCTGCAGCCGCTCTGAACGAGAGCCTCCGGGCCGTTCTCCCAGAGATTCTGGGAGAGCTGTTGCGCCCTACCCCTCCGGTACCGGCGGTGCTTGCGCCTCCGGTGCCGTCGAGCGTGGCGCCGGCTGGCCCATCGCCCGGGGTGAGGTCCCCGACGTCGGTACCGCGTGCGGTGCCGACTGCGGCCACCTCCCAGGAAGGCTCCCCGACTACGTCGGCGGAGGGAGCTTCGCCGATGCGGGCGAGGGAGTCTACCTCTCGACGCCCCCATCGTGGACGTGGCTCCACTGAGTCGAGCCGGGCGAGGTTGCAGACACAGGTTCGTGAACTTGTGTCTGACACCGAAGGTGAGGCCTCGTGGGAGGAAGAGGAAGACCCCAGATATTTCTCTGACGAGGAGTCTGAGGGTCTTCCTTCTGATCCCACTCCCTCCCCTGAAAGACAGCTTTCTCCTCCTTAGAGTCTGTCTTTCGCTTCCTTTGTCCGGGAGATGTCTACGGCCATCCCCTTCCCGGTGGTTGTGGAGGACGAGCCCAGGGCTGAAATGTTTGAGCTCCTGGACTATCCTTCTCCACCTAAGGAAGCGTCCACTGTTCCCTTGCACCATGTCCTGAAAAAGACATTGCTTGCGAACTGGACCAAGCCATTAAGTAATCCCCACATTCCCAAGAAGATCGAGTCCCAGTACCGGATCCATGGGGACCCAGAGCTGATGCGCACTCAGTTGCCTCACGACTCTGGAGTTGTGGATCTGGCCCTAAAGAAGGCTAAGAGTTCTAGGGAGCATGCTTCGGCGCCCCCGGGCAAAGACTCTAGAACCTTAGACTCCTTTGGGAGGAAGGCCTACCATTCCTCTATGTTCGTGGCCAAAATCCAGTCTTACCAGCTCTACACGAGCATACACATGCGGAACAATGTGCGGCAGTTGGCGTGCTTGGTTGATGCGCTCCCCCCTGAGCAAGCCAAGCCTTTTCAGGAGGTGGTCAGGCAGCTGAAGGCGTGCAGAAAATTCCTGGCCAGAGGGGTGTATGACACCTTTGATGTTGCGTCCAGGGCCGCTGCTCAAGGTGTGGTGATGCGCAGGCTTTCATGGCTGCGTGCCTCCGACCTGGAGAATAGACTCCAGCAGCGGATTGCGGACTCGCCTTGCCGTGCGGACAATATTTTTGGAGAGAAGGTCGAGCAGGTGGTAGAGCATCTCCACCAGCGGGACACCGCATTCGACAAGTTCTCCCGCCGGCAGCCTTCAGCCTCTACCTCTACAGGTAGAAGATTTTTGGGGGGAAGGAGGACTGTTCCCTACTCTTCTGGCAAGCGTAGGTACAATCCCCCTTCTCGACAGCCTGCGGCCCAGGCTAAGCCCCAGCGCGCTCGCTCTCGTCAGCAGCGTGCGCCTCAGCAAGGCCCCGCGGCTCCCCAGCAAAAGCAAGGGGCGAGCTTTTGACTGGCTCCAGCAGAGCATAGCCGACATCCAAGTATCAGTGCCGGGCGACCTGCCGGTCGGGGGGAGGTTGAAAGCTTTTCACCAAAGGTGGCCTCTCATAACCTCCGATCAGTGGGTTCTGCAAATAGTCCGGCAAGGATACACCCTCAATTTGGCCTCAAAACCTCCAAATTGTCCACCGGGAGCTCAGTCTTACAGCTTCCAGCACAAGCAGGTACTTGCAGAGGAACTCTCCGTCCTTCTCAGCGCCAATGCGGTCGAGCCCGTGCCATCCGGGCAAGAAGGGCTGGGATTCTATTCCAGGTACTTCCTTGTGGAAAAGAAAACAGGGGGGATGCGTCCCATCCTAGACCTAAGGGCCCTGAACAAATATCTCGTAAAAGAAAAGTTCAGGATGCTTTCCCTGGGCACCCTCCTCCCCATGATTCAGGAAAACGATTGGCTATGCTCTCTGGACTTGAAGGATGCCTACACACACATCCCGATACTGCCAGCTCACAGACAGTATCTGCGATTTCAGCTGGGCACACGTCACTTCCAGTACTGTGTGCTACCCTTTGGGCTCGCCTCTGCGCCCAGGGTGTTCACAAAGTGCCTGGCTGTAGTAGCAGCGGCACTTCGCAGGCTGGGGGTGCACGTGTTCCCATATCTCGATGATTGGCTGGTGAAGAACACGTCCGAGGCAGGAGCCCTGCAGTCCATGCAGATGACTATCCGCCTCCTGGAGCTACTGGGGTTTGTGATAAATTACCCAAAGTCCCATCTTCTACCAGCACAGAGACTCAAATTCATAGGAGCTCTGTTGGATTCTCGGACGGCTCGCGCCTATCTCCCAGAGACGAGAGCCAACAACTTGTTGTCCCTCGTCTCGCGGGTGCGAGCGTCCCAGCAGATCACAGCTCGGCAGATGTTGAGATTGCTAGGCCACATGGCCTCCACAGTTCAGGTGACTCCCATGGCCCGCCTTCACATGAGATCTGCTCAATGGACCCTAGCTTCTCAGTGGTTTCAGGCTGCTGGGGATCTAGAAGACGTGATCCACCTGTCCACGAGTTTTCTCGAATCCCTGTATTGGTGGACGATTTGGTCCAATTTGACTCTGGGACGCCCTTTCCAAATTCCTCAGCCACAAAAAGTGCTGACCACGGATGCGTCTCTCCTGGGATGGGGAGCTCATGTCGATGGGCTTCACACCCAAGGAAGCTGGTCCCTCCAGGAACGCGGTCTACAGATCAATCTCCTGGAGTTGCGAGCGATCTGGAACGCTCTGAAGGCTTTCAGAGATCGGCTGTCCCACCAAACTATCCAAATTCAGACAGACAACCAGGTTGCCATGTACTATGTCAACAAGCAGGGGGGCACCGGATCTCGCCCCCTGTGTCAGGAAGCCGTCAGCATGTGGCTCTGGGCTCGCCGTCTCGGCATGGTGCTCCAAGCCACATATCTGGCAGGCGTAAACAACAGTCTGGCCGACAGACTGAGCAGGATTATGCAACCTCACGAATGGTCGCTCAACTCCCGAGTGGTGCGCCAGATCTTCCAAGCGTGGGGCACCCCCTTGGTGGATCTCTTCGCATCTCGAGCGAACCACAAAGTCCCTCAGTTCTGTTCCAGGCTTCAGGCCCCCGGCAGACTGGCATCGGATGCCTTCCTCCTGGATTGGGGGGAGGGCCTGCTGTATGCTTATCCTCCCATTCCTCTGGTGGGGAAGACTTTGTTGAAACTCAAGCAAGACCGAGGCACCATGATTCTGATTGCTCCTTTTTGGCCGCGTCAGATCTGGTTCCCTCTTCTTCTGGAGTTATCCTCCGAAGAACCGTGGAGATTGGAGTGTTTTCCGACCCTCATCACGCAGGATGAAGGGGCTCTTCTGCATCCCAGCCTCCGGTCCCTGGCTCTCACGGCCTGGATGTTGAGAGCGTAGCCTTTGCCTCTTTGGGTCTGTCAGAGGGTGTCTCCCGCGTCTTGCTTGCTTCCAGGAAAGATTCCACTAAGAGGAGTTACTTCTTTCTGTGGAGGAGGTTTGCCGTCTGGTGTGACAGCAAGGCCCTAGCTCCTCGCTCTTGTCCTACACAGACCCTGCTTGAATACCTTCTGCACTTGTCTGAGTCTGGTCTCAAGACCAACTCTGTAAGAGTTCACCTTAGCGCAATCAGTGCATACCATTACCATGTGGAAGGTAAGCCGATCTCAGGACAGCCTTTAGTTGTTCGCTTCATGAGAGGTTTGCTTTTGTCAAAGCCCCCTGTCAAGCCTCCTACAGTGTCATGGGATCTCAATGTCGTTCTCACCCAGCTGATGAAACCTCCTTTTGAGCCACTGAATTCCTGCCATCTGAAGTACTTGACCTGGATGGTCATTTTCTTGGTGGCAGTCACTTCAGCTCGTAGAGTCAGTGAGCTTCAGGCCCTGGTAGCCCAGGCCCCTTACACCAAATTTCATCATAACAGAGTAGTCCTCCGCACTCACCCTAAGTTCTTGCCAAAGGTCGTGTCGGAGTTCCATCTGAACCAGTCAATTGTCTTGCCAACATTCTTTCCCCGTCCTCATTCCTGCCCTGCTGAACGTCAGCTGCACACATTGAACTGCAAGAGAGCATTGGCCTTCTATCTGGAGCGGACACAGCCCCACAGACAGTCCGCCCAATTGTTTGTTTCTTTTGATCCCAATAGGAGGGGAGTGGCTGTAGGGAAACGCACCATATCCAATTGGCTAGCAGATTGCATTTCCTTCACTTACGCCCAGGCGGGGCTGGCTCTTGAGGGTCATGTCACGGCTAATAATGTTAGAGCCATGGCTGCGTCGGTAGCCCACTTGAAGTCAGCCTCCATTGAAGAAATTTGCAAAGCTGCGACGTGGTCATCTGTCCACACATTCACATCTCATTACTGCCTGCAGCAGGATACCCGACGCGACAGTCGGTTCGGGCAGTCAGTTCTTCAGAACCTGTTTGGGCTTTAGGATCCAACTCCACCCCCCGAGGGCCCTGTTTTGTTCTGTTCCAGGCTACACTCTCAGTTAGTTGGTAAATTTTTTTAGGTCAATCTCAGTTACGTCCTCGCCGTTGCGAGGCCCAATTGACCATGGTTGTTGTTTTGAGCCTGGGGGCTAGGGATACCCCATCAGTGAGAACAAGCAGCCTGCTTGTCCTCGGAGAAAGCGAATGCTACATACCTGTAGAAGGTATTCTCCGAGGACAGCAGGCTGATTGTTCTCACAAACCCGCCAGCCTCCCCTTTGGAGTTGTGTCTTCCCTTGTATTGTCTTGCTACATACTGGACTGGCCGGCTCGAGCCGGTTTCGGGCGGGAAGACGGCCGCGCATGCGCGGTGCGCGCGAGGACTAGCAAAGGACTTTGCTAGTGAAGATTCCGATTGGAGGGGCTGCCGTGGACGTCACCCATCAGTGAGAACAATCAGCCTGCTGTCCTCGGAGAATACCTTCTACAGGTATGTAGCATTCGCTTTATGCCCTGATCCATAGGTTGGATCAGAGAGGTAGTGTTTGGTGGCAGGAAGTCCACCTTGACATTAGACAGCCTGACATCATCCCTGTGTGCAGCACAATTATCACAAAGCAACAAAATCTGACGCTTTTGTGCCTGCATTCTAGTGTCTAACTTCTTTAGCCACTGCTTCCAAATTTCCCCAATCATCCATGAATTTGCGTTAGCCTCGAATGACACAAGAAGTCGCTTAACATTCTTGAAGCAACGGGGCTGTTTGCTGTTTCCAATAATGAGTGGTTCCAACTTCTCACTCCCATCCATATTGCAGCAAAGGAGGATCATCAGTTGGTCCTTCGATGTTTTACTTCCTGTAGTTTTGGCTTGTTTGAATGCAAGTGTTCCATCAGGAATCGCTTGCCAGTAGAGACCATTTTCGTCAGCATTGAAAATGTCACAAGGTGCAAACACATTCAAGATGGTAGGAAGAACTGAAACAACCCAATTTTTAGCATCAAAGTCATTTGCGTCTTGTTTTTCACCATGCTGTTTCTTGAATTTTATGTTGTTCCTCTCCTTCCATCTTTCCAACCATCCAACAGTGGCTTTGAATTCAGTTAGTCCAAGACTTTCAGCTAGCTGATTAGCTTTCTCCATAAGCAGTGTACTACTAACAGGAAACTATCTGCTCCTGACTTGAGAAAACCACCGAAGAAGAGCATCTTCTACATCCTCAGCTTTTCCCGCCCTTTTACATTTCCTGTGTGGATTTGTATTGTTTTGTCAGTCTTCCAGAAGCTGATCTTTCTGCTTCAAGATAGATGAAATTTGACTGGGATTGACACCATATTCTTTAGCAATAGATGCTTGACTTTGTTTGTTTTCTAATTTTTTAAGCACTTCTATTCGTTCAGCCAGTGTTAGTCTTAGTTGCGCAATGATGACGACTCCTCCAGTGTATACTCTAACAACTTTCTTTTGCTTATTCTGCCTGTGGCAGTTAACCAATGAGATTTCAAATTTATCGCCCCTTTGTCATGTGCTAATCGGCTTCCATATTCCGTGCGTGCGCTTATGCAGAGTCTTTCCTACAGAGGAGCGGTCTTAAACCATGCATATAAGTGAATCTTGCACTTATCAGTGATGCGCTAAACCGAAGTTTGTCCCCGTAGAAATTGATGGTGCCAAAAATGGGACCAAAGTACGCCATGCAGTTAAACAGAGCATGCTCTTATCCGATGTGCACTTAAATGGAGTGCACTGTACTCCAAAACACAGCAGCCAGACTCCTCATTGGAGGGGAAAAGCTAGATCATATTACCCCTATTTTTACAGGAGCTCTACTGGCTTTCAGTTAAAGCCAGACCGAAAGTTAGAAATTTGACTTGCAAATTTCTGGGTTTATCTGGCCCCAAATAGTGGCAGACCTTTTGGCATTTTATGAGCTTGCTAGGCCTTTGAGGACTTGACAATTGCTGTGTACTTCCTGTCTTGTGGAAGTATACAGTTTGGCATTTAGTTAGTGCTCTGGAAGGATTTATAGAATGAAACAGATTATATGATAGGAAATAAACCAAAGCCTATCGTTTTGAGCAAATATTTAGAGAAGTAGACTTAGATGGACTCTGAGCTAGGGACACTGAATAATTTGTACAAATCTTAGCTATGCTACATTATGGGAACTCTTAGGCACATGGTTATTTGAGGACTTATTTCAATTTGTCTATCCACAGTGCCTCAGAATTCCTAGTTTTGATTCTTAGCTTGTATCAATTCAACTAATCAGCAGATGCTTATAGATAGTTGAGATTGGTAATTTCCACATCCTGGTCACTGCAGACATAGATGATTAAAGAATATCTTCAGAAAATAAATGGTGTCATTTCCATTAGCTTGGGAAAAATATGGATTTTTGAGACTGGTTGATAATATTTAATCATGGCAAGATCCTGTTTGCTCCTACAGGACTCAGAAACATCAGAGATGTCCAGACAAGAGATGATTTGTGTCTTCAGCATACACAAATGAAATCAGTCCAAGAGACTGGATTATGGTTGGTAGTGGGGGGAAGAATATATTGTAGATGCCAGAATAGCGCCTTGTGGAACTCCACAAGTGAATGTGAAAGGCTGCAATTGCTCTCCCTGCTAGTGAACAGTATAGAATTGGTTGGTAAGATTTGAAGTAAACCAATTAAAGGCTGTCCCTGTAATACTTATACCTTGTAATCTGGTGAGTAGGAACGAGTGATCAGTGAGATCAAGCGTGGCTAAGATCTAATAATACTTATACCTTGTAATCTGGTGAGTAGGAACGAGTGATCAGTGAGATCAAGCGTGGCTAAGATCTAGTGAGATCAGGAATACAGTTTTATTTTTATCAGCTTCCATAGGAGTTGTATTCCATCAGCTATATTATTCTACTGAGGAACTTGTGTTGACGCGTTGGGCAGGAAGGCACCTGCGCATAAATGGTGAGATGCTGCTAGAATTTTCTACTTGCTGTATACACTAGGTAGCATCCGCTTTTTAGGTATATCAGAAGCAAGAAACTGGTAAAAGAATCAGTTGGACTGCTAGATAACTGAGGGGTAAAAGGGGCACTCAGGGAAGACAAGGAGAGAGTAATTGAATTCTTTACTTCGATCTTCACCGAGGAAGATGTGGGGGAGATACCAGTTCCTGAAATGATATTCATTGCTGTTGAGTCAGAGAAACTGAATTAAATCTCTGTAAACCTGGAAGATGTAATGGGGCAATGTTATGCTAGTTCTTGTATTCCGCCTATACCTATTCAGTTCAAATACAGATTACTGAATAGGTATAGACAAAGTGAAGAGTAGCAAATCGCTTGGACCAGATGGTATACATCCCAGAGTACTGATAGAATTGAAAAATGAACTTGCAGAGCTATGTTAGTAACATGTAATTATCTTTAAAATCTAGGATGGTACTGTAAGATTGGAAAGTGGCCAATATAATGCCAGTTTTTAAAAAGGGTGATCTGGGAAATTATAGACTTGTGAGTCTAATATCAGTGCTGGGTAAAATGAAAGAGACTATTATAAAGAACAAAATTACAGAGCATATACATAGGAATGGATTAATGAGATAACGCCAACCTGGATTTTATCAATGAAATCTTGCCTCACCAATCCACTAGATTTTTTTGAAGGGGTGAATAAACATGTGGATAAAGGTGAGCTGGTCGATATTCTGTCCCTGGATTTTCAGAAGTCAATTGACAAAGTACCTCATGAATGGCTCATGAGGAAATTAGAAAGTCATGGGATAGGAGGTAGTGTCCTATTGTGGATTAAGAACTGGTTAAAAAAAAAAAAAGAATAGGGTTAAATGGTCAGTATTTTCAATGGAAAAGGGGTAGATAGTGAGGTTCTGCAGGGGTCTGTGTTGGGACTGCTGCTTATTAATATGTTTATAAATGATCTAGAGATGGGAATAGCTAGTGAGTTAATTAAATTTGCCAATGACACAAAGTTATTCAAAGTTGTTAAATTACAAGAGAATTGTGAAAAATTGTAAGAGGGCCTTACAATACCAGGAGACTGGGCAACCAATGGCAGATAACATTAATGTGAGCAATTGCAATGTGATACTTGTGGGAAAGAGGAACCCAAACTGTAGCTATGTAATGCAAGGTTCCATATTAGTCACTGACCAGGAAAAGGATCTAGGTTTCATCCTTGATGATATATTGAAACCCTCTTCTCAGTATGCAGTGGTGGCTAAGAAAGCAAATTAGAATGTATGGAATTTTTAGGAAAGGAATGGAAAACAAAATTGAGAATTGTCACGGTTGTGGCCGTGCCCTTAGGTTCAGACCTACTGTTTCTCTGTATCTAGATCTGTGACCTCTCCAGTCTGCCTTTTTTCCTGTTGATGTTCTTCCTGTTAGCCAAGCCTCGCTTTGGTGTCCCTTCTTCTGCTTCATTTCCTACTTGTGACATCATCAGCCTACTCCTTTATAAGGACCCAGGGAGCTTTTCTGCGTTGCATTTGCAACAGGTCTATTTTCCTTTTTCTTGTTGTACTGTTGTGTTATTCTGAGGGAACTGGTCTTCTTGTTTGCTGTGCCTTTGGGCACAGCCTTGAGCCCTGTGTGAGTGGTTTTGGTTTGAATCTGTATGGATTACTTCCATGCTAGGTTTACTCTCAAGCAATGCCCTCTTCTATTTCTCTGTGTTTGTTATTCTGCTTTAAACCTGTATGGATTACTAGCCTGTTAACTTTGATTCCAAGCAAAGCCCTGTTCAGTTTTTTTGTGTGTGATTCTGGTTTGAACCTGACTAGATTCCTTTCTTCTTATCTAGGCTCTCTAGCTTAAGCCTGTTCTGTTTCCTTTGTTATCTTTCTCTGTTTAGAGAGCTGGATGTTGCCAGCCCAGCTGCTTTCCTTGATTACCTTGCTCCCGTGCAGCTGGGTGTGCTCTGCCTCTGCCTGCCTTTCCTTTCCCTTCCTGGCGAGTTCTGGTAAGAACATTGTTTGTTTTCCCATTGTTTGCTTTAAACCTTTGACTGCAGTGTAAGCCCTGCTTCCTTCTGATGTGTTTTAGAAGCAGCCCTTCCTGTTAGCCTGCTTTAACTCTTTGCTGTGTTTATCTCCTGATTCTTGTGAGCATTGCTTCTTATCAGATCTGTGTATTCCTATAGGTGGCTTCCCTTTAGCCTTGAGTGCTGTATGGTACAGCTAGAGTGTTCCTTCATGAGTGGCTTCCCTTATCCTTGAGTGCCGTGTGGCACAGCCTTGTGTATTCCTATGAGTGGCTTCCCTTTTTCCCTTGAGTGCCTGGTGGCACACCCTTGAGTATTTGTTCGAGTGGTCCCCCTCTTCCCTGAGTGCTGTATGGTACAGCTTAGAGTGTTTCTTCATGAGTGGCTTCCCTTATCCTTGAGTTCTGTATGACATAGCCGTGAGTGTTCCTTTGTGTGGCCTTGTCTTGAGTTTTTCCTATGTGCTTTCTGTTTGAGTTCTCTCTGTGAGGTTTCTGGTTATGTTTGAGTGGATTACTTTTTCATTTAGCTATAACTACTAGCGCAGCCTTGTCGGTCTCTCTGCATGGCACAAGTGGGCCATTTTTCCGTTTAGCCGTGCATACTCTCTGTTTGATTCTGTTTGAGTGGGTGGTTCTTCTGTTTGCTGTGACTACTAGCTCAGCCTTGAGCTACTTCTCTGTGTGATGTCTGTTTGACATGGTTAGAACTATTCATTTATAGCTGGGGTTCTAAACCCAGTCCTGTGCTGCCTTCCTGTGTGGTTTTCTTATCTTTTACTTGTGGTTTCTACCATGTGAGTCTGTGAGGTTGTCTCTCCCCCTTCAGTTTCTATGTGCCTGTGTATAGGGTCTTTTGATCCCTTGTTTGTGGCTCTTTTTAGTGCAGTGTGTGTGCACTGCTTGAGTAGTACGTGCTCAAGAGATTCCGTTCTGTTTCTTTTCCCTTCCCTCTGGTATGATTCGGTTCCAGTTCGGCCGTGAGGCCTGTACACTTGGACTCTGTATGAGTGGGTTCCAGATTGGCCGTGAGGCCCACCTGAGTGGTCTATCTCCCTTTTCTGGTGGTGCTTGTTGCTTGTCTTGAGTGTGCTGTCTATTTGCCATATCTGGTATCCTGTTTGTATTCAGTGCCTGGTTTACCTCTGCTCTGCGCCTCCCCAGAGGACTTGTCTGCTGCAGCCTGGCTATAGCCCAGGGGCTCACTATCCCGGGTTCCGTGACAAGAATGTTATAATGCTTTTCTTTCGCTCTATGGTGTGACTGTACCATGAATACTGTGTGCAATTCTGGTTATTGCATCTCAAAAATGATGTAGCGGAATTCGACAAGGTACAGAGATGGGTGATAAAAATGATAAAGGAAATAGGATGACTTCCATATGAGTAAAGGCTAAAGCAGCTAGGGCTCTTCAGCTTGAAGAAGAGATGGCTGATGGGAGATATGATAGAGGTCTATAAAATACTGAATGGAGTGGAATGGGTAGACATGAATCACATGTTTACTCTTTACTAAAATACTAGGATTAGTGGGCACGCAAGGAAACTGCTAAGTAGTAATTGAAAACAAACCAGAGAAAATTTTTCTTCACTCCACATGTAATTAAACTCTGGAATTCCTTGCGAGAGAATGTGTTATAAGAAGTTAGCCTATCAGGGTTTTTAAAAGTTTTGGATAATTTCCTGAAAGAAAAGTCCATAAGCCATTGTTAAGATGGACTTGAGGAAATCCACTGCTTATTTCTAGGATAAGCAGCATAAAATCTATTTTATTCTTTTGGGATCTTTCCGGGTACTTGTGACCTGGATTGGCCACTGTTGGAAACAGGATGCTGGGCTTGATGGCCCTTTGATTTGTCCCAGTATATCTTATGTTCTTATGAGAGGATTAGGTTAAGGGGGAAGAGAGGGATATAGAAAGGGCTGGGAGGGTAAGGATTTCAGAGTTCCTATGAGATGTGAATGGGGTTTGGAGTTGAGGTGCGAAAGGAGAATGAGAGGATTGGAGAGGCTATGGGCTATAACGGGATTATTCCTCCTCCTCCTCCTGATATTAGGTCCCTCTTCTGATGTCGAGTCCCCTTCTCTGATCCAATATCATCTTTCTCCACTCCCTCTGGGTCTCCATATTCTTCCATCCTATATACCTCTATGCCTTCTGTCTTAGATTCCTTCTTAATTTACCTCCTCTGAGATTCCATTGCTCGCTCTCTATTGTCCAGATTGTTTCATCTTTGGCTGTTCTCTGTACCCACTTCTTTGCCAAGTCTGATCACTAACATCTTTCTGAAAAAATAAATAAACTAACTGGGGAAAGAAATGTCAGAAGAATTGAGTCTTTTCATAATGAAAATATAAATTAGCATAAATATGTATATTATAGATATGAGGTTTATATACAATTTATGCAGATTATCATGCTGGCTGTAGAATTTTCCAGCTCTTGTTTTGGAATCTATCCATGAGTTACCACAGGAAGCTAAAAGTTATGTCTACAATACACATGAAAAGAAATATCTGAATCAGGACCTAAGAATTTTCTTTAGTGCTTGGATAAAAACTGAAGCTCAGTCCTGACTTTCCATTTTGAAGTATATCACAAGATTTTATTCTGACATATCTAGCCATATCCATTGCAATCAGTTGAAGTTTGGCTTCCTATATAATAATTCTCACCTCCAACGTTCTAATGTACCTGGTACCGTGGCTCCCTCGGAGGTGGTCTGCTAGGCAGTTTAGAATGCACTGACGTCAGTGATGCCACTGACAGCTGATTCCAAGGCAAGGGGAGGAGTGGAGCGTGTTTCCTTACTCCTCCTCCTGCCTGGGAAACAGCTGTTAGTGTCCCCCCCCCCTCGGCGCAACACCCAAGCCCCTGCCCTGCTAAACCACGAGCCAGGCAGGGGGAGGAGTAGGGTTCCTACTCCTCCCCCTGCCTACCAATCAGCTCTCAGTGCCCCCCCCCCCTCGGCCGGTACAAAGAGAAAAAAGCCAAAAAAAGATTTTTAACCTGAAATGCGGCTCCATAGACAGTCATCTGGCATTGGCTGTCGTCACTGCAGCTGCTCCTCCTCTCCCCTCCACGTCACTGCCCCTGCAGGAAGACCCCGGAGGAGCGTAGCGACGTCAGAGGGGAGAGGAGGAGCGGCTGCAGAGATGACAGCCAATGCCAGATGTACTGTCTACGGAGCCGTGTTTCAGGTTTAAAATCTTTTTTGGCTTTTTTCTTTTTGTACCGGCCGCTGCTGCTCAACTGGAGACGCAGCAGCGGCCGGACAGCATTAGTATTGGCGGCTGCGGGTGGCGAGGGGGTTGATGTGCCTGAGGGGGGGTAGGGGTTTGGGTGATGCGCTGGGGGGGTAGGGGTTTGGGTGATGTGCCGAGGGGGGAGGGGAGGGTCGCTGGACATGGGTGGCTGCAGGGGGAGAGGAGGGTCGCTGGACATGGATGGCTGCAGGGGGGGACAGGGAAGAGGGAGGTGGGGAGGGGGTCCTGAGACCAGATGGGTGGCTGCAGGGGGGGCAGGGGAGAGAGGTGGGTCACTGGACATGGGTGGCTACAGGGGAGGCAAGGGGAAAGGAGAGGAGGGTCGTTGGACATGGGTGGCTGCAGGGGGGCAGGGGAGAGGAGGGTCGCTGGACATGAGTAGCTGCAGGGGGAGAGGAGGGTTGCTGGACATGGGTGGCTGCAGGGGGGGCAGGGGGAGAGGAGAGTCGCTGGACATGGGTGGCTGCAGGGGGAGCAGGGGAGAGAGGGGGGCCGCTGCACATGCGTGGCTGCAGGGGCAGAGGAGGGTTGGTGGGGAGGGGGTCCTGAGACCAGATGGGTGGCTGCAGGGGGGGCAGGGGAGACAGGAAGGACGCTGCAGGGGGGGGGATTACCTTGCTAGCGCCCGTTTCTTTGCCTACCGAAACGGGCCTTTTATACTAGTAAGATATAAATTAGGCCTTTACTAATTAAGGGTTTTTCTGTGGAATTAGAATGTAGTGTAAAGCAATGCTTAATAACCTTGAGATTTAGGGAAGATTTTTCAAAAGCAACCTACATGCTTGTACCCAAGTTGAAATATTCCTTATTTTTAACATATTTGTGGTAATTTTCTAACAGGACACTTACATGAAAGGCCCAAAAAAGTGTTTATTTTATAAAGGGAAATGGAACTTGATATACCGCCTTTCTGTGGTATTTTGCAACTACATTCAAGCGGATTACATATATACAGGTACTTATTTTGTACCTGAGGCAATGGAGGGTTAAGTGACTTGCCACAAGGAGCTGCAGTGGGAATCGAACCCAGTTCCCCAGTATCAAAGTCCGCTGCACTAACCACTAGGCTATGCGCCTAGTGTCTTTTCAGCAGAGGGTTGCACATTGATTCTCTGTAGTGCACAAATGCTGTCATATACACCTACTCTGTAGAAGGTAAAATAACTAGTTTGTATTTATTTAAAACTAGTAAAAAAAAGGCCCGTTTCTAGAGCCAATGAAACGGGTGCTAGCAAGGCTTTCCTCTGGCCCCCCCCCACCCAACGCACCTTCATTGTTAGTGACGCCATTGTGCCGCCGTGGTCGCCGTCGATGTGTGGCTCTGGCCCCCCCACCCAACGCACCTTCATCGTCAGTGACGCCATTGCGCCGCCCTGGCCGCCGTCGATGTGAGTGAATTGCTCCACCCTCAACGTCATAACATTTGACGCGAGGGCGGGGCCCCGAGACTGTGTTTTTCGTGGCTTCAGAGCTTCGAACTTACGAACCTTGGCTTCAGTGAAGTCAGACAATAGAACGTTGAGGGTGAGTTTTATATATATAGATATACATATATACTGCAAACACTGTAAGACAATTCAATGTGGGTTACAGTAAACATCCTTGAAATTATAAGAATTAACAAACATTAGAGTTCCTTAATTCATGTTAAAACATTGAAAACAACACCTCTCATATAAAACACTTGCTAGTTAAGATCACTGGTCAACCAAAGGCTTTCCTAAATAAATACCCTTGTGCTCTACCCAAACAATACCTCTGAGAATGTGAATATATATGCATGCCATCTTGTCATCACATGTACTTAGCACGCAGTTTTATAAGAACCATTTTCTGCTTTCAAAATATTCTTTACTAATGTGAAAGGCTTTATAAAATTTTCCCCAGTGCTATCTCAAATTATTATTATTGGTCTGTCACAATTGCTCTAAGACACTGTGAAACTCCAGCATAATGTTGCTTGTGAAGACACAAAATTTCTTAAATTTTCCATTTCCTTCCTTATGTACAGCTGATGAACACCATTAGGGGCATTTTCGATATGATGTCCAAATCCAGTTTTGGTTGTTTTGCAAAAAAGTCCAAAAATCCAGTTCCAAGCCATGATCATTTTCAGAACATAAAAACATCTTGTCTTTTTGGTTCAAAAATCACCCTATTTAAGGCGTTTTTATGCTCCATGCATTTTTCTTTAAGGGACATTTTCAAACAAAATAACATCCAAGTGAAAAACGCACAAAAACACGCTACTGGGATGTCTGGGAGTCAGCAGTCTTACGAGACTGACCAGACGGACATCCCAGCAGAGCAGTGGGGCAGCCTAGGGAGTACTGCAGTGAACTTCACATAAAAGGTCCCATGTACTCATCACATCATAACACCATTATATTGTGTGTTGAGTCCTCCAGGAATAGGAGAAAATGCACAGTACCTTACTGTAGACCTCTACAGTAGCCCTTATGCCTGCAGGTGTCACCTATATGCGGGTTCAGTAAGTATTTTGTGTTTTTGGGGTGCTCACAGTTTCCACCACAAGTGTACCAGATATGGACCTGGATCCCCTTCTCTGCAGTTCACTGCACTGACCCCTAGGCTACTCCAGGGGCCTGCTTGCTGCTGTAAGAATAATGGCCATTATATCTGCAGCTGTCATAGAGCCTGGTATGTACTGTCAATTTCACCTCTTCAGGGGGTGGGAGGGGGGTCAGTGACCACTGGGGGATTAAGGGGGGGGGGGGTCATGCCTTTCTCCCTTCAGTGGTCATCGGGTCAGTTTGGGCACCTTTTGACACTTAGTTGTGATTGAAACAGGTCTGGCCACAAAGTCTTAATTTTTGCCCTGGACATTTTACAGTGTTCCATTATCGCAGAAAAGCATCCAAATCGTAAGCTTACCCAACGTGCCCCCTTGAGATTTAGATGAACTATATAGAAAAACATCTTTAAAATGAGTTTCGAAAATGGCGATTTAGACATTTATTGCAAAAAAAAAAAAAATCATCTGCTGCTTTGTGCCATTATCTGGACATTTTTTTGTTTCAAAAATGAGCCCCTATATGTGCTTTTAGAACTTTATACTATTAAACAGTAGCCTGGAGTTCACTGCTATGAATCAGAAACACCACGTCCACTTATATTTATTTGCTGGAAGTTCATTGACCATGGTGCAATATGTGTGTGTGAATTTAATTTACCAGATATCACATATATTTTAACATCTGTGTTTCACATTGCTTTTTAATTTTCTAAACTATGCTGCAAACACTGACCTCTGATATTGTTGACCCTTGATTTTATATCAGATAATATTATGTTTTAAATTGGGTTTTTTTCCTGTTTGCAGATGATAATATGGTTGGAGAAATCCCTTGATAAAATCATCAGTATTTTCATCATATTTTTACTAGTCATTGGAACTCTTCTACTAGCCCTCCTCCTTACTGCAAAGGTATAGTTAACAACCTTATATAAAGAAAACATGTTTTACACCTGCTATTGTTGTGCAGTTGTAAGAGGGGTAGTTACTAATGTAGGTCAAGGGAATAATACATGATTTTTTTTTTCAAATAATGAGCCTTAAATAGAACAATTGTGCATTATTTGCCCTATACTCATATTTTAATTGCAGTGCAGGTTCAGTTATAATGAAATGTAAATGCATACAAAGTAGCTCATTGTTGGTAAAATGAATGTCAATTTGTGTTTGATCTTGCAATGTACGTTTTTCATAGAAAGATAATGCCAGCTACTTGAGAGCATTGGGCCACTAATATATGGCTTGATGCTCCTGGGGAGCTTCTTAAAGGGCACTGGTGCTGGAATATTCACACCCCCAGCTTCCCTAATTTGAAGCCACCTGATCCTCCCCTAACATAAACTCCCCTTTGGCACCTACCAGGTAGTAGGGGGTGGGGAAGGATCTATGATTTGCTCCTGCCATATCAGCATCCAAATTCAAAATGGGAATGAAGTCCCCCTAGTAGTAGTCCTGTGGTACTACCATTAGGGGGCTTTCAGTGCCATTTTGAACCCAGACTTTGATTGGGTACAAGTGATTGGGATTACTCTGTTTCTCTCTTCTCCCCAGCCACCAGGGAACCTCACAGTAGGGCAGATTCAGTAGGGGCTTTGATCCCGTGGCAGGGAAGGCGGTGGTTCTTAGCCCCTTTAAAATAAAGCACTTGACTTGGGGCCCTCTAGCTTCACAATGTTCTGGTCAAGGAATATGGGGGTTTTGATTGTTGCAATTTAAAATAAATGTTACCATGCTAGGTTAGTGTCTGGCTCAGTAAGTTTCACAGTTGTGGTAAAGCTAACTTACTTACTGGTAGCAGGTGTTTTCTGGGGACAGTAAGATACATAGGTTTGCATGTATGTGACCTCATCCGACAGAAACTGCACAGGAATGCTTTTGAGCTGGTTTACAACAACTTTCTAAAAAGTTGCACCACACATTTGCGTGTATCTTCCCGTTTGCTGCTCTCACACGATTCCTTGCTAGTTGAGTTGTAAAGCTGTTGCTGTCACATTGGACCTTGCTAGTTGAGATGTTAAGCTGATAGAATTCAACCCCAATAGGGGAGGAAGGATGATATCTAAGGCTATTTATCCTCCTGCCCTCAGGGAACACTTGCTTTACAGGTATGTAACTTTGCTTTATCTGAGGACAGGCAGGATATACAGTGGTGGAAATAAGTATTTGATCCCTTGCTGATTTTGTAAGTTTGCCCACTGACAAAGACATGAGCAGCCCATAATTGAAGGGTAGGTTATTAGTAACAGTGAGAGATAGCACATCACAAATTAAATCCGGAAAATCACATTGTGGAAAGTATATGAATTTATTTGCATTCTGCAGAGGGAAATAAGTATTTAATCCCTCTGGCAAACAAGACCTAATACTTGGTGGCAAAACCCTTGTTGGCAAGCACAGCGGTCAGACGTCTTCTGTAGTTGATGATGAGGTTTGCACACATGTCAGGAGGAATTTTGGTCCACTCCTCTTTGCAGATCATCTCTAAATCATTAAGAGTTCTGGGCTGTCGCTTGGCAACTCGCAGCTTCAGCTCCCTCCATAAGTTTCAATGGGATTAAGGTCTGGTGACTGGCTAGGCCACTCCATGACCCTAATGTGCTTCTTCCTGAGCCACTCCTTTGTTGCCTTGGCTGTATGTTTTGGGTCATTGTCGTGCTGGAAGACCCAGCCACGACCCATTTTTAAGGCCCTGGCGGAGGGAAGGAGGTTGTCACTCAGAATTGTACGGTACATGGCCCCATCCATTCTCCCATTGATGCGGTGAAGTAGTCCTGTGCCCTTAGCAGAGAAAACACCCCCAAACATAACATTTCCACCTCCATGCTTGACAGTGGGGACGGTGTTCTTTGGGTCATAGGCAGCATTTCTCTTCCTCCAAACACGGCGAGTTGAGTTCATGCCAAAGAGCTCAATTTTGTCTCATCTGACCACAGCACCTTCTCCCAATCACTCTCGGCATCATCCAGGTGTTCACTGGCAAACTTCAGACGGGCCGTCACATGTGCCTCCGGAGCAGGGGGACCTTGCGGGCACTGCAGGATTGCAATCCGTTATGTCGTAATGTGTTACCAATGGTTTTCGTGGTGACAGTGGTCCCAGCTGCCTTGAGATCATTGACAAGTTCCCCCCTTGTAGTTGTAGGCTGATTTCTAACCTTCCTCATGATCAAGGATACCCCACGAGGTGAGATTTTGCGTGGAGCCCCAGATCTTTGTTGATTGACAGTCATTTTGTACTTCTTCCATTTTCTTACTATGGCACCAACAGTTGTCTCCTTCTAGCCCAGCGTCTTACTGATGGTTTTGTAGCCCATTCCAGCCTTGTGCAGGTGTATGATCTTGTCCCTGACATCCTTAGACAGCTCCTTGCTCTTGGCCATTTTGTAGAGGTTAGAGTCTGACTGATTCACTGAGTCTGTGGACAGGTGTCTTTCATACAGGTGACCATTGCCGACAGCTGTCTGTCATGCAGGTAACGAGTTGATTTGGAGCATCTACCTGGTCTGTAGGGGCCAGATCTCTTACTGGTTGGTGGGGGATCAAATACTTATTTCCCTCTGCAGAATGCAAATAAATTCATATACTTTCCACAATGTGATTTTCCGGATTTAATTTGTGATGTGCTATCTCTCACTGTTACCAATAACCTACCCTTCAATTATGGGCTGCTCATGTCTTTGTCAGTGGGCAAACTTACAAAATCAGCAAGGGATCAAATACTTATTTCCACCACTGTAATAGCCTTGCATGTGGGACTCCCTAGCTACAGAGTGCCTTCAATAAAAAAGGAAAATATACAGAAGGTCCTGCAACAAGCAAGGGTTAATCACAGTCCTAACAACAAATACAAATTTGCAACTTTTTTTTCCCCTTCAGGAAGGCAGTCTGAAACAGAATGAGACATGAATGTGTGGACTGAAAACCACATTGCAGCTGATCTCTAGTGGGCTACCAGTACAGTCATAGCTCTGACATTATGAACTATGATATGACCCTCCGCAGACAGCACAGCATGGACATAAGTGAAGGAGATGCAGTCAGCTAGCCAGTTAGAGTGCATTTATTGATGGTGCCCCCATCCTGTTTGGGTCAAAAGAAACAAAACGCTAGGTGGGATTTGCTCCACTCTAGATAGAAGGCCAAGACTCACTTGCAGTCTAAAGTGTGTAGTGTGTTTTCACCTTTATGGGCTTGATGTCTTGGAAACAAATATTGGTAGATCAATTCACTGGTTGTGAAGGTAGAATTCCAACACTACTTTTGGGAGGACTTTAGAATGGGTGTACAGGACCACTCTATTATTGTAAAACTTGTGTAAGGTGGATCAGGTACTAGGGCCTAGAGCTCACTGATCTTGCATTCTGAAGTTACTGCCACCAAAAATAGGACCATCCAGGTCAGGTACTTCATATGACAGGTGTCTAGTGGCTCAAAAAGAGCTTTCATCAGCTGTTTAAAACAATGTTGAGATCCCAAGACATTGCAGGAGGCTTGATGAGGGACTTCAGCTGAAGTAAGCCCCTCATAATCCAGACAACAAGTAAAAGCTGAACAGAGATTTTACATTGTACTTGGTGATGATAAGCACCAGTAGCAGTAAGGTGAATCCTTATAGATTTTGCCTTTAGCTTGACTTTGACCAGTGTGGAAGGTATTCAGGCAGTTTTTATGTTGGACAGGGCCTTGCACTCACATCAGAAAGGCAAGCTATTTCCATTTAAAACAATAGGACCTTCTAGTGATAGCTGTACCTGAAGCCAGTAGCACTTGAGAGACACTATCAGGCAAGTTCAGTGAATCCACTACTACCCTCTCAACATCCAAGGATGCAGGTACAGACCCCCCCCCCCCTCCAAGGCTTGTCTGCTATATGATCTTAGTTTGAAGCAGAACTGAGGGACCTTGTTATGATGTCTCGTATGGTCCTCTTATAATTTTTCACAATCCTTCCGCAATTTAACGACTTTGAATAACTTTGTGTCATAAGCAAATTTAATTACCTCACTAGTTACTCCCATCTCTAGGTCATCTATAAATATGTTAAAAAGCAGCAGTCCCATCACAGACCCCTGGGGAACCCCACTAATTACCCTTCTCCATTGAGAATACTGACTGTTTAACCCTACTCTCTGTTTTCTATCTTTTAACCAGTTTTTAATCCACAATAGATCACTACCTCCTATCCCACGACTCTCCAATTTCCTCTGGAGTTTTTCTTGAGGTGCTTTGTCAAATGCCTTCTGAAAATCCAGATACACAGTATCAACTGGCTCACTTTTATCCACATGTTTGTTCACCCCTTCAAAGAAATGTAGTAGATTGGTGAGGCAAGATTTCCCTTCACGAAATCCATGTTGACTTTGTCTCATTAATCCATGCTTTTGAATATGCTGTATAATTTTGTTCTTTATAATAGTCTCTACCATTTTGCCCAGCACCGACGTCAGACTCACCGGTCTATAATTTCACGGTTCTCCTTTGGAACTTTTTTAAAAATCGGCCACCCTCCAATCTTCCAGTACCATGCTCAATTTTAAGGATAAATTACATATTACTAACAATAGCTCCGCATGTTCATTTTTCAGTTCTATCAATACTCTGGGATGAATACCATCCGGTCCAGGAGATTTGCTAATCTTCAGTTTGTAGAACTGCCCCATTACATGCTCCATTTTTACAAAGAATTCATTAAGTTTCTCCGACTCAGCTTCGAATACCATTTCTGGCACCGGTATTCCACTCAAATCTTCCTCAGTAAAGACCCAAGCAAAGAATTCATTTAATCTCTCCACTATGGCTTTGTCTTCCTTGATCGCCCCTTTTACCCCTCGGTCATCTAGCGGTCCAACTGATTCTTTTGCCGGTTTCCTGCTTTTAATATACCTAAAAAACTTTTTACTATGTGTTTTTGCCTCCAACGCAATCTTTTTTTCAAAGTTACTCTTAGCCTTTCTTCTCAGCGCTTTGCATTTGACTTGACATTCCTTATGCTGTTTCTTATTATTTTCATTCGGTTCCTTCTTCTATTTTCTGAAGGATTTTCTTTTAGCTTCCTTCACCTCACTTTTTAACCATGCCGGCTGTCGCTTGTTCTTCCGTCCTCCTTTTTAATACGCGGAATATATGTTGCCTCGGCTTCCGGGATGGTGTTTTTGAACAGCATCCATGCCTGATGTAAAATTTTTGACCCTCGCAGCCGCTCCTCTAATTTTTTTTTTTTTAACCATTCTTCTCATTTTATCATAGTCTCCTTTTTGAAAGTTAAACGTTAATGTATTGGATTTCCTGTTTATACTTCAAAGCTAATATCAAATCTGATCATATTATGTTATCAAGCAGCCCCAGCACCATTACCTCCCGCATTAGATCATGTGCTTCAGTAAGGATTAGGTCTAGAATTTTTCCTTCTCTCGTCGGTTCCTGTAGCAGCTGCTCCATAAAGCAGTCCTTGATTTTGTCAGGGAATTTTATTTTATTTTTTTTTTATTTTTTTTTTTATAATATTTTCATTTCACATTCATGTATATACATAAATTCAGAAAAATAGGAAAAAAAAATATTATGATTAAACATTACAAGAAAATTACTTTTTTTTTAAAGACCACAATAATGTTGTCCAAAATCTAAGCAATCAAATATTATAGACAATTAAAGTAATAAGAGGTACAAGGCAACTTCTGTCAGGGAATTTTACCTCCCTATCATACCCTGATGTTACATTTACTCAGTCAATATTGGGGTAATTGAAATTGCCCATTATTATTGTGTTGCCCAGTTTCTTAGCGTCCCTTATTTCCTTTAACATTTCTACATCCATCTGTTCATCCTGGCCAGGCGGACGGTAGTACACTCCTATCACTATCCTTTTCCCCTTTAGACATGGAATTTCAATCCATAGGGATTCCAAGATGTGTTTTGTTTCCTGCAGAATTTTCATGCTATTTGATTCAACGCCCTCCTTAACATACAGTGCTACCCCGTCCACCAATTCGATCCACCCTATCACTACGATATAATTTGTACCCCGGTATGACAGTGTCCCACTGATTATCCTCCTTCCACCAGGTCTCAGAGATGCCTATTATATCTAATTTTTCATTTAGTGCAATATATTCTAACTCTCCCATCTTATTTCTTAGGCTCCTGGCATTCACATTCAGACATTTCAAGCTATGTTTGTTCCTATGTACAAAATAAGAATCTCATCCTGATTGACAAGTATATAGATAGGTACAGAGAAGTCACAAAGCAAATACAGAAATGTGTACAAACAGAAACAAGACAGAGACACATATACACACACACTCATTCCCTTCCCCCACTTCTGCTACACCCTTAACCTTGCTGGGTCTGGCTCCCTATTTCATTTTCTTTTATGTAAATTTTGCTGTGAAAACCAGTGATTGAACAGTATGTTATTCTTAATGATTACTGAGTATGGTAACATCTAGCAACTGAATTGTATGCTATCAGTTGCTATGTCTTCTGCTGTGGAACAGTGGCACACTGTTTAAATTAAAATCTGTCCTTTGACATCTGTGGACAGTAACATCTAATGGTTAGATAAAATATCTCACTTGGTTTTATTTAATAATTTTATTCACAAACCAACAGAAAGTTTGAATACTGCTCCATTCAGTTCACCCTTTTCCCTTCCAGACATACAAACCAACTTTTCAAAATTATTGGGGTTGCTAAGCCCAACAGAAATTACATCTCTCTGGACACAGTCAAGGAATTTATTCAATATTGGGGGTGCTCAAGCCACCCCACAAAGCTGGTTCCTGTGCTTCCAGACAATTCACACCCATGGTCTGGAAAAAAATTTAATGAGCCACATTCCATATGCTTTCCCCATTTGTTTCCTGTGAATCAGAAATTGACATAATTTTTTTTTTTAACTATACAACAGGTGCATCAGGAGAGCGTGCATATCATTGAAGTCACAAGCAACTTAATAAATGATACTGTCTCCAAGCATCCTGAGTGGGCAAGGTAAATGTACTTATGTTATAATAGAAGAGTTGGGGGACTGTGATGCCTAGAAATTTGAACGGGTAGATGTGTTATTTTATTTTAATTGAACTTTAAAAGTGTACAACAAAATTTATAAAACAAAACAAACTTTAAGATTTTCAAAATTGTCTGCATAAAATGGACATTCTTTGTGCCCCGTTTAATTTATTCTTGGAGCTCCATCTGCCATTCTTTCTTTTTTGTCCCAGACAGGAAAAGCTATTCCTTGCTGTTCTCTTTTTATTCTTATGAAAGCTGCAGTTGCTACTGGTTGCTGTTTTTAAGCTTTATCAAGGTCACCAGGGTGGTAACTGGTTTTCTGTACCCTTGTCCGCTTCCTTGCATCCTTTAATAGGTACCTCATGGTTTTTTGAACCTTTTAAGAGTAATGCCTAATCAATTTACCTTTCTCTAAAGAGAAGATTTAGCATATCACACAAATGTTCATGTGGCTGCATGGTGCCAAGTAGAATAAAAATTTCTGAGTTTTCTGGTAAAGACCAAGAGTCTTCCTTGCATATTCACTGGTCTTCCTGTACTGTAGAACCATGAGCGGCTCACCGGTTTTCATTGTCCTGCTGAATGGTCATATCAGGGCCGCCGGGAGACTGGGCCGGGCCCGGGGCAAGGCTGCCCCTGGGTTGTCGTCGTTGCCGCCCCCATCTGTCCACCACCGGGCCGGGCCCACCTTGAATTAAAATCATAGCGCCTCACCTCGCCCTTGCTCCGTGTGAAAGAAGCGCATCAGCGGCAGTCTGCAGATCGCCTCCCTTTGGGCCTTCCCTCCCTGTGTCCCGCCATCATGCAAGTTACATCAGACAAGGGCGGGACACAGGGAGGGAAGCGCAGCAGCGGCAGTCTGCATGGTCCTTCCCTCCCTGTGTCCCGCCCTTGCGCAAGTTACATCAGACAAGGGCGGGACACAGAGAGGGAAGGCCCGAAGGGAGGCGATCTGCAGACTGCCGCTGCTGCGCTTCTTTCACACGGAGCGAGGTCAAGGTGAGGTGCTATGATTTTAATTCAGGGGGCCGGGTGGAGGGGACTGCCGCGCTGCCCCCCCCCCCTCTCTGCAGCCCTGGGTCATATGTAGGCCAGTGGAATCCATGACTTTTCTTCAGTGTTTGTGCTAATTATCCTCCTGATTTCAGTCAACTTAAATTTCCCTCATAGGTGGATAGTTATTAAGGCATATTAATTGTCTCTTGAGGCAAGGGTGGACTGACAGTGGTCTGGGCCCTTGAGCAATACGGTTCATGGACCCCTAACTACCTATCAAATGTGATTAATTAGATGAAAGCTTGGGGAGATTGGACTCCCTACTGCTGTGCGCCCTCAGTCACTGGCCTGTTCCATTGGTCTGTTCTCCTCTGCCTTGAGACATGTTAAAAGGTAATAGCATACGTTAGCGTTGGAGGAAGCGTTCTTAACTGGTTTAGAGGATTCCTGACAACAAGATCATACCAAGTAACAATTAAAGCGGCAACATCAGCCCCATGGACACCTGAATGTGGAGTTCCCCCTCTCACCAACCCTCTTTAACCTAATGATGATACCTCTAGCCAAGCTTCCAGACAATCAAAACCTCAACCCATACATATATGCTGATGATGTCACGATCTACATCCCGTTCAAACACGATCCTAAGGAAATCACCAACGAGATCAACCAAAGCTTCCAAATCATGCACTCCTGGGCGGATGCTTTTCAGGTAAAACTCAACGCAGAAAAAACACAATGTCTCATACTTACCTCACAACATAACAGAAGTAAATTCTCCACCATAACCACCCCTAACTTGCCCCTCCCTGTCTCCAACACTTTGAAAATTCTTGGAGTTACCATCGATCGACATCTCACACTTGAAAACCATGTAAAGAATACAGCTAAGAAAATGTTCCACTCCATGTGGAAACTCAAAAGAGTGAAACCTTTCTTCCCAAGGGCCATTTTCCGAAACCTGGTATAATCAATGGTACTAAGTCACCTGGACTACTGCAATGCTCTGTACGCTGGCTGTAAGGAACAAATTATCAAGAAACTTCAAACTGCCCAAAATACCGCAGCCAGACTTATATTTGGAAAGACAAAATATGAAAATGCAAAACCCCTAAGAGAAAAATTACACTGGCTCCCAATTAAAGAACGTATTGCATTCAAGATCTGCACGATTGTTCATAAAATCATTTACGGAGACGCCCCGTCATACATGCTTGACCTCGTGGACCTCCCACCCAGAAATGCCAAAAGATCTGCCTGCACCTATCTCAATCTACACTTCCCCAGCTGCAAAGGATTAAAATACAAACTAATACATGCGTCCAGCTTCTCCTACATGAGTAACAGCTGTGAAATGCACTACCAAATCACTTGAAAACAATCAATGAAATAACTAACTTTCGCAAATCGTTGAAAACCTACCTCTTCACCAAAGCCTACCATGAGAACACATAATTAACCACAACACATCAACACTCTTCCCTTATTATGACTGTCTTCTTTCTATAATTGCTTGATTAGATAGACTTGTTATTCTTATTATCCTTAATATCTCTGTAACACCAATTGTATTTTTTGTACCCTGAAATGGTGATGCCATAACAGGTCTTTGTAAGCCACATTGAGCCTGCAAATAGGTGAGAAAATGTGGGATACAAGTGCAATAAATAATAATCTCTCTATATAAAACGCACCTCCAACGTTCTAATGAAGCCTCTCTTAGCAAAGTGAAGGGGGTGAGATCGCATTGTGTCTGCCCCGCCCACGCGTCAAACGTGATGACGTCGAGGGCGGAGCAATGACACTCAACCAATCGCATCGCTCGGCAGCGAAGCGTCAGGGAAGGAGGCGGCGCTCCCGACGTCTAGCCTTCCCTTCCATGTGTTCCGCCTTCTTCTGACGTCAAGGATGACATCAAAGAAGGCGGAACACAGCGAAGGGAAACCTACACGTCGGGAGCACCGCCTCCTTCCCTGACGCTTCGCTGCCGGAACCGCCACGGAGGTAAATTTAAAACAAGAAAAAAAAAAACACGCATGTTGGGGGGAGAGAAGAGGGTGGCCAGTAAAGTACAACAATGGGAGCGGGAGGGCAGGGAAGAAACGACAGCATGGATGCGAAGGGGGGGGGGAGAAGAGGGCGGGCCAGGCTGGCTCATGGGAGAGAGAGGAGCATGGATGCGAGGGGGGGGTCATGGAAGGGAGAGAGGGGACTTGCTGGAAAAGGATGAATAGAGGCGGCAGGGGACAGAGGAGCATGGATGGCCATGGATTGGGAGGGCAGGGCTCAGGGAGAGAGGGCAATTGCTGGAAAGGGATGAATGGAGGGGCAGGGGACAGAGGACCATGGATGGGCATGGATTGGGAGGGCAGGACTCAGGGAGAGAGGGGAATTGCTGGATAGGGATGAATGGAGGGGACAGATGGGCATGGATGGATATGGATTGCAGGGCAGGCCTCAGGGAGAGAGGGGTATTGCTGGATAGGGATGAATGGAGGGGCCAGGTGACAAAGGAGCATGGATGGGCATGGATTGGAAGGGCAGGACTCAGGGAGAGGGGAATTGCTGGATAGGGATGAATGGAGGGGACAGATGGCCATGGATGCATATGGATTGCAGGGCAGGCCTCAGGGAGAGAGCGGAATTGCTGGATAGGGATGAATGGAGGGGCCAGGTGACAGAGGAGCATGGATTGGACTCACACTTTCACTCTGACTCTCAAACATTCACTCTCACATACACTCTCCCAAACATACACACTCCGAGGAAAACCTTGCTAGCGCCCGTTTCATTTGTGTCAGAAACGGGCCTTTTTTACTAGTAATAAATAATAATAACACACATTAAGTTACCACAGGAAACAGTAATTTATTTATTTAGATTTTGAACAAGTACACATCAAGCCACGCACAAAAAAGAAGAAAGGTTACCCTACAGAACAATCACAATAGTACAAAAAAGTAGGAATAGATCAAGGAACATAATATGAAGACACCTTGTGCAAGAAGGTTCCACTCAAAGACAACTGGGTGTCCTCACTTATGTCCTTTGGTCTATCCCTGTCCCTACTTTTTTGTACTCAAGTACATGTCTAAGCAGAAGTTCAGGATGGTTTCTGTATGTACCCTACTTCCCATAATTCAGGAAAATGATTGGCTATGCTTTCTGGACTTAAAGAAACCATATTCAGATACCAACACAAGAAGTATCTCAGATTTCAAGTAGCGAAACACCATTATCAGTACCATGTTCTGCTATTTGGCCTTGCATTGA